>NC_135918.1:6522500-7122500 GCF_964058835.1 Carex rostrata
CTCCTTTGGTAATCGGCTTTTAGCTATACCTAACTCTGACTGACCTCGTACCAACAAGCAGCCATGCTTTTGCAACACGGCTATGTTGGTCCAACTGTGGTGCAGATTCAAAACTTTACTTTTTAAAAAAAATAAAAATAAGAGTCAATTTCTGTAAATAATTACAAAAAAAATTAACTGAATTTCAAATCTATAACTTTTCTAAAAGATTATTATTTTAGCCAATAGACTATATAATTATATATTGATTCTCAACCCACCTTTAACATTTAAATACAACTAAACTGCAGTTCAAATTTTTGTAAAAATAATCTTTTTATTTTTATTTTTTAAGATTGTTTTACCGTCAAATCAAGTCATCAGTGCAGGCATGAACCTGATTTCTAGGCTGATTCTAGCTAGCTTTTGAAGCAGCTTTCATCCACTATAGAGGATCCTTCTCACTTTACAGTTTGAGATTTAATCTCAATTGGTTTGAAATTCGGGCTAACGCGATAATATTTTTGGGCTTTGAGATTCGTGACAAGTTAAAAAGAACGGTCCGGATTCATTAATTGTAAAAGATTTCTTTTTCAGTTAATGGAGAAGATGTGATTTGCCTCGATCAATGGTCCTGGTTTATTAATCATAACAGAAGACAAAAACAAAAAACTTAAATCGGTAGCATAGAATGGATGGAATGCTAAAAACTAGCACAACCGGGGAGGAATATCCTGTTTTATGTGGCATCGGATCTTCTTGCTGCAAATACGGCCACTAGAAGGTACCAGAAAAAATATTCTAAAAATATTTGCTTGATAAAAAAATCATTATTTTATGAACATGCAGGGTGTTGAAACCCACTAATCCAATGCATGGCATATGGGATATGGCTTCAATTTAAACAAGAGGACAATGGAGATGACGCTGTCTAATTATGTGGCGGAACTTTTTCCCATTGTTTGTGTAATGTGTATATCTCATTTTTTTCTTTAAATATCAAAAAGTACACCTAACCTATAATAAATGAGGAAAGAAAGTTTGGAATATGAATGCATTCACACAATATTGTACATTCGGCTATGGTCCTATGGACCTCATCATGTAGCCTAAAATAAGATGCGTCAAAGTTATAGACACTTTGTGGACCATTTCGGATTGTAGACTTGACTACACAGAGCTATAGAGATGTCAATAAAATTTATTGAGGAAAGTTTGATAATTTTAACAATATTTAAAAAAAAAATTGAATTTTCAAATCTAACATTAGAGACATAATCACGATTATATTAGGCACTCGTTTATTTGTTACTGGAGTGCAATTTATTTGTTTATTTTTTCTATAGATTATTAAAGTAAATAGTTATGTTTTAATATATATTTGATTCTTTTAAAAAAAAAATTGCAAACTCCAACCGCCAAAAAGGCATGGATTGGATTAGTTTTTTAAGTCATGATGATTGTTTAGAGATTACAATAGTTATTATAACCCAATTGTTTTGGATTGGGTTGAAAATTTTAAGGAAATTCGATCAATTAGATCAGTCACCAGTGTACACTCCTAGACGAGAGAGACGGAGAAGAAGGAGAAAAGGAGAGAGAATGGGAAGAGGAAAAAGAAATCTGTATCACTATAGGTATATGAGGTTGCCAGTGGAAAATTCATACCGTTTTTATAGTTTGGCACAAATGTCAAAGCAGATCTCCTACAGTCATAATAGGGATTGGATTGAGTTGGTTCTGAATGGAATTAATCTAGATCGTTCTTTCTTTTAAATTGTACCTCCGGTACCTAAGGGAACACGGACTGGAGGAAGGGGGGGAGGGTGTTAGAGCTATATTATTTACAACGAAGGTTAAAATGTAGTTAATGCGAATGAAGTGGGAAAAATATATAATTTTTTAAAATATATAAGTTAAATATGAAAAAAAAAAATTAAAAAGAAAAATATGGTAAATTTGAAGGAATAATATCTAAGCTTGAAGATTTATTATCTAAAAAATAGTAAGAATTTAGAAAAATATATAGAATTTGATTTTTAAACATATTTTAATATAAAATATGAAGATTATTTTAAGCAGTTCGATTTGACTATTTAAATTTAGATAAGATTTGAAAACATGACAAATTTGAAGCCTACTCTATAAAATATTAATAAAACGAATATTAAATTGAACTTATCATCACAGAAAAAATATGGCACCGAATTCTTCTACATTAATTGTTTATGTTTATCATTTTCTTGTTAAGTTAAATTATTTGACTTGGACTACTCACATTTTTTTAGTCTCTGTAATTGACTTCTTTGCCCGCGTTCTTTTTAATGATCCTTAACTATTGCAGTGCCAGTGCAATTAATAGCATTGTCTATGTTGTCCGGGTTTGGGCCTTTCAATTCTAGAAAAAAAATTTAATTTAAGGGTTAAACATGATAACTGCTAAACATCCAATTTTTTTTTATTCTGGCACCTATGCTTCTGTTTCTCTTTTTGAAAAAGAAAACAATCCCGTAGGACCGGGCACGTAGTATGCTTAGAGCAATTTGACTTAGACTAGCATCGTTCCATGTGCTGCAGCAGCAGCAGCTTACCAAACCAAAATTTGCTTCTCAGTAGTCAGTAGAGAAAGTAAACTTCGAGTATTATGTCCTAATCACCACACTTGCTTTTCTGCGCCATATGTCCGAAATTTTTATTAATACCATTTCAAAGAAAAATAAATAAACTAAAACACCATTGAAATTGTTAACCCTTCAAAAATCTAAATATCAGTGTATTACAATGTATTTTTGAGTTTTTGGAGGGGCTCAAATCTAATATGCGGCTCTCTAATAATGGAACCACATATTGAATTGGAGGCTCTGGTGGTTTTTTTTTTTTTTTTTTTTTGACAATGGTATTAATAAAAATTTCGGGCCATATATCTAATGAGACCATTTCACTATACACTATCAACTATCAAGAGAAGATTGAGAGAAGTACACAAGTAATTAGACTGAAATTAATTTAAAATTAATTTGAAAAATATTGCACTCATGAAATTATGATTGAAATTAATTTGAAAGTTAATTTCAAATGTACTGCGCTCATATGATTAATTTTGATTATTTTTAGCATTTAGAAATTAAAAAAAAATACATACATCTAAGAAATTAATTTTTGAGATGGAGAAGCGAATAATAATTAATATTTTTGTCAACATGACGTTTTGCAAGCAATTTCATTAAGAGAAATCTTTTTATTTATGAAATTATAATATATTCTTGAAATTGTAAATGAAATTGCCACGTAGAATCTAAAATTAGAATGGAATTTATCAAAGTAGATGCCTAGGTTAATTTTATTTCTTAATAAGATGTCATAAACTTATTTATATCATAGAAATAACTAGTTAAGAAAACCAAATAAAAATTGAAATTTGTGCAAATAGTCAGACACAAACGCAGGATCTCCACGCAGAAATACTTTATAAAACTCAAAATCTTTTTATTTTTATGAAAATTTAATATATCAGATTATTAAAAAAAAATTGGTTGTATCAAAAAAATAGGAGTTGATATTAGTATATTACTTGCCTGAGTCGGAGACTGACAGATTGACATTAGCGACACTGTTTGCTATACAAGCTAGCACCACATTTGATCTCCACAACTCGGTTTTATGAGACCTGGTACTGGTAGGCTCCGAGCTGGTGGGCCCGGTTGCTCCCGATGGCCCACAAAAAGGAAAAAAAAAATCACAAAAACTAGTTTTCACAGTTTGACTGTAATTTAATACAAAAAATTTCGAATCGAATCAAGAACTACAATTTTTTTTGCCAGCCCTAGTTATAGATGTTATTATTATATTACTGTGTTTGACAAAAATAATAAAAAAATAAATATAGTAACAATAGATATTTTTATTCCATGCTTGACATAAATAATTTCTTTTGAACTTTTTTTACAAAAAAATATCATTAATTTTCTTAAATTCCGATAATCATTACAAAATATACTAAATCAAACACTGTAATTATATATTTTTCGAAATGCTGATATTCCATAGAAATATAGAATAATCTCCCGTTATCCCAATTAAAATTATAGGATTTCAAAATTAAAATGACAATATTCAATTATGACCTTTTTTTATTTACTTTTTTCCCGTATTTATGAACCAACCAGTTCTATACAAAGAAGTCGTATAGTAACAAACTGGTAAACAAAATACTAAAACAAAAGAAAAAAGTTATTAACAAGAAAGTAGATAACATCATATACTTTCCAATAATAATTTTATTGTTTCTATATATTTTCGCAATTTTTCTAGAAACCTAAATTTTATTGCTTCACACTATAGATTATTGTATGAAATATTAGAATTCCATATAATGTAACATAAAAAAATATCATTCACGCTAACGTGTTATTATTATGTTTGATTTAGTACAGTTTTCAATGCCTATTAGAATTCAAGAACATCAATAAAATGTTTTATATTTGAAAAAAAAAATGTATTTTCGAAATAAAGTGATTTCCGTTGAGCGAAAATAGAAAAAAAATCATCAAATACAATAATGGAAAAATGACACTAAAATAGCCTTAAAAAACAAGCCAAACTGCCAAACTGCCAAACAGCCTCATAATATCATTTTGTTAATTTCCATGATATTCGTTGCCTAAGAGCATTTACATCCCTGAAACTATTAGAGTTTCTAATATGACGTGGCAGTTTCTAATCCAGTTTCAGAGATATGGGAGAGTTTATTATTTAGAAACTATGCAGGAAAGTTTCTTATTAAGAAACTGTTTATAAACTCTATGTTGGTGAAATGATTAGCTCAAATTGTTTCTCCTTTTTAATTTGTTGCTGATATGGCTTAATAGAAACTCTAAAATGAGTTTCAGGAATGTGAGAGTTAAAAACTTTAAAGACTATAATTTCTAAAAATAGTTAATAGTTATTTAAAAATTCTTTTGAGTTTTAGGAATGTAGATGCTCTAAATACTTGAACCAATTGAGCCAACCCAAACAAAAAATTTCTTTTCCTGAAGCGGCTATTGACTTCGGAAATATGTAGCGAGTCACTGATATTAGGATCCTGTTACCCACTGATTTTACTAATTCAGACAGATGGCTCACATAATCCATCGCACCATATATGGTATTTCGCATCCTCTGAGATATCTCATATTTTGCGTTTTGGAAAATCTCAACCGTTACAATACGTTCTGCGCGAATCTCAAAGCTCAAATAATACTGCATCCTTCGTCACCCCCAAATAGGTACCGGACACGTCGGTCACGCAAAATATGAGATATCTCAGAGGATACGCACTCCATATACGGTGGGCTGTCTGAACGGTTACATAAATTCCCAGTTGTCAACTTGTCATAACATGTGATACCCGTAATAAATACATATTATTTTCATTTATAGAAATTACTTACAATAATATAGAGAAATAGATAATTAATTTGATTTTTTTAGCAATTTAAAAAGAAAAATAATGATTCAATTTCTTTAGTTACCACACTACATCATACAACTACAAATTCAGCTTCTAATTATTTAATTTCATACACAATTTGAACCATTGTTACATAAAATTCAGCTAACTAAAGAACCGAACCAATGAGTCATGAATCATGATTCAGTTCTTTCTATACAATCAAAATTTCTCCACATGTCATCTAATTTCATATATGTTTTTTTTTAATAATTTCTATTAATAAAACATTGTGCAATAAATACGCAAATTAAACGCTCCAGCCTCCAGCCATGCATGATGCGGCCGTCTCTATCTCTATCTATTCCTCTGCTGTAGCCTGTAGGCTTTAGCATCCTACGTCCATCATTCCCGCCTGGCTATCTGTACTCCATCCCTCCTCTCTTTTTCTCCCAACTCAACAATCAACATGCACATCCCGCCAACAAACAGCTCAACTCACCCAATCACCTTTCTTATTCATCACCCATACTTGTCCCCAGTTATTCCTTTTTAGAAAAATGAAGACCAACCCTTTATCTCTGAGATAGAGATTTTTGCATTATCAACTAATTATTTTTTTAAAGATAGATAGAATACAAGTCTCTTATCTTTAAATTAGAATAAATACTGATTCTTGTCCCTAGTGACCTTGATACAATGAAATTCTAATTGCATTGGAGAAAAGAAACAAAAGTAAAATCAATGGTCTGATTGGTGAAATTAAGATTTTTTTTTTTATAATGACAAACATATATTTATATTAACTTCGATGATATCTGTCAAAATTATTCTACGCTTGATGTTTTACCTTGTTCTCTTATTATTGTTAGTGAAAAAATTAAGATATGTTTAATTTTCTATTGGAATAACATATAGGGTCATAGTAATTAATTCTATGAGAATATTTAAAAGGTGTGTTTAATTTTGCTTCCTCTTCTGGGGACAATATGGGAAGGAGAAAAGATTTCTCATCTCAGCAGGACATACAACGGCCCCCTTACTTTAAAAGGCATGCATGGAATAAATAAATCACCAAACTAAAACTGGTCTAGGGTTGATATAGACTATAGAGGGTGATGGACTAACTTTACTCCCGGATCACTATGTACTGAGTACTCCACTGACGAATCGGAAGTGTGAAGTGTCCGACACTTATGCAGCGCCAGTGCATGTCACCCCTATCTCATTTAACGTACTGAGATTTTTATTATACAATCATAAAAAATAACTTGTATAGATAAAATCTCTTTCTCTCTCTGTTTTTTTTTTTTTTTTTATAAATGAAAGGTAGAGTTTTAGCCTACTCATTTTTTTGAGAGCCATATACTTTTACCACTAGATTAAAAACTGATTATCTATACAGATAAAATATTTATTATGTAATATTGAAAAAGACATGCATCTAATCTAAATTGTAGTAAATAAAGAATCGACATTTTAACAATGATCATGACATAATTTTACAAACTTTGAAATGTTTGAATACATTTTAGCTTATATTTTCTCTATCACCCATAAAAATAAAAGTATATACAAAATATAATTTAATTTAAAACATTAAGTTTTGAAAATTATCTACATATGCTCAATATTAACTATTAAGAAAAACTAAGTTTTTTAAAAACGCATATCAAATGGATTTATGTAACTTTTTAGGTATTTTTATCTCTGTACTAACTATCCGTTTCATATAAAAAATATGAACCAGCATTGTAGAAAAATGATATAATCATTATTATTTTATAAATATCTTTTTAGTTATGATAAATCAACAAAACTTGGTATTTTACCACACCCAAAAAGGTCTAAAACAAACCAAACCTTGTGGTTTGTGGAAGAACAACCACCCCGTCCAACTCCAAGTCCAAGCAATAATACCCCCAACACGCTTTTGCCAACCCAGATTTCAGGGACGGTAGGGGCCGCTCTCAGACGCCAGAGGCAGAGCCGCTTCTCCTGCCCTCCCTTCTCTTCCCTTTCACCCCTCCTCCTCCGACCACCCCCAACACTACAATGGGCAAGAAAGGTACCAAATTTCCTTTCCATTTACCCCTCTTCACCCTCACCACCCTCCTCCTTACCCTCCTCCCTCTCTCCCTCTCCAAATCCGATGATTCACAAGCAATGTGGGACCTCGCCAAATCCCTCACCAACCTTCCTCCTTCCTGGAAGGCAAACTCCGACCCGTGCAGCAGCTGGTCTGGTGTCCGTTGCGACTCCTCCAACCGAGTTTCCGACATCAACCTTGCCAGGCTATCTGTCTCCGGGACGCTCTCCACCTCCATCTCCACCCTCTCCTCTCTCAAATCCCTCCAGCTCCAGTCTAATTCCATCTCTGGTGCCCTTCCTTCTCTGTCCTCTCTTGGATCTCTCCAGAGGCTAACTCTTGATTCCAATTCTTTCACATCTGTTCCGACTGATTTCATGTCGGGCATGACGAGTTTGGAGTCTCTGTCAATTGATGACAACCCATTTGAACCGTGGACTCTACCGGGAACTCTCGACCCTGCCCCGTCCGCTCTTACCTCCTTCTCAGCCTCGAATGCATCAATCTCAGGGACGTTTCCAGAGATCCTTACCACCCTGCCAACTTTGCAAAACTTGCGGCTTTCCTATAACAACTTGACAGGCGAACTACCCGCATCACTTAACGGGTCATCAATCCAGACTCTTCAGCTCAATAACCAGCAATCAGTTGCTAAATTGACCGGCAGTATAGATGTGATTGCTTCCATGCCACAGCTGACCCTAGTCTGGCTTCAATCAAATGCATTCACGGGTCCAATACCCGATCTGTCTAGCCTCAGCTCTCTTCAATCGTTCAATGTGCGAGACAACCAACTTACCGGGTTGGTACCCACTTCTATCACCACTCTCTCTAGTTTACAGAACGTTTCCCTATCTAACAACAAGCTTCAAGGACCCTTGCCTTCTTTCTCCTCAAATGTAGTTGCTGACGTGGATAAAGGTAACAATTTCTGCAATAAAGTTTCTGGCCCATGTGATTCACGGGTAACTCTGCTACTGGCTGTTGCTGCGGGTTTTGGGTACCCTTCTAGCTTTGCGGATTCGTGGATGGGTAATGACCCATGTGGAGGTGATACATGGCTTGGGGTCACTTGTGATACCAATGGGAAAGATATAATAATTTTAAATTTTGCGAATCAGAAGTTGACGGGTGTGATCTCACCTGATGTCGCAAACATCACTTCTTTGACAAAGCTGGTATTGAGTAATAACAATTTGGTTGGTACGATTCCTGATAGATTGACCAGCTTACCAAATCTTCAAGTTTTGGATGTGAGCAATAATAACCTTACAGGAGATGTGCCTAAATTCGCATCAACTGTTACTTTGAAGCTATCAGGTAACCGGTTTGGGCAGTCAGATTCTGGACCCAGTTCATCTGGGAGTTCTTCTGGCCCGTCCTCTGGTGGATCAGGCTCAGATGGGAATTCTTCTGCTGACGGGTCTAATTCTAAATCGTCAACAAAGGGTTTGATTATTGGAATAGTATTTGCAGTTCTAGTATCAGCGGCATTAATTATAGCTGCTGTGATCACTTGCCGGTGCAAAAAAAAGAATGTGAAGAAATTCAGGCCAGTGCATAGTAGCATCCATAATGACTCGGACATGGTTAAGATACAAATGCCTAGTACTGCTACCAGTGCAAATGTGAAAAGCAGCAATGGTGGACTTCAAGATCTTTATAGTCAAGGGAGTAGCAACAGCCCGATCATGAATGGACACAACATGTTTGATCAGGGGATGCACATGTCAATCGAGTCCCTCCGCAAAGCGACAGAAAATTTCTGCGAGGCCAACGTACTGGGGCGTGGCGGGTTTGGTGTAGTATACAAAGGAAACCATAATGGCATGTGGGTAGCTGTTAAACGGAGTGAATTCGACCCAATGGGCAAGAAGGGTTTAGAAGAGTTTAAAGCTGAGATTGATGTGCTAACTAAGGTTAGGCACCGGAATCTAGTAGCCCTGCTTGGCTATTGTGAGAATAGTTCTGAAAGACTTCTGGTGTACGAGTACATGCCTGGTGGTACACTAGGTGAACATATATTTGACCGGCAGAATAATAGGGGGAATGAAACATTGACATGGATGCAAAGACTGACAATAGCACTTGATGTGGCTAGAGGAATCGAGTATTTGCATAGCTTGGCACAGGAGACATTTATTCATCGGGACCTGAAGCCTTCAAATATTTTATTGGATGGAGAGATGAGAGCCAAAGTTTCTGATTTTGGGTTGGTTAAGCTCGCGGCCGATAGAGAGAAGTCAGTTATGACACGGCTTGCTGGGACTTTTGGGTATCTCGCTCCGGAGTATGCAAGTAAGTGTATCTCCCTATTAACAATGTCATTGTAGTTAATTGATGTTAATGCTTTGGTTTAATTTGGCTTGTGTGCATATAAATGGCAAGCAGAACTCAAATAAAGTGTCCTCAAATTAGATGCTCTAATAGCTAGAGACCAGTATGAATCTGAATCCTCCCAGGAACCTGACTCAAGCAAATTGAAACGGACAGCCCAGATTAACTCAAAACTGTGCCTATTCGGGGATGGCGCAGGGGGCTAGTATTATTTGTGCTTTAAGATTTGTGCCAAGTTAAAATAACGATCCTGGCCCGTCCGTTTCCAATTTGCTTGAGTCAGGTACCTGGGGTGATCCGAATTCGACTAGTATGGATTGTTCCCGGCAGGACCTTGTATTTATTATTTTCTAATTTGTCTTGAACTTTATTTTTGGTAACTTGTATATAATAGTGGTTCTAACATTCGCCTCCAAATTAGACACTACTTGTTTGGTAGCACTTCTGGGTGGACCTGTACCTGTAAACCATGAATTATTGATTGACTATTGCTTAGTTTCTCTCTTCAATAATTATCTTCCCACCAGCTCAGTATCTTGAAGCATGTGTGTGTGGAACCTTTTCTTTAAAGCAAGGATTCTGGTTACATTTGGCTTTCCCATCACTTGTAAAAGGCCACCAAAAATTTCAGTCATACTTCTTCAAACTATGAAAAAAAGGAAAAAAAAACAAATAAAAACTTTGCAAGCCGAGTCCAAACGGGCATTTGTAAACTTTATACTGCACTTTAGGGGGCTTCATAGCCACGGGTTTCTATAGGTTTTCTGAAACCAGAAAAGATAACTTTCTTACACGAGTTATTTGATTTTCCCAACTTCAGTACTGTTTACCGCCTCCCTGAAAGGAAATATTTTTATTAAGTTACCATATTCTTTCCAAAATAACCATCCTTGCCAGTAAGGGTAAGCTCTGACCATTTGTATTGCATCAATACAGTCTGTCATTGTCAGCCCCTCTAGCTCTATCTAGTGTTGTAAAATCATGAAATCTAGGAACTTCGCTGGAGTTATCATCACGTTCCCACTGATTTGATGACCTATTGCTTTCTTTGTTTGATAGAAGCCTGTAGGAATGGGTCCTGATGATGATACAAAAAAGATAAAGAAAAAGAAAACAATAAGTAAAGTGGCAAACCAAAAAATAATTTACAGAAGTTATACCGGATAGGCAAAGTTTAGTAAAATGTATTCGTATGAGATCTGCTTGACCGAAAAGGTACATGAGGGGTATGGTTTGGCAGCCAAAATTAATTACTACTAAATGAATCAATAGGTGAAAATCTTAAACGATCCTTGTTTCTTATTGTTGCAAAAAAACAGTTACAGGGAAAATAAGCACGAAGGTAGATGTCTATGCATTTGGTGTGATTTTAATGGAGTTAATAACTGGCCGCAAGGTGCTTGATGATACTCTCCCTGATGACGAGAGCCATCTTGTCACATGCTTCCGGCGAAACCTTCTTGACCGGGACCGTTTCATGAAGTCTGTGGACCCCTCACTGGACCTATCAAAGACTGAGTCTCGAGATGCTCTTTTCGAGATGGCTGACCTGGCCCGGCACTGCACAGCCCGCGAGCCCTTCCAACGCCCTGACATGAGCCATTGTGTCAACAGATTGGCCCCGCTGGTGGACCAGTGGAAGCCCACGAGTTACGTGGAAGAGGATGAAGATGATATGGAGTCGGAGATGGGACTCAGCGAGAAGGTGCAAAAGTGGAAATCAAATGAGAACACATCTACCTCGGATTTCAGTACGTTTGGGTGATCGGGGTGTTTGTGGTTTGTGGTTTGTGGTTTCTGGTGGGAGTAACTTCGGGTGGGGATGTAAGGGTGATCACTTGCTTGTTAAACTTTGTAATTATTTATGTTCTAGAGGGCTGTTTACGTGGTAGAGGGTTCTAATACTGGATTACTTGTGTTTTGCCAATTATTTTTATTTTTTTCAATTTTTCCTCAATTATTATAGTGAAGTTGCACAAGTAAACTTGCTGATGGGTTAGCTGGGGACTCCTTGCTATGTTTATTGCATATACATAATTTATGCATAGATAGATAATTCTCACTAAATTATGACGATATAAATTAAAAGTTTTCTTTAGCAAAATCAGTCACAAATATAGATGTTTGTCTGAATTGAGGGGAGGGGCAGGCGATTATGCATTAGGCGATTAAAGACACCCCTATTTGAATTGTATCATTTTTAGAAAGTAAAAATTACAAGGTTGCATGATAATTGCTGCTTTTCATTGGATGGTCCAGAATAATAGCTTTTATTGTTGATAGGAGAACTGCTGGAATAAAGTCAAATTTGGCCTAGAATAATAGCATTCTATTTTAGGCCTAGTTCGAATAACAGCCTATTTTTAAGGACTGTATCTCGGCCTACTATATTAAACCGGGCCATCTTAGCCTAAGCTTGAAGTTACGTATTATCCCATATAAGCAGATGCCAAAAACATAACAATGCAAACACAATGCTGAACTTAGTTCCTGTTCGTGGCGCATAGAATTCATCCAATGAAGGTATTTATTGGTTGAAGACGAGATAAAAGTAACTGAGTTACAATTCGTAAAAATTAAATAATGAACTTAGTTCATACACTTGATGATGACCAAAATTAAATTTGATTTTGAGGGGTCTTATATCCGAGTAGAACTGGGTGTTCTTAAATTCACTTAGCCACTTTGTGGACTCAACTCTAAAACATATCAGATTGATTTCAAATGACGAATTCAAACAGTTGAAATTCATTTACCTTACGAGTGATGCGTTTACAAGTGAAAAATTTAAAATTTTGAATTACTTTTGTATAGAGTCAAGTGGTAAAAAAACATTCAAACGATGAACGCGTTAAAATTAATTTATAAATTTTCTAATTTTGACAGCTTGACTTTATACTAAATTAATTCTAAAGTTTAAAATTTTCTCATGTAAACACATTACTCGTAATGTAGATGAATTTCAATGATTCATATTCATCATTTAAAATCAATATGATAAGTTTTAAAGTTGAGTTCACATAAAAACTTCTTAAAAACACCCTATTTCTACTCCTCATATCCCGTAATGATTTGTAATAATAGGTAATGTAGAGAAGTAGGTGTTCTTAAGTTTATAAAGGAGTTTGATGAGCTTAATTTCAAAATCTATTAAATTAATTTCAAACAATAAATTCAAACCGTTAAAATTGATATACTTCATGAAGGATGAATTTATATGCAAAGTTTTTAAAATTTTAAAATAATTTAACATAAAATCAAGTGGTAAAAAAATATTCAAAAAATAAAAACATTAAAATTAATTTATAAATTTTCTAATTCTGTCGGCTAGCTTACTCTTAATCTTGAAAATAATTATTTAGAATAAAATAAATTCCCACAATTAATTAAACCTGTGGACAATACTCACGATGATAAAGCAAAAACGAAAAAAAAAAAATACATTGATAATGTATTTTCGGATAGCAAAGATCGAATCAATACATGACCTGTGACCGACGCACATAAAATTAAGAAGCGTGGTTAAATAATTTTACTTAAAATATTCTTTTGCCTGCTAATTAAAGAGAGGTACTAACTATTGTTGAGATACTAAAATATTCTTATTCAATACTACAGGGTTCACTTAAAAAAAAAAAAAAAAAAAAAAAATATACTGTACAAGGTTTACTTGTCAAATGTACAGACATATGTCCCTTTTCCAAAACAAAAGGATAAACTATATACTGGACAAAATTTAGATAATATTTTCCGGCACGGAAAATTATTACTCTTTACTGAAAATGATATAATTTTGACAGTAATATTGAAATCTTAAATGCACATCATAAAAGATAAAGATCAATGTATACTACAAGCCTACAACTACTTTTTTTTGTTCGTTAAAGTTAAATATACTTCTCTTCCTTCAACGGGCCTAGCTACGGTTCACTTTGTAAAAAGTGATTGATTCATCTGCCTACGGGCCACTTTGATCACAAACAGAAGCAAAACAATACTAGAGTAGAAAGCAATTAATTAAGAGGAGACCTACAATGAGATATCAAATTTTGATCCCAACCATCTCTGTAATGATGATTCTTCTAATCGTCTGTATGCAATGTTTAGAAGGCCTGGATGTCTGCAAAGATCATGATACTGATAAACTGATGAGTCAATTAGGGATTCTTCAGAGTTCAGGGAATTCTATACCCTTAGGTCCAGACGGGTCAACATGTCTAGCTAGTGGCGTGTGTAGTATATCAGCACCGGGACCTCCACCCAGTCGACCGTGCGAAGAGAAATATCAATGTCCATCTCAATATACACATTAATTCTATGTTTTCGGTTACAATGTACAACTCTCTGTACCCGTTACCAGCAATTACTTTATTCATGCTCTTTTTTGTCAAGATGAACTGTTATGAGTAATTTATATATTTGTAATAATATAGGGATGTAATTGTAACTGTACTTGAGATCTTGTACCAGCTGTTTGGTATCGGATCTGTTATTCATGTTCTTACATATTACTCGGTTCGTTATATATACATTTTTTTTTTCTATATTACCTATTTTTGCCGTGGGATTGCCTTAATTTGTTGGTACAGGCACAACACCGTTTGTACTAATATTTCCTCGAGTTACTGTTCATTATTTCGGCAAATGATGCACTATTTGATTTATGGGAAAATTTCTTGTGTACCTATGCAAATTTTCAACATAGCCAATTTTCTCATAAAAATAGCCAATATCCTATATGTTGATTTTGCAGAATAATAAGAGATATGGAACATGAGGAATTGTAATTTGTATTTTCTATATCACATTTTGATTTTGCTTTTATGTGAATCAATAAATTATAAAATCAATATCTAGAAATTATCCACATTAATATACATTTTTATAAGCTCAAAATGACAACTAAAACAAAGTTGAAATGCCATAATTTTTTACACGTGCATAGGTAAAATGATGTAGTTAATATCCAACAGTTTTATTTTGAATTTTAAGATTTAAATTTTGAGCTTTTAAAGTTTTTAAAAAATAGAGTCATGATGAAGGCATTTGAACACTCCTCATATCTTAAATACACACATCACAACTATATATATATCACGAGGAGGGTTCAAATGCCTCCATTTTTTGTGTCTCTATTTTTTAAAACTTTAATAACTCAAAATTTAAAACTTAAGTCAAAATAAAACCGTTGGATATGATCTATGTCATTTTATTTATGCACGTGTAAAAAATTATGACATTTCAATTTTCTTTTGATTGTCATCAAGAGCTTGTAAAAAATGCATTAATGTGGATGATTTCTAGATGTTGATTTTTGAACTTATTGATTCACATAAAAACAAAATTGAAATGTGATAATTTTTTAAGAGCACATAGAGAAAATAACATAGATCATATCTAACGGTTTTATTTTGACTTTTAAGTTTTAAATTTTGAGTTATTAAAATTTTAAAAAATAAATACATGATGGAGACATAATAGAGGCACAAAAAATGAAGACATTTGAACCCTCCTCATATATCACAAAGCTCTACTGGCCGTTAGAGATAAATCAAACAATAAAGAAAAAAAAATACAAGCCACAACAGCTCTAATAGCCTTTATGGCTCAATTTCCAACACTACATCCCATAAAAATTTAACATTCTTTCTTCTATTATTTTTTATTTACTTAATTTTTTTTATTAAGTTATTTTAAAAATAAAATAAACAAATATACCCTCCTCTCTCCTCTCTCTCTCTCATTTCAGTGTTATCATTTGATGACATGAAACTTAAGGAAGAGTCTACCAAAAAGAAGAGACCTATATATAATATATCTAGTTTCATTGTGCGTTCTATTCCTTTTTTTTTGTAAATATTGGATGTCAGATCATCTAACCTCACCCTATCCTTCCTTATTTAAAGCTCTCCTTGTATAGTTGTATTTAGAGGTGCTACTTTTACCCGATTACCCGGATCCGATCCGGAACCAAACCGGATCCGACCCGGAACCGACCCGGATCCGATTAATTTGGATAGGGTATGGTTTAAAAAATATAACCGATTAAATTATGGGTATGGGTACAAAATTAATAATTTAATATCCGACCCGGATCCGAACCGGAACCGATACTGTAATGGGTAGGATATGGGTATCATTTAATTATCCGACCCATAACCGGACCCGACCCGATACCCGTATAAATACCCGATAAAATATATATTAATAACTCTGCATCAAGTTTTTGTGTCAGATAATATATTTCAGCTGAGCTATAATTTGATAAAACTTAACCAAATTTATGCTACTGTTTTACACTACCCTTTAATTACATTCTTAACTAGCCATTTAATTACGCCCTTTAATTTTTGTTCTATATTATACACATGTGACACATGATTGTCAAATTTATTCTTCCATAACCAGCTTATTTTATACATTTTTTCTTCTATTACATTCAATTCATAGATTTTTTTGAATTATAGAAAAGGAAATCATCATCTCTAATATTTTACTTTCTAAAAATTATATCTCCTCCATCCTCCTGAATTCAAAAGCTATTAACAAAAAACTGAATTCAATATTTTTTGTTACACCATGAGTACTCCAAACAACCAACAACCAACTAATAATTTAGACTTATTATTTTTATTTTGCTATGTAGCATGATATATTTTATTATTTATAAACATGATTAATAGTATAATTTTTATTTTGCAGTAGTTTTTAATTTATATTGTAATGATTTATTATATGAGATGTTTAAGAAATTATAATTATATTTAAATGTAAATAATTTCTCGAATACTTTGGAGTTGTGACCTATACCCGCTCTGGATCCGGAACCGTCCCGTATCCGAACCGGACCCGATAATCCACAAACAAGTTACGGGTATCTATCTACCCGGAACCGAAAGACTGGACCCGAAATATGTACGGGTAGATAGGTATCCGGATCCGGACCCGACCCAATTTGAAACAAATAAGTATATGGATCGAAATTTGGACCTGAACACTTTTAGGGTCCGGGTCCAAATATAATAGTATCCGGACCCGACCCGACCCGATAGCACCTCTACTTGTATTGCTACCAAGGAGATTTCCTTTCCTTTATTTCTTGCTTGTGAGTTATATATTCTTTTACTTTATGTTTTTGATTGTCTTTCTCTTTTATTTTATTTCATGGAAACCAAACCACCTTCCATTCTTCTAAGCTGGTAGTATCTCCCATTCTAGTCAGGCAGTATTCTAGCGTGTAAATATGTTTGAATAATATAAAATATGAGGGCTGCCATTTTCATATTAGTTCTCATCCGCATCAAATTGATAGAAATCATAATATTCCCAAGTGCTACTCTACACTTGCTTCCAAAACAAAATACTATGTACTTGAGTTTAATAATGCTATTGTTTGAGTTCAAATTTTAGTTTCAGCATTTCATTAAGCATCTTGAGAGCATCTAATTGTTTGGACAGATACGGCAGTTCCCTAATCATAAAGCCCGAATATACGCGTAAAGCCTCAAATAAAATACTTGAGAAAAGAATGCAAAATTCAGAGCGTTGTGATCAATTTTGATTGAAACGGAATGGTCTCTTCGCTTCTTTCTTCCCGACATTTTTATTTTTACTCAATTAAAAAAATAATTTAATAATAATAACCATGATCCAAGAACATTATTAAAACTACCCAAGCCGTGGAATTTTTCCACGGTCCCAACTTTTTTTTTTTTTTTACAAAACAGAATTTTTTATTTTTTGAATTGAAATATTAGAAATGTTGAATATATTTATTTAAAAATAGATGAAATACAATATAATTTGCTTTATTAGAAAGACTGTAACAAATAACTCGGATCAATATTTTTCAGGTCGAATTTTTCACGGTTGTAAGAAAAATTAATATCTTTCTTTATGTGTTATTGGAAAAAAATAAAAATACTTAGATCCTGAATTATTGATCCCGATTCAAATGTCACTTCTAGGTAATTATGAAAATATTGTGATCTTTCTAATACATTTAATTTATAAAAAGTTATATCTATTTTGAGAATTATTTTTGAAAATAAATAAATTAAAGTTTTAATTTTTTTTCAAAAATAGATACAATTTTTTATAAATTAAATGTATTAGAAAGATCACAATATTTTCTGAATTACCTAGAAGTGACTTTTGAACAGAGATCAATAACTCAGAATCTAAGTATTTTTATTTTTTTCCAATAACACATAAAGAAATATATTAATTTTTCTTACAGCCGTGAAAAATCCGGCCTGAAAAATATTGATCCGAGTTATTTGTTACAGTCTTTCTAATAAATCAAATTATATTGTATTTCATCTATTTTTAAAGAAATATATTCAACATTTCTAATATTTCAATTCAAAAAATAAAAAATTCTGTCTTGTAAAAAAAAAAAAAAAGTCGGGACCGTGGAAAAATTCCACGGCTTGGGTAGTTTTAATAATGTTCTTGGATCATGGTTATTATTATTAAATTATTTTTTTAATTGGGTAAAAATAAAAATGTCGGTCTTTCTTCCATTGAAAAAGTTTATTTTAGATGTTATGGTATTGTTTTTCTTTTGAACTAGTTATTATATGTTTCGTGTTATCAGAGAATATTCTAGACATTTGCTCAGTGTTGAATATATAGAAGATGTATAATATATATAATTCATGAGACTTGTCTTTAATTAATTTATTTAAATTCATCAAACAGATTATACAAAATTTACTTTATTTCATATGTAGAATGTCATATTAAAAAAATTCTGCATATATTTCAAAGTCCTCATGATCTCATCGTAAACAAAATTATTAGAAAATTAATATTCCAATGTCTTTCTCGACACTCGGTAATGTGTCAAGCTTATGGCAACAGTATCAGCAAAAGAGGCCCCTGTTATTTCGATGTGTCAGATCCTATTATCCTCTCTGCAGATAATTACCAGCATTTGCATTCAACGAAATCTGGACATAAATGTGACATCGACAGATCAACATATACAACGATACAAATTAAGAGACATAACTAAGTCATGTGGAAAGGTGATAACAGCTGAAATCGGATACAAAACAATGGTAGAACACCTAACCAAATATAACAATTATCTTAATTCTCAACGATATTCATTCAGTTATCATATATATAATTCTTAATGACATTCATACCAAACGGTTTAGATTTAAACTTCTTTTAAAAAACACAGAGCACAGCGCGTGATATGAAAATGAAATGTTTATAATTTATAACATTCGCTTAGACTGAGACATCTAATGAGAGGCCCTGTTCCTGTTCAACCCAACTTTATATATTGAACAAAAGCAACTCGATCAACTTAATTAATTCCAATTTAAATTGAGAATCAGTCTTTAGTCAAGTGACAAAAAAACAACACTATCTTTGTAAGAGGTTGTGGATTCGAAACCTAGACATAATTTATTTATAAACATTAATTGAAATATAAAACGCTTAACCTCCATCTTTACCTTGAAACCCTTCTAAGAACAAATATTACAACTTCCAATTCAAATTACAGAAAATATATAACCAAGAGAACATTTTCACAACTCACAATACTTAGCCACAATGGAAGTAGGAATTGCAACCACGGCCGGTGTAGGACCCGCCGCCTACACAGCTGCTTCCACAGGCTGCTTTGGAGCCCTGAAGGACGTTATACCCGATATAGTCGGAGCGAGCGGCAATGAAGACACTAGCTAGAACTAGAAATGTAAAAGTGATCAATATGCCAAAACTTCTTGTTAATTTGGTCGTCGGTGCCATGATTGATTGTTAAGTGCATACACAACAGCCTTGTAGAAGTATTTAATACTGAGGTAGAGGGGACATGGATGGAGATAGAAGGCCTAACCGTGGCATGTGATGCTTCCTGCCAACGGAGTCGAGCTCCCAATGACAGGTTGGATTTTGGGTTGGAGCACAGTATAATTAAAAGTGAATTGTATATGTCACATGTTTTGTCTTTTTGGATGTATTATATTATGTCGTATTGTGATGTCATGCAATTATTGGTACCTTTCCACACGATTAGTTTAATTAGTTTGGATAAATATATTAATTAATTAATCTCTTACTTTATATTTAATATAAATTGTCAAATAAGAATTAAAAAAAATAAGATGAAATAAAAAACTGAGTTACTGCAGAGGAAGTTAGTTCAAAGATGAATTAACTTATTATCCACTCTTCAATTTATTACTCTTTTAGATGAATTAAAGTAAGCCATAATTTAAGTTGTTAAATGATAAAAAATATGAAAAGTAAGATAGAATAAGTAACTTGATCTTTTTTAAATTAATTAACAATCAAATATAATCTATATGATCAGGAACGGATGTACATAGTCCAAATGGAGGGTAATTGATCTTATTTAGGTTCAAATATTGATTATTATATGTCCTTTTTTTTAATAATTTATAGTAAAGTATTATGGATACCTTAAAGTGATTTCTATTAATTTTGTGAAAAATTTGTATTGTTGATTCCCATTCAGCTAAAAAAAAAAAAGAGACTATTATACAATGCGTACAACTTAGAAACTTAGCATTATATATATATATATATATATATATATATTCCCTTATTCAAAATACTGCCGCCTCCGCTCTTGTATATGATTAAAGTATCAATCATATATAAATTAAAACTTAAGTTAGAACGTGTAGTTATTCTTCATGGATATATCCACTAATTTAAATAAATAAAGGCTTTACCTACGGATACGTAGGAACGGAAATGATCAGAAAACGACATAAGCGATGATGGTAAACCATTTTGTTCCCACAAAAGTAAAAAAAAAATGTTCGTTGCAGTGGTGCTTATCTAGCTACCAATGAAGACCGTAACAAGACGAGATATATATGATCAAACATGTCGGTGATGACAAGCTAAGGTCACTATTTTTTTTTTTTTTCCTTCTAAACAAACTTATTACTAACTTTGACTTTTATTCAAAAATTATGTAGTTAAAATATTGCCACAGACTCACAGTATGAGATGTTGCAAGATTAAAATTTAAGTTCCCGCTAGCCTCTCCCCCCTATAAATAATTAAAGGTCCCCTTGTAAGTTTTGCAATGATTAAGCCCAACTGGTAGAACAAAAAGTACGAGTTATATACCTAAAATGAGATACACAAATAAAATGATCACCGCACTGTTAACAACTTTCCTCCTCATCAGCTTTACTCACTATTCCGAGGCATACATTTATGAGGGCAAACACGATTATGTGAGGAACCGAGTCGGAACTAGGGGTGAAAACGGATCGAATACGGATCGGATATCCGTTTTTATTTTCCGGATACAAATATTAATCGGATACGAATACGGATCGAATATTAATCGGATATGAATACGAATCGAATATTAGTCGAATACAAATACGAACACGGATATAAATCAAATTTCTAATTCGGATATATATATTACAACAAGATTGTATAACATGAGTGGAGTGAATTAAAATTTTTAATTGTAAAACAACAAGTATTCACATTTGAAATCAGAACAAAACTAATTAACTAATGTGTTATTTAATAAAAATAAAATGACCCATCATAAACAATAAATTACATCAAAACTCAATTAATTAAATGAGAAAATAATTAAAAAAAATGATTATTAGTATTTTTGAAAATTTATTATGAATTTTTAAACCTAAGATTTAACTTAATGAGAGAAATAAAAATTCAAGATGTTGTTTGAATGACGATGGGGTCTTATAGCAGGACTTCTCACTCACGGATGGCCACACAGATCCCACTTCTTAATTCTCCTCTCTCTATTTCTATTACAAGCGGACCCCACCTGTATCCGAATATCCGAAAAATTATCTGAAAAATTCAAAATCTAGATATCCGAAAAATTGTCCAAAAAATTATCCGATTATCCGAAAAATAAAAAATTCGGATATCCGGATATCTGTATTCGCTTCCGAAATTAAAACCGAATTCGTATCCGTATCCGTATTCGTATCCGCAAATTATCCGTATGCGACTATCCAAATCTGAAAAATTCGAATACGTATCCGAATTCGATCGGATAATATCCGACCTGTTTTCACCCCTAGTCGGAACAGATGCGGACGAATTTCAGATGGACTCTGATGTACACCGCCGGATTCTCGCTGTACAGGTAGGCAACGGACCATCACTACAACAGAATAATTTTTTAGCGACCGGTATCAGCGACCGGTGCTAACGCCGGTCTCTGATAGTCATTTTTCCCCAAAAAAAAAGAAAAAAGAAAAATCAGCGGCGACCAACACTTTTTAGCGACCGGTATCAGCGACCGGCGCCATCGCCGGTCGCTGAAAGTTTTTTTTTTTTAAATCCCTGGAATTTTTCGCTGAAAAAAAAGGCGCCAGAACCCTTCTTCTTCTCCGCCAAAACCCTAGCCTCCCCAAAAATTTTCTCCTCCGCGCCGTCTCCTCCTCCTCGCCGTCTTCTGGACTCACGACCAGCACCAGCCTTCTTCTCCGTGCCGTCTTCTGGACTCATGGTTGAAATACTCCTTTCACTGCAAATGTGTATTTGTATTTTTGTGTGCTTGCCTTAAAGTTTCAATCGCGCATCATATCTGCATCAGATGTTAAGAAGCCTGTAAAATGTTCACTTATATATGAACTGGTCGCTGGTGGAGAGAGCAAGTGTTTCTCTTGCCGTGCTAACGGTGTTTGTTTTTGTTGGTTAATTTATTTTGGAAATCAGTGTTTGTACTCTTGTTGCATGTTTTCATCAATAGATGAAACTGTTTCATCCAAGGTGGTTGTGATTGATTAAGTCTTCAGATTTGATTTTTCTTTTTCTTACTGATTCATCAAATATCAAATATGGATGTAACTGATGATCGGAAGAGAAATCGGGTGTAGGTGCGTTTCATAATTAAGAGGAGGAAGAAATGGGTTTGTCCGGTTTCATTTTCATATCGTTTAGAATTTGACCAATTTCAATTACTAAAAGAGCATTGCGAGTATAAAACATTGTTTAAAAAAGGCACCGGGCCCAATGACCAATTATGTTTCCTGATTTTAAATTTGCGACTTCTACAAAATTTGTTCGGGCTAAGATACAAGTTGAAGATATTTTTGCGGGCTCTTAATGAACATGGTATTATTGAGCCCAGGAGTGAGGCTATGGTACTTGTGCATAGCGCATATTGGTTCGCACTATAAATTTAAATTTTTAATTTGAAAATTTTAACAGTCAATTCGAAACGTTCAACAGTCTCCATATATACGAATATGTACTTATAAACTAAACTTTACATTCTTTTTAGAGTGAGTCTATGGTACTATGCATATTACGATTTGGCACTGTGTTACGGCTCTATATTTGAGTTTTCAAATCTTAACGGTCAATCCGAACCGTTCATCTTGTTCTCCATATTAATATGTGTTTGGAGACCAAATTTTACATTTTTTGAAATTTGTTTACTATTTTTTTAGATTTATTGAAAATCACTGTTTTTGGATGGTCCAGAATTTTCAGATCAAGTGATTTTCTAAATATCTAAAAAAATAGTAAAAAAATTTCAAAAAATGTAAAATTTGGTCTCCAAACACATATTAATATGGAGAACAAAATGAACGGTTCGGATCGACCGTTAGGATTTGAAAACTCAAATATAGAGCCGTAGCACGGTAACAACCCGTGATATGCATAGTACCATAGACTCACTCTTCTTTTTATATTATAAGTATATATTCATACAGAGACTTTGTTGTACAGTCAAATCGTCCGTTACGATTTTGAATACAAAAATATTAATCTGTACTATGAACCAATCTGCACTATGTATAATACCATAGCCTCACTCCAGACACCCAAAGAGCTAGCTAGTGATTGTTTTTTCAAATTAAAATGAATCCGTACGTATCTACAGTCATTCAAAATTCAAATGCTGAAATCTATTTAGAATTTATATATATTTTTATTTATTTTGACCATTTTTTAGGAGAATCAACAATTACAAAATAAAAATCACTAATAATACAACATTAGTTATTATTTTTAAATGGTGCACGCATTAGAAACCTGATAACAATATCCACACTAAAATCCTCTCAAAATCCCTGCACCATAACTATAAGAGGAGGACCATAACTTGCTTAGAAGGTGGCACTCAAGAATAGAACTAGGGTGTTCTTAAGCTCACCAAAGTGTTTGGTGAACTTAACTGCAAAACTCATTAAATTGATTTCAAATGATGATTCCGAACTGTTGGAACCCGTCTATCTTACGTGTGATGTGTCTGCATGTGAAATTTTTAAACATTCGAATTAGTTTAGTATAAAGTCAATTGGTCAAAATTAGAATGTTAATAAATTAATTTTAGTGCATTCATTTTTTGAACGTTTTTTGACTGCTTGACTATATACTAAATTAATTCAAATGTTTAAAATTTTTACATGTAGACTCATTACTCATAAAGTAAGCGGGTTTCAACTGTTTGGATTCATTATTTGAAACATATTTTATGAGTTTTGGAGTTGAGCTCATCAAATACTTTGGTGAGCTTAAGAACACCCTAGTTCTACTCGGCACTCAAACATTAATTTCTATAAACCAAACTATGTATTTAACACTCAGCATAAGTATTTACATCTAAGAATTGAACTAGGTTTATGTAAATGAAATGTGTCTATACATGGGGACATACACGTTCTTAGAGGTGAATTTTTTTTCTCCGTTCAATCTCGTTTATATTTTTAATAATCTGTGAGGAATTTTGCGAATCTAAAACCATGACCGTATTCTACGTAATTTTTTTTCAAATGAGATCAATGATAAAGTGCTTTTGGGATCATCATCACGTAAATTTATACATTGTCGTAAAAGTATTTATACATATGCTTGCAAGTATTTTTTTACATATGACACTGAATAACATCACTGAATAATGTTTGTAAGTTTTAATATTAAGTATTGCAAGTATTTATACATATGTACTAATGTATTTATACATATGAATTAATATATTTATATCTACAAGATCAACTATTTTTTTTAGAAAAAAAATGATGCAGTGACAATTAAAAAAAGTTGATGCGGAGATATGAAGTGAAAAGTTGATACAAAAATGATTGAAAAACTGAAAAACAGAGATACACTATCCCCACTACAATTTGTTTGAGACAGATACTTGGAAGTATACGGATCCCGATGAAATGCACCCAACCAAAGGTTGCCCACTATATAAATAGTAGGAAATATCGGCCGATACCGATACGTATTGATATCGGCATATCTTGATTCGATCCTGAGCCGATCCTCACATAGCAAATTATAAAGAAAAATAAAAAAAAATCCTGATCCTGAGCCAATACTGATCCGATACCCCGATCCTGTATCAGTATTGGCCGGGACCGATCCCGATCCCGATACCAATAATTCCTACTATGTATATAACCTTTGGATTGCCACTTTATACGAGTTCAAACTACTAGTCACTCTTATAATTAAGCCCATCTTATTCAACTATATCTATGTAACCGAAATATGACAGGATGAACTAAAATTTGGTTAAAAATAATTAGTATATAATATCCAATTCAATGCTAACCTTCAGTATAAGTGATGCCCATAATATAATTGAAGCGAAACAATTATATCTCACATATGCAAAATTGAGGACAATGATCAAAGTCCGCATTACATTGTACTTGGTCCCAGACTATATATAGATATAGACGTTTCAACCTCCATTCGATTGCATATATAATCTGATCAAAGCAGATATAAACTATACCCATCATATTGAATTATGCGATTATTATTATTTTTTTGCTTCAACTTACTAAGGATTGCATCATCCTTGAGATCATTCCTTCGTCACTTTTCTTTTTTCTTCATTTCTTTTTATCGCCTAATTAAGAGCTCCTTTCAATTTATTCTAATCTTCCTTGCATTGCATAAATAAGATAAATGCGAGATGAGTTAACAGTTGTCCGAGACCCGACCGGTATTGAAAAGAAACCAGTTTATTATTCTGGCACCTATGCTTCTCTTTCTTTTTTTAACAGCTGTCCTCCCTGGTACCTCACTCAACACAATTGAAAAGGACGGCCCGTATTTACTTTCAGCGGTGCTTGCTCAGGATGACTGAGGGGGGCGGTATTATTTGTGCTTTGAGATTCGTGCCAAGTTAAAAAGAATAAAATTTGGACTGTCTGATTCAATTGTACTCAGTCCGGTAACCTGAGGGAATGTGATATTCCATGAGCAAAACCTCCCGAGTGGGATAGGCTAATGCCAGTCTATTGGCGTGCGAATTCGGAGAGAGCAAAACATCCATAGATTTTAACAAATTATCAAATAATGCATGTTTGCAATTGATTAGAAAGTTTTCAATAGTATTCGTACTCGATTTGAAATTTTTATTATGGATATGGACTATGAATATTGTGAAATCATACTGTTTTTCTATAATCGGGAAGGTAACATGTTCCGTTCTGGCCATAAATTTTCTTTGTTAATTAATTACTTAATCGAGATTAGCGGGTTGCTGATTAATGAATTAGTTTGAAGTTCTAGACCTGTTAATCAAGTTCATTTTGTAAATCAGATGGCCGAAGACTCTTGCTTGAACAAGTTTCTTGTTCGATTGCTATTAATGAACCTATCGTACTCGATCTATGATCAAGCATCAGGCAATTGGCCACTGGAAAGATGGGGTTTAATTGTCATGCGTGCCTCTGCCTCACTGATAACAGCGTAGGACATTAATTGGGCACTATTGAAGTGGGTCTAATGTATAGCTTGCCTATGCATACCCCTCCACTAAATTTGCAAATGCACCACCATATATTCAAATCCCACACACAAAAATGCGTTCACACACTTTTAAGCGAATTGCCAATATATTTACCAAAACTTCCATTATAAATAGAGCGCCTCTCCTGTAAGTTTTGCAATAAACCGAGCTGTTAGAATAAAAAAAAATACAGAAAGATATATACCAAAAATGAGATACACAAGCAAAATGATCACCGCCCCATTAACAACTTTCCTCCTCATCAGCTATGTTCACTATTCTGAGGCGTACATTTATGATGGCAAACTTGTCAATGTGTGGAACCGAGTTGGAACAGATGTGGACGAATTTCAGATGGACTCCAATGTACACCGCCGGATTCTTGCTGCAGAGGTAGGCAACGGAGCATTACATCCAGGTCAACCAGCATGCGTTGGTTCTTGTCCTGCCAGGGGGGGTTCTTACACACGGCCATGCGGCGACAAGACCTATTGTCCCCACCAGTCAACACGACCAGCTAAATAATCACCCTTGAAGTACTCCTTTCACTGCAATTGTGTATTTGTATTTTCGCATTCTTTCCTTAAGTTTCAACCACGCATCATGTCTGCGTCAGATGTTAAGAAGCTGTAAAATGTTCACTTATATCGCCTAATTAAGAGTTCATTCGTCACTTTTCTTTTTTCTTCATTTCCTTTTATCGCCTAATTAAGAGTTCTTTTCAGTTTATTCTAATCTTCCTTGCATTGCATAAATAAGATAAATCCGAGACATGACCGGCTACTCATGAGCAAAACGTCCCCAATGGGATAGTAAGTATTAGATGATATGATTGATTATATTCATAACAGAAGTTAGTTATAACTAATTCTGTTTTAGTCTTACTGTTAGGACTGTGGTTAGATTAACCCATGCTGTTAGAACTATAGTTAGAGATTAATCAAGCCACTGTGTGGGCTATAAATAGTGATGTAATGACACTCTGTAAAATTACAATTGACGAAATAAAACGATTCAATGTTCTTTCTTTTCTTGCTCCTGTTTATAAATAGGCTAGTGCCAGTCTATTGGCGTGCAAATTCAGAGAGAGCAAAACATCCATAGATTTTGAATAAATTATCAAATAATGCATGTTTGCAATTGATTAGAAAATTTGAATAGTATTCTTATTCTATTTGAACTTTTTATTATGGATATGGACTATGAATATTGTGAAATCATACTGTTTCTCCTATAATCGACAAGGTAACATATGCCGTTCTGGCCATAAATTTTCTTTGTTAATTACTTAATCGATTAGCAGGTTGCTGATTAATGAATTAGTTTGAAGTTCTAGACCCGTTAATCAAGTTCATTTTGTAAATCAGACGGCCAGAGACTCTGGGGGCAGGAAATTCCTGCCCCCCGGGGGGACAGACGATTTGATTTCTTAATTGTCATGGGTGCCTCTGCCTCACTGATAAAAGCATCGGACATTAATTAATTGGCCACTATTGAAGAGGGTCTAATTAATGTATAGGTTGCCTATGCATGCCCCTCCACTAAATTTGCAAATGCACCACCATTCAAATCCCACACACAAAAATGCGTTCACACACTTTTAAGCGAATTGCAAATATTTTTACCAAAACTTCCACTATAAATAGAGCCCCCTCCTGTAAGTTTTGCAATAAGCTGAGCTGTTAGAACAAAAAAAAAATACAGCAAGATATATAACAAAAATGAGATACACAAGCAAAATGATCAGCGCACTATTAACAACTTTCCTCCTCATCAGCTATGTTCACTATTCTGAGGCGTACATTTATGATGGCAAACATGTCAATGTGTGGACCCGAGTCAGAACAGATGCGGACGAATTTCAGATGGACTCCAATGTGCACCGCCAAATTCTCCAAGCAAGTAAAGTTTCAGATGTAGACTACGGAATATTAGATCCAGGTAGAGCAGCATGCCTTAAAGGCGGATGTGCTGCCAAGGGGGCTCCTTACACAGATCCGCAATGCACCAATGCTCACCATTGTTCCAGCCGCTCAACAAAGGCTAAATAATCACCCTTGAATTACTCCTTTCACGGCAATGTGTATTTGTATTTTCACATTCTTGCCTTAAGTTTCAACCGCGCATCCTGTCTGCATCAGATGTTAAGAAGCTATAAAATGCTCACTTATGTATGAACTGGTCGCTGGTGGAGAGAGCAAGTGTTTCTCTTGCCGTGCCAAAAAAATAGACCATGAGCAGAGATTCTTTTTTTTTTTGAAATAGTCATGAGCAGAGATTCTTAACGGTGTTTATTTTTGTTGGTTTAATTACTTTCGAAATGAGTGTTTGTACTCTTGTTGCATCTTTGTTTCATTGGCGTATTGTTGCATGTTTTCATCAATATATGTAACTGTTTCATCTAAGGTGGTTGTGATTGATCAAATCTTCAGATTTGATTTGTTTTCTCTTACTCATTCGTCAAATTATCAAATATATTTGTCCGGTTTCATTTTCATATCGTTTCAAATTTGCACTGACCAATTTCAGTTTCTAAAAGAGGAGCATCGCGAGTTTAAAACATTGTTTAAAAAAGGCACCGGGGTCCAAACGGAAGAAAAGGAAAGACTAGATACTATTTTTTTTTTGGAATCATGACAAAAACTGCTGCACAAATCTTCACATGGAATTCCCTAATCTCAATTACAAATTCATCTCAAAAGCATCACAATTTAAAGACACTTGTTGCACAAAAATAATAATGAAATGAAGACAATCTAAAAATAATAATGAAACTTAGCGGATTACATTTGTTGCGCACAGCACATCTTTCTTCTCTATCATTTAATTTTATAGGGGCTCACAAATTCTGAGTAGAACAATGTCATTTATTATTTATTTCATTATTTTCCATGCTACATGTGCTTTATGAAAACTGAGCAGTCTTAATGTGTTGGTTCACGTGCTCCACACCCATTCAAATGAAGGGTGTCTTCTTCTCCATATTTTATTTGGAAATCAACATAAACTTGTCATTAAAGAAAAAACACAGAGAAGAAAGATGAGAGGACGAAATTGAATGCCAAAATCTAGTTAATTCGTTGTACATAGAGAATGAGAAACATAAACTCAGGGCATTCGTTTCAAATTCAACCTTTTATTTTAAAATGTAGGAATCTCAATAAAAGTTATTCTTTATGTACAAATTTCAAAATAAATAAAAAATTGAATTTGAAATAACAGAGTCTTTGAAAATCCTTTGGATCGCAGCAGATTTATTTCTTTCAAATTTGCACTGACCAATTTCAGTTACCAAAAGAGCATTGCGAGTTTAAAACATTGTTTAAAAAAGGCACAGGACCCAATAACCAATTGTGCGTCCTGATTTTAAAGGGTTTGGGCTGAGATATAAGTTGAAGAATTCTTGTGGGCTCTTGATGAAGGGTTTTATTGGGCTCAGATATTTAAAGGGCTAGCTAGTGATTGTTTTTAAATGCAAAAGGATCCGTATCTTCTGTCATTCAAAATTCAACTGCCGTAATCTCTTAATTTTTCAAATATCCAACGAAATAAGAATTAGTCACGAGATTTTTTTTTCCCTCCCCTGATCCTTCCCTTCCTCTACTCTCCATCCAAACATGATGTAAACCGACCAACCCATTCTGTCTAACTCCGATCTGACTCGAAAGATACAAGTATGAATTTTTATTCGATCATATATGTTTTATATTCTTATAAACCCGACAAAATCACAAATTGCCTTTTTTTTGTTGTTATAGAGATGTATCAATCATAACCAAAATAAAAAAAAAAATGTACATATGTTCTGGTTTTCGTTCGTTTTACTTGAATAACAAAAACTTATCTGGGCTGAGATATACTTTGTGAGCCTATTAAAATGAACAGGCTCTTCTTGGGCTCAGACACCTAAATGGCTAGCTGGCGTTACGCTTTAAGCGAATATGATGGGGTCCGTAAGTATATATCTTATGATGATAATGGGAATTATTGGTCAGGGTAAGTTTCTTTTTTTTTTTGGTTAATCCAGCTATTAAAATGCACAAATGTTTCAAAATAAAGCAGCCTCACCTAACAGGAAATCCATTTTCAAATCGGAATTTTAATTTGGGCCATCAATAAGCTACTTTTCCCAAAGTGACTGTGACCGTTCGATCAGCTGGATAGTCCGGATTTACACAAGAGTGTTGTCTAGGTATCTAAAGCAGCAGAAAAAATTCTCACACAAATAGGCATAGAAACATCTTATGTTCAGCTGTTCATATACGATAGAGGTGTGGCAGGGCATAGCTATTTTAATGGGGATGAAGTTGATGAATAGAGGTTAATCTGTTCAAGATACATGGCATGGATCATGGTCACAGTTTCGTTCAACTTCAGGCGGTGTCGAGAAGAAGGTATGGGCAACATGGTTTTTGGCAACAATATGGTGCATTTGGAAGCAGAGGAATCAAATTGTGTTTGAAGGTCAGGCTTTGCCCACAAGAGTATTATGTGATAAATTTGTGGAAGCAGATTGCAAGCTATGGTAAGTGGTGTAGCAGTCGGGGAATTGATGCGAGCAATCTAACAGCAGCCTTAGAGCCCTTTATTAGCCACAACCAAGTTCATAAAAAAAAAAAAAAAAAAAAAAAAAAACTAGGCATAAAAACCTTTCATTTTGATATAAAGAATTCAACTGCTACCTTGGGTAAATTCTACAGTTGACGAAATAAACTTTATTATCTATTCGTCTCAGTCACAGCTTCAAAGCAGGAGCAGATGCAAGAGATGCAGGATTTTTATCAAGATAGGAGAATAAATTATTGAATCAGATTTAAATAGTTAATTAAATTTAAAATCATTATATAATCAAGTACTAGATAAAACATGATAAAAAAAAGAACAAAATAGTATTTGATTGCATAATAAAAAAATGACAAAAATATTATCTTTTTACATATTAAAAACCAAAAAATAAGACTAAATATATAATTAAGTTGATGAAGAGAGCTATACGTCAATCAATTAGGGTTTTTCCTTTGTGTAATTGTCTCTCTGCATCACTAAGGAGAGATAACTCATTAATTTGGGTTATATCTCTAGTTAGATTTTATTTTTTTTGCTTTATGTTTTTGGAAAACAATTTTGGGTTGCCGTTAATCAATTTGGACTGCGCACATAAAAGTACAAATACAAATTGTGGTGTTTCAAATTATAGTTTCAGTATAGGGCATTTATTTTTTCAGAGTAGAGCAAGAACTCAACATCTAATACTCTGATAACTATTTATGAAATTTCTGAGTAATTGTCCTACTCTGCAATATGCTGAGTCTACCCCCTGCTTTAGTGTTTATGATTTCACACTTGTATTACCTGATTTCTATGATGGCTTGCTCCTATCTATATGCTATAGTTTTTTTTGTTATTTGTGGTCAACAAGGAGATCATATTTACGGTCAAGTTAAAAATGCTCACTCAGATTTTAAATTTTTTAATTATTTATATTATAAACAAAAAATATTTGTAATTTTATAAATAATATATGATAAATATCATATTGTTTGTACAATTTATTAAATTTAATTGTAAGTTAATTAAGTATCAAAACAAATTAATTAAAATATATAATATGAAGATTATATTATAAAATTTGAACTTGCAAGATATGATTTCCAGCAAAGAAATATGCATTGGAGAAATCGGTAAAAGAGAAATGCCTACTTAATTTTGCACATGGACCAATTCACGTCCGAAATCCTAAAGAAAAAGAAAAAGGAACTAATTCTTGCGCCCCCCCCCACCACTTGAAAAAGAAAAGGGACTAATTCGTGTGCTGCTTCCATGTTTCAATGGTAGAAAGGGAAGAGAGGGAAAAAAAACACTCTCGTTGGTGAAACAAATTAACCACGTCATTATCAGTTTCATCACAACACATTACGAATATGTAACGGCATGTCATATATATCAGTTACGTAATATGATGTGTCTTTCTTCGATTGAAAATAACACGTCACACAAACTAAACCAATCACTAAGTCACATCAATTTTGTCAAACCGATTTCTTATTTTAGTTTATTTTGTAATATTTTTTAACTTTGATAACAACTACCAAATTACAGTAAATAGATGTATTTAAAACTACTAACATTCTCCTAAACCTCATTACACTACACAATATTTCTCATCTCTAACTATCTCTGTCCAGCGCTATCAACACGACCTCGTCTACAACAAGATAATTACAATTCAGTCTCTTCTCGAATTCTGACTACAAGTACCACCAGATGCTAGAGTGAGAAAAATGGCACGGCGGAGCCGGCTCCATCACGGAATGACACGTGTGACTGTTCCGTGCCGTGACCATTCGTGTGCCATGACCATCTATTGAAAATTTGGCACTGTACGACACGTCACGCGAGTCACATGTAATTAGGACCGTTAGGTTTTAATCAAATGGTGAATCTTGAATGAACTAACTTAAATTATGAAATAGTTAAACGTGACCAGTTATGTTTGGACACGGTGTGACTCGCGTGCCTGGATCACCCCTCGATATTTTGATCACCGCACGGCACGTGTCACTATTCACTTGATCACGACACAGCACAACACGATATCAAAGTTACAACGTATTAGTCATGGCACGGCACGACACGGCACGTTTTTTTCCACTCTACCGGATGCATTCTCTTCCTTCTGGAGATGGTCTCATTCCTGTGCTTCCATATACTCCACAAAACCGCCATAAATATTGTAGTCCAGATTCTCTTGTTGTCTTTCACCACTCACTTATATCCAACCCATGATTTGTCCTATGTTTTAGACATCTAATCAGCACGGGTAATGAGCAGCCCCATACAATCCCTAACTTTTGATGCATACCAGCACTGGAAAAGAATATGAAATGCTGTTTCCAGAGAATAATCTTGATATACTGCATGCTCTTTTGAAGCATATTTTTTTTTCTTCTATGAATTAAGTTAAAAATATGAAAATAAATCGTAATTCCCCGTGACTAGTCCGGTCATATTTGATCACACATTCACGTGACGTAGTTGTCTTTCACTATTATAGATACGTTATATAAAAGATATTTTGACAGCGTATTAATCACGCCATGTCACGTTTTTCACCCACTACTCACGCCCTCACTAAAGATTTTTTTTAGAATGTTTTGCTTGACTATTATCGGTCAAATGTAGTGTAGAGAAGTGAGTGGCTTTTTCTCATTTGTAGAAATTTGCAAAATTAAATAATTCAACGCAAAACTATTTATTTTAATCAAAGTTTAATTAAAAATATTTTTTATGAAATATCATGATAAAATTTAAATTACAGGAAGCACTTATTTTATAACGTTGAACCTAGATGAATTTTTCTTACGCTCTTCGCCACAAAACAAAACAAAAGAATTATAGGCTCAATACTCAATAGTGTGTTCAGAGTTGGGAACGGAAGTTATTGAATCCGTACTTAATCCAATATGTGCACAAATTAATTTCTTTTATTTTGTTAGCTATAACAGATAGACTTAATACATTGCGCCGACAAGTCTGTTTCCAAGATTTTTATTCAGTTTTTTTTTTATTATTAAAGCTGATTTTAAATCAGGCTTGATACTTGACATTCTCGTGCTAGGTTGCTGATGAATTTGGTAGTTTCACTCTTATTCCAGGGAGCGAGTTTGGCAATGTCAAGTTTATTTCTTAGATGAACAAGTAGGAAAATCAATTAAAGCATGAAGTGGTTAATTAAGTTCATACTTTCTATAATTCAAATTTTATCATAAATTTTCAAAATAATTAAATTTTGATAAAACAATTTTCTTGGCAAGTTTATCCCCATTATGTTTTGATAAAAATCATATATAGAACGCAAAAAAAAAAAAAATTGATCCTTTTGCTAAGAAAATAACATATATAACAAATGTTGAGCATGCATTGTTATTAAAAAAAAATTGACAGAACAAGTCCAACAAAAAAAAGTACAACCCTTTAAAGGATGGTATTCGCGAGTACAATTTTTTTTGTTGATAATTACTTGATAGTAGAGTATTAATTATACCCGTTGCGGGTAGCCCGTGCTCTGCCCGCCCGTACTCTATGCCCAGGGTATCCATGCCCGAGCCCAGGTATAGGTCGGGTAAACGGGTACACGAGTACGAGCAAAAAAGAGGCCGGTCACCCTTTTTTGGACAAAAACCCAACCATACCTGGACCGACCATATCCGTACCTGACCATATCCGTACCCACATACCCCTGTACCCGTACCCGTGCCCTGCCCCTATACCCGACCCACTTTAATTTAAAAATCAAAATTCAAAATTCTCCACTTCCCTCCACTTTAATTTAAAAATTAAAAAAAAACAGGAAAAAAAATAGAAAAATAAATAAATAAACCGGACGGGACCGCCCTGCCCCTCAAGGGTACAATGGGTATGGGTATAGGACGGACAGGACACGGTTTTTGAAAAAAATACCCGGGGTACCCTACCCGAGATACCCGTCATATCTGTGCCCGACCTCTACCCGTGCCCGTGCCCGGGTATGCCTGGCCCGCCCTGCCCCTACCCGAGATAAAAACACTACTTGATAGTTGATAGTGACCAACTACCAACCTGCATATCTCAATTTAAAGTTTAACTTTTTTATTAAACAGTTTAAAATTATTGTAGTTGTGCAAATCTTCGAAGTTTTGCTGCCAGTCACTTGATTGTAGTTAGAAATATACGAGGTTCATGTGTGACCGTGAACACCGATAAAGATGAGACGTAATCAGAGAACTGTAGATAACCCACTCAAACAAAGAAAAAGGAGAAGTTTTTGGCATCTATACCATACAAAAGTGGGAACATTTTGGGTCCGATGGACTCCGTGTCCACATACCGAGATCTGCTTGGGTCCGATGTCCATTGGATCCAAAGTGATTCCAATGAGTTCGGTAACCGTTGGATCTGCTTTAGAATTTGTGTATATGGATTTTAAAGCAGATGCGAAATTGTAGGTGCGAATCCTAAAGCAGATCCGACGGTTAGCGAACCTATTGGAACCACTTTAGATCCAATGGACATCGGACTCAAGCTGCTTCCCCACATACCCGGCTCTAAAGCATGGCACCTAGGATGATAGTTCCGAACTTCAAATTTTAGAGGGGTCTAAAAAAAATTAGTCTATATATATTAAAATAAAAAAAATTAATATGTATATATTAAAAATAAATAAAATATTATAGCGCAAACTTTGTATATATAAAGGGCTCAAATTTTTATATAAATAGATATAATATATTGACATACTAATAAAAAAAAGTTGTATATATAAAGTGTCTAAACTTTTTCTTCCGTTTTGAACTTCGAAATCTTCAAGACCGGCTCTGCGCGTACCTCTAATCTGTTTTAAATTTTGTGTGCATGAATATTGAAGCAGATGTGCACGGACATTGAAACGAAACGTAGTGGAACCCATCCAATAGACCTCAAACCCAAATTATTCTCTACAAAAACTCAAAATGAAGGGCCAGGTTCTCTTATATTGTACAACACTTCATTATAAGGTTTTAATAGGAGAAGGGGACGGTTCAATGAACATCGAATCAGTGTCCGATCAGAATCATTTGATCCATTTAAAAAAAATTGTGTACTTAATCTGTACAAATTTTAATGGAAATAAAACAGTTCTAATCGAACATTAAACTAAAATTAATATAATACCCATCAAATGATTCCTCTAGCAGGATGTGTGCCATCAATAAACAGCAGATGGCAAAAGCATTCCCAATCAATAGCATTTAATTAACCATGAGATCTGAAATTGGCAAATAATATCTGTATTATTGCACATTTATTTAGTGAAATAAGGTACTGAAGTAGGCCTACGGGCTGTCAGGAAAGCAAAAAAAAAAAGATACTGAAGTGGGCCAACAGGCTGCCTGGAAAGCTAAAAAAAAAAAAAAAAAAAAGGTTGCTGAAGCAGAACCCAAAGTGATAAGGATATTGTTTTCTTTTATTTGGGTGTCGGTCGCTCTTTTTATGCGTCGGGTGGAGCGAATATTTTTTGGTTGGCACTTGGCAGTAGTAACAATGTTACCTATGGGTAGGGGTGTCAATGGGTACGATACGGGTCGGGTGGAGATATTTTCATACCCGTATCTGTTATGATAACAAAAAAAAATCTCTACCCTTATCCGTATTTTCGAATACGGTACGGATCGGGTAAACGGATAAAAATGTGCCATTAACATTTCAATTTGTGTTTTTGATAAAATATTTTTCAAAATAAGAAAAAATAATAATGAATACAACTAATTTGTATTATAAAAATTTAATAAAATACAAAAACTCTATTGTTCATGTATCATCTTCATACAAATATATATCTATATATAATATTTTTTTAATTATCTTATACCAAAACGGGTAAGATAACAAAAAAAATATATTACCCTTATCCGTACCCGATTAGCTAACGGAAAAAAAATCTTACCCTTACCCGTGTTTTCGGATACGATACGGGTCGGGTAAACGGGTAAAAGGGTGCCATTGACACCCCTACCTATGGGTTTATTCTCAAAAAAAAAAAATAGTAACAATATTTTTTTTATAATAATCATATTCATATTTAATTAGTATCTTCACATTATATTTTAGTATTTAAAAAGATGAAATGATATTTGATTTACAATACGGAAATACATTATTTTTAATAGTATTAAGCAAATTTATGAAGAGTTTATATATTAATAAAAAAAATCAATATTTTGATTTATTATTTATATTATAACCGAATAAAATATTCGAATTATACGTATACTATATCTGAATCAGAAATTGTAGGTAGTCATTCTCAAATTATAAACTTGTAGCAATGATTAATATTAATTGGGCAATTAATATCGAAGAGGGTCCAATGTATAGCTTGCCTAGCCCCTCCACTAAGACTAAAGTCTAAAGTTGCAAATGCACCACCATTCAAATCTCACACACTCTTAAGCGAATTGCCAATATTTTTACCAAAACTTCCACTATAAATAGAGCCCCCCCTCCTGTAAGTTTTTCAATAAGCCGAGCTGTTAGAAAAAAAAAAAATACAGCAAGATATATACCAAAAATGAGAGACACAAGCAAAATGATCACCGCACTATTAACAACTTTCCTCCTCATCAGCTATGTTCACTATTCTGAGGCGTACATTTATGATGACAAACTTGTCAATGTGTGGAACCGAGTCGGAACAGATGCGGATGAATTTCAGATGGACTCCGATGTACACCACCGGATTCTCCAGGGAAGTACTAGAGAGATAACCAAGGGAACATTCAATAAAGATAAAGGAGTATGCATTAGTAATTGTGCTGCCAAGGGGCCAGGGGATTCTAACACACGGCCATGCATCAAACAATACTATTGTCCTCCTTGAAGTACTCCTTAATTTCACTGCAATTGTGTATTTGTATTTTTGTGTGCTTGCCTTAAAGTTTCAATCGTGCATCATATCCGCATCAGATGTTAAGAAGCCTGTAGAATGTTCACTTGTATAAATAAACTGGTCCAGAGAGAAAGTGTTTCTCCGAGGCCGAGAAACTAGCCGTAACTTTGGAAATCAGTGTTTCTATTGTTGCATATTTTTTGTTTCATTGGCTTATTATTGTTGCATCATGCATGTTTTCATCAAGACACAACTGTTGTGACTGATTGAGTCTTCAGATGTGATTTTTGTATTTTCTTAGTAATTGTTCAAAGATGGATGTAATAGCATGGAAGTATGCTTCATAATTAAAAGGAGGAAGAAATGAGCCAAATTTTTTATTAATAAAAAATATATATATATATCAAAATAGGAGATCGTTTTTGAGTTTTATCGAGATATAGATAGACCGGGATGAATTGTCCCATCCATGAAACATGATTAATTATCCCTAATAACTGACCCCTTAAGCAGCTTAGCGGTGAAAAAAAAGAAAAAAAAAAAAAGGAAAAAGGCGGACGGGAATAACTAGGGGTGTCAATGGGTACGATACGGAGAGGGTGGAACCATTTTCATACCCATACCCACTAAGAATTGACCTTACCCATACCCTACCCATACCCGTTAAGAATTTGTCTTATCCTACTCTACCCATACCCGTTATGATTAACGGGTAACGAAACGGTAGTGGGCGAATAACGAAAATACTAATATAATGGTTCGGATAGCATAGGGTCAATTTTGTCACTTGTTACATTCTTTCTTCTAACTTTTCATTCTATCACGTTCAATTATTAAATATATATATTCATAGTATAACCTTGAGAAAGCGGACATGTGATGCAAAATTCAGACGCTAACACCTGAGCTGACATTAATGGATTACTCATTTGGACCAAACAATACATTATTGCCAGAAAATAAGGTGAGAATATATATTTCCTTTGAAACATGAAATATTTTCATTTGCAGAATTGAGAAAAAGAAAATAACGATGAATAAGGAATAAAACAAGGAAATGAATTCGTTGATATATACGTCTCCAGCGTTGATACAAGCATACGGCAATATGAAAAGAAGAAAAATAAATAAATTGGATATAATATTGATATATTTATATATAATATATTTCATATAATTACCCGTTACTCAACGGGTACGAAATAACCTTTACCCGTACTCATACCTGTTTATCTAACGAAAAAAAATCTTTACCCATACTCATACCCAATAAACTAACGAAAAAAAAACCTTACCCATATCCGTCTTATCGAATACGATACGGGTAGGGTAAACGGGTGTCATTGACACCCCTAGGAATAACTGTCCCGTCCGGAGTTAAAAAAATAAAAACAATTGAACCGTACCGTCTTTTTTTCGTTGGATACGTTGGACTCACTTTCTTCGTCCGTGGTTAAAGCGCAATAACTGACATAAGGGGATACAAATAAATAATAAGTGGTTTGTTTATAAAGCGACGAAGAAAGTGGGTCCAACGTGATCCCATCTTCTGCAGTTTTACATTTTTTATTTTATTTTTCATGGCAACTTTTATATATGCAGAGGTTACCTTCTCCAACGAAGAAAGTGGGTCCATCGGGAATATTTGTACCGTCCAATCTTTTTTTTTTCTCTCCGCTAATCTTAGCAGCTGTTAATAGTGATTAAACCCGGACGGGATAATTAGTCACGTTCCATGGACGAAACATTTAATCCCGGTTTACCTATATCCCGATAAAACTCAAAAACGATCCCCTATTTCGATATTTTATTTATTTATTTTCTATTATTAAAAAATTCGGAAGAAATGAGTGTGTCCGTTATCATATCGTTCTAAATTTGCACTGACCAATTTCAGTTGCCAAAAGAGCATTGTTAGTTTGTTTTTTGTTTAAAAATAGCACTGGGCCGAATGACCCGTTATGCTTCCTGACTCGAATCTTGCGACTTCTAGAAAATTTGGTCGGTCTGAGATATAAGATGGAGATATTTTTGTGGGCCTCTTAATGAACTGGGTTAAATGGGCTCAAATACTGGTGATGATGTTTTAAATGAAAATGGATCCGTATTTACTGTTAAGTCTGTTATTCAAATGCCGAAATTAATTTAGCGTTTAGAATTTTAATTTAGGGCAGTAATTAAGGCTATTTAATATATCTGTCAGTGGCCAATTGCCACCTGACCCTTAACAAAAAGATTTTTTCTATAATATTTAAAAAGGCATGCTCTCTCAACCGTTGCAATATGTTCTGCGCGAATCTCAAAGCTCAAATAATACTGCCCCCCTACGTCACCCCCAAATAAGCACTGGACACGTTGGTCACGCAAAATATGAGATATCTCAGAGGATACGCACTCATGCGACCAAGGCGTATGCAAAATAACATAAAATTTATCTTACTATTTATCTTAAATAATTTCAACTTTTACACCAAATATTTATTTTTATACAATTTTTTTTACAACATTGTTTCTTTATTTTACAATTATTATAATTTTTTTAACTTTTTTTTAAATTGTTTTTCTAAAACTAAATTAAGATTAAAAAATAGTTAAACTCGATCAAACACGACCGGCCACATAACTAACGTGCCAATATCATTCTCCATAAATCACTCTCATAAAAAGTCTTAACATAAACAATTGTTAAATACATAGAATTAAGCCTGCTAATAAGCCGAACTCAGCTCAAATTAAACTCGGCCAGTTCTGTCATATAACAAAAGAAGCCCAACTCAAACTCACAGCTAAAATGTGAAGAAAAAAGGCCGACTCAGTTTAATGGGGAGAGGGGGGTGTCCGATGGGCATCGGACCAAATCCGGTTCGATGGGGGTTTAAACCGTCAGATCTTCTTCAGGATTCGTGTGTATGGATTTTAAAGCAGACGCGAAATTGCGGGTGCGAATCCTAAAGCAGATCTGACGGTTTAAACCCCCCATCGAACCGGATTTGGTCCGATGCCCATCGGAAACCCCCCTCTCCCAGTTTAATGAGTTTGAACCTTCAGCTCGGCTCGAACTCTTTTTTTTTTAATGGTGCCAGGCAGAGGCTGCCAGGTATTTGTCATTTAAAATAAAAGAACATTACAAGGATTGTCAAAATCCCACCTTCATCCAGGGACGACTCAAATGCAGCTGCCTAACTTAAAAACCAAAATTACAACTCAGCCCCTAAAAAAGCATGAAATTAGATAAAGCTTAAATACTTCCCCTCCCACAAATAATAAGGCTCGAACTCCCGATTTTTTTTAAAATACCCAGACATTAAATAAAATTAATAAAAATACCCCCCCCCTCCCCCCCGCGGATATTATCCGCACTCCGTAATATTTATTCCCCCCCCCCCCCCCCCCCCCCCCCCGCGGATTTTTTCCGCGACCCGAGTCTTTTATTATTATTATTTTTTTTGGCACAATTTTTTGTTATAAATATGGATCAGAAGTCAGAGAGAGAAGGAGAAGGAGAAGGAGAAAGAGAGGAAGAAGAAGAAGAGAGGAAGGAGAAGAAGAGAGGGAGAGAAGGAAAAGAAGGAGACGTATTTGTTCAGCTGGTAAATCAGGTATGCACTGTTCATATACATATACGTATTTACTATTTATGTGTATGTATTTTATTTTCATGCACTGGTCATATACATGTACGTATACGTATTTACTGTTCACGCACTGTTCATGTACTATTCACACCTACTGTTTGTACTGTTTATGTACTGTTCAATTACTGTTGAAGTGCTGTTCCTTTACTGTTTAAATACTGTTCAATCACTGTTTAAATACTGTTCATTAACTGTAGAAATATTGTTCCTAAATACTGTTCAATCACTGTTTAAATACTGTTCATATATACTGTTCATATATACTGTTCATATGTATTGTTCATATATAATGTTCTCAACTGTTGACAATTTAAATCAGTAAAATGACCAAATATTTGACATTTATGAATGTAGTTCATTGGCCATGTCTATTGGAATTTCAGTACATTTTGGAGGGAAGTTCATAAATGATCAGTATGGTGTACGTTACTCCAAACCTCCAGTAAATACGTATTGGGTTGAAGAAAATTTCTCATTCGAGGAGTTGCATTCGGTTATTTATGAAGCGAGCGGCTACAATAGGAATCACTGGAAATTAGAAATACAGGCCCGTATGCTCCAAGCAGGAAAGTATCTCAGAATCACATTGCGAGATGAAGGAGCATTTAGAGGCCTGCTTAGGAAGGTTGTGAGGTTCGGTGATCCTCTGTTGGAAGTTTTTGCATGCCGAATTAACAGAGAGTCAGGAGCTAGATGTTCATCCCAAAATTTGGTTGTAGAAAATTATCAACCAAATTATGAACCACACACTCCTCTATTCGTACCCGGACCAATGCCAGTACTAGAACCAGAACCAGAAATATACAATAATTCACCCCAATCTCCACCTTTTATCCAACCCCAACCACAATGTCCACCTTTTATGCCACCTATATCCGTAGGTTCTCCATCCTTACCTGGACCTGAACCAAATCCTCACCCCAGACCGCCACCAGTACATGAAGATCCAAACGAGTCAGAATTTGAATTTATGAACGAGGTACCGGATGAGAATCTGCAAACTGGGGATGAATGGGGGGAAGGAGACTTGGATGATGAGGTAGATGAGGAAGATGAAGAAGATGAAGAAGATGAAGAAGAATACACACAGCCCACTATGAGGCAAAATAGAGATATGCCGTTAAGTGGTCGTTCTGAGACTCACCCGTTCCTAAACTTCAATGACACATCTGCTTTTCGAGAAGCAGGTGTTTCTTACTACGGTCATCGGATTGAATACAAGAGTGAGCTCGCAGCAAGCCAATTCTTCGCCAACAAAAAGCAACTAACGAAAAAGATCAGAGAGTACCATGTTGACAAGAACCAAGAGATATATACGAAGAGAAGTGACACATCCCGGCTGGAAATTAGATGCAGCACTTCGGGTTGTCGTTTTAAACTGAAGGCAAAAGCAACAAAAATTAGAGATACATGGAAGATAACTGAGCAAGACACGCCTCACACATGCACATCTGAGTACACCAGGACCGACCATGCACAATTGACGGCATCAATTATCGCAGATATTATCGGGACTAGCATTAAGGAAAACCCCACTATGAGCATCCGGAGTGTGGCAAACTGCGTAAGGGTTAGGTTTGGCAGTATAACCCCGAAGTACAACAAACTTTGGAGAGGTCGCGAGCTTGCAGTAGCCCGGCAATTTGAGAGTTGGAAAGAGTCGTACAACTTTATGAAATTATTACTTCTCGGGATATGTGACAAGAATCCTGGCTCAAGGCACCAATTTCGGACCAACCCGAGCTTCGATAAAGATACAGGACTGGTCAAGCAAGATGTTGTGGAATTCGTGGCCGTGGCATGGGCTTACGGACCATGCATCACCGCATTTGGTTACCTAAAACCGGTGATCAGTATAGATGCAGCCTTCCTTTCTAGGCGGTATGAGGGAAGACTTTTGATGGCTTGCGGCTATGATGCCGAGAACCAGTTGCTACCTCTAGCATTTGCAATTGTGCATAAGGAGAATGAAGATAATTGGGGTTGGTTCTTACATTGGCTTAGGATTAATGTGATTGGTGTTAATAGATTCGTATGTGTTATATCAGACCAACACAAGGGGATCAAAGCTGCATTGAAACCTGACTACGGATGGGACAGTAATAATTTTGTGCACAGGTATTGTATCCAACACGTTGCTGATAACCTTGTCCAGGCCTGTGGGAAGGACGCATGGTACGGAACTAGGTTCAAACTAGGAGCCAGGAAGAAGAAGCCAAGAAGGCTGAAGGAGATGTTCGAAGATTTCGCCATGGTATGTCTAATATTGTCTAATTTATGTCATTTTCGATTCTTTAAGATGCATTTTGTCTAATTTGACTTTGTTCTATTGCAGCAAAATCCGAGGTGTAATGTTTTTTTAGAGAGAGTGGGCAAAGTACGTCCTAATGATGTCATGGAGCAATCAAATTTTGATAAAATTTTCCAAACCTGTGATGGAGGATACCGATTTGGTATCATGATAACAAACGGCTCCGAGTCCCTTAACGCTGTCTTCAAGGAGAGCCGAATGTTGTCCGTGGCTGCACTTGTGGAGGAGACATTCTACAAGTGCAATAGTTGGTTTGTGCAGTGGCGGCAAGCAGCGATGGAACAAAGGGATGCAGAAAAGCCTTTTTCCAAACGGGTACATGATAAGATTGCCAAACGGTGGGTGAAAGGTACAAAAATGATGTCATCCCATACTCGCACGGCAAAGGTAAGTACGAAGTCACGGGCCCAAATGAATATGTTCCAGTAGTCCAAACGCAGGATGAAACTATGTCCATACTTCACAGAAGGTTCCAATATATCGTGACATTCGGGCCCAACAGAGCAGTAGAATGTACATGCAGAGGTATCCAATTAACTGGAATTTCGTGCGCTCATGTGTTAGCTGTCTGTCGCCAGAAAAACTGGTCACCCGACCTATTTGTTGACCACCGGTATAGGGTGGACTACCTTTTGAGTACTTGGAATGTTGTATTTGTTCCTTATGGCAATCCTGAAGATTGGCCTACGACCACTACCCCTAAAATTGAGTCAAACAAAGATTGGATACAGCGTGGTAGGAGAAAACACATCCGTCATGTAATGACCATGGATGAAATGCAAGGTAGGTGACAGGGGCACCGTTCTCGCCGTTCCACTACTGATAAGAAGAGTCGAGGTATGTAACATTCAACCTTGAAAAATGGTTACATTTCATTCCAATATTGAACAGGTTAATAAGTAACATATGTGGGATGCAGATGCTCATAACGCAGCAAATGCAGCAGAAAACGAGCGAGTCATGGCAGAGTCAAGCGGATCGCGAGGGTTGCGGCGAAGCACAGCCAGAAGCCGTACAGCTGACCGTGAAAATGCAACTATGATGTTTAGAGAGGCAATGGGAGAAAGACTGTCAGGAGGAGAGGCGGTTGGGATGCAAGGGCCTTCAGGTACTACCCAGCGAAGAAGGAGCACATCTCAAGCTGGAAGAAGGAGCACATTTGGCGCAGGACATCGTCAAGAAGAAGCACCCGGTCCGGATAGTGGAACTGTACTATCCAGAAGCACACCAGTGGACCCCTGTATAGCCACACCGCCGAATCATCTGCTACAGTCTGCGGCAGCCTCCCCTCACTGTATAGCTCCTGGTATGGAGTCCAGGTCACCTGCGTGTCACCCAGGCTCTGAATCTGTCCTCGGACCAGCCTGATACCTACTGGTTTTCCGTGAGGCTGGTTCCTGTACTGGTGATGTCCATAAAATTTCTTGCCAAATGCATGACAGTCTTGATTCGTCGGAACTCCCCATTCTGGCGATTCATTCATCACAGGTACCCCCACCGGTAGCCGTGACCATGCCCAGTGCTGCAGTAGAATTATCGGCCCGTACATAACCTTATTTTTCTTCTGTAATTTGAAGAATATTAGCCATCACAGAGAAGTTCAAAAATTTAAAATAAGATAGGAAGAACTTACTGACATGGCAACTCTGGTACAAGTTGAAGTAAAGATGTGCCAGGACTGCCTCACCCCAGTTGTACTTTCTCTCCGGCTCAAGGTCCTGCACCAGCTCCAAATACATCAGCGGGACGGTATCACCGCCCGAATCAGGGAACATAATAGAACCAAATAGGTCCATCAGGAAGGCCCGTGTGTATCTGTAATATTGAAATTAGAAGGCAACTCATTTTTCGGCATAAATTATAGTACAATATAAATTTATTTTCTAATAGTTTTTTGAGTACCTCTGAATCTCGAGCTCCGTGGCATGCCGATCCAGACCTCCCGCAAACAGAGCTCGCAGCTTCGTCTTCTTCAGAGCGTATCTGGACTTCCCATTATAATCTCGTATATCTCTTTCAGCTCCCAACAGCTCTGCGAGTCTGTCATTGATCATGTCGTCATCCTCCTCAGGGGGGTCAGATATGCCACCAACGGGCTCACCCTGGATGGGCAGACCCCATAGGACACTAACGTCCTGGAGAGTCACTGTCATCTCTCCGAACGGTAGGTGGAACGTCTGAGTCTCAGGACGCCATCGCTCCACTAGTCCTGCCATGGGGGACGCATTAATGGCCTTAGTCTCCGTCTCCATAATATCGACCAAATGATGCAGTCCCAAATTTTGCAGATACTGATCCATCAACGAGTAGTACTGTATACTAGGATGCCGACTCCTGGCCTCTACAATCTCCTCACTCTGTGTTGAAAGAAGTAAACAACATAAAACACTGAAAATACGACAACTCCACAAAATTTAAACTTAAAAAAGTAATCAAGTACCTCAACAGATGCCAGTGAAACTCGGTGCTCTGCGTGAGTCATCCATAATAGAGGACTGAAATGTTCCGTGCTGTTATTGGGAATTGGCTCAAGATCAGGGTCCGGTGGTGGTAATCTCCTAGGTCGTCCCCGTCCCCTAGCCGCCATCCTACGTTAAAAAGAAAATTAGACATGATACTATTGGGTAAAATACGCTAATTGCGGTAAAAATATGTTAAATTAGGCTAATATGCAAAAAAGAGGGTTATTCGGGTGAAATATGCTCAAACATGCCAAAATATACTCAAATATACTAAAATACCATAATTGCGGTAAAAATATGTTAAATTAGGCTAATATGAAAAAAAGAGGGTTATTCGGGTGAAATATGCTCAAACATGCCAAAATATACTCAAATATACTAAAATACCATAATTGCGGTAAAAATATGCTAAATTAGGGTAATATGCATAAAAAAGGGGTTATTCGGGTAAAACATGCTAAGACATGCCAAAATATACTCAAATATGGTAAAATATGCTCATTGCGGTAAAAATATGCTAAATTAGGCTAATATGCCAACAAAAAAAAAATTGGAGTAAAATATGCTAAAACATGTCAAAATATACTCAAATATAGTGAAAAAATGGAACATGATTATAATTAAAAGATATAGCTCAACTGATATTGAACTCAAGTGAATTTTCTGTATGAAAGTGAAAGCTACATTAATTCATTATTTCTAAATAAAAGAATGAAATATAGTATAATTACATGACTAAAAGAAAGGCCTTATCACTCAAATCTTCTTCTAATCGTATTAAAACCTCTAATAATCAACTAAGCACGAACCTCTAAAGAACCGATGTCATCTAATTCGAAAAGAAAATCACCCTTGAATTACTCCTTTCACGGCAATGTGTATTTGTATTTTCGCATTCTGATTGTCTTAAGTTTCAACCACGCATCATAATCTGCGTCAGATGTTAAGAAGCTGTAAAATGTTCACTTATATATGAACTGGTCGCTGGTGGAGAGAGCAAGCATTTCTCTTAGCTGTGTTTATTTTTGTTGGTTTACTTTGGAAATCAGTGTTTGTACTCTTTGTTGCATCTTTGTTTCATTGGCGTATTGTTGCATTGTTTCATCAATAGATGTAACTGTTTTATCTAAGGTGGTTGTGATTGATCAAGTCTTCAGATTTGATCATTTGTTCTCTTTTACAGCTCATTATTCAAATTATCAAATATATTTGTCCGGTTTCATTTTCATATCGTTTCAAATTTGCACTGACCAATTATTTCAGTTACCAAAAGAGGAGCATCGCGAGTTTAAAACATTGTTTAAAAAAGGCACCGGGGTCCAATGACCAATTATGCTTCCTGACTTAAAAAAAGGCACCAGGATGTAACCAAACAAATAATTTATATATGAAACAATGCCACTCGCAGGCGATTGTCATCCGGTGAAGTCCCGTGCAATGTAGGATATATAATGTTCGAAGTTCAAACCATCCGTTTTAATTTGATACGAATTTAAAAAAACTCCATGAATTTTAAGACAAATTCATATAAAATTTGACTCGACCGAGACTCATTCTATCTGCAAGAGATACGCACTCTGGCTCTCCGTCTCGATCGGACTCATGCAGAAAGCTCAGGACCAACATATAACCACCCGATCCCCAATCGATTCACCACTTGTTTTTTGAGATATATGTTACCACTTATATACCACTGTATCACGCTATAAGATAAGGAAATAATGTGTGTGGTCTTATACTAAATAATAAAATCATAATTGCGTACTAATATTTTCATATAGAGACAAGTAAATCACGTGGTATTTTGGTAACAAGTAGACACATCTTGTCGTCGACAAGAAGAACACAGGGGATGATATAAAGATGTAAAAAAGTCATGTTGTGACTTGTGACACAATATGTTTGTTGCGTCTTGTGATTATCTTTTGAGATAACACAGCATTGCATTTGCATATGAATTTGTCCAGTTACAGGACAACATGACACCGAATGTGACCAAGGCGTGAATATACGTGAACAAAATAATACATGTCTAATTAGTTGAGACTCAATTATCAGATGCAGATGAGCTGCCGTTTGATCTTGAATTGCATAGGAGGATCCTTGCGACCTCCCTCGGGTACCATTCATTGCATCCAAACGTATCTGCTTGCAATCTGAATTGTGGTAAACCAGGACAAAGCTACACTGGCAATCATTGTACCTATAAAAATCATTGCGGCCATTGAAGCTATTGCTACTGTCGACAGCAAATTTCAGCAATTCTTTGAAACAAGCAAATCGACACCGAGAAATATTTTAACTAATTGTATGAACAATAAACATGTCTGTTTGTTTTTGGGAAGTTATTGGGAGGTCTAAATCTTTATCAGATGCCTGTCACTAATTTATGATACTATACTGGATTTGTTCATTTTGATATGACTCTAAACCTATTTGAATTTCACGGATGATACTCCTATAAAAAAATTTAAAGAAACGATGAACGGTATTTAGAGGGGGTTGGCTTGTTGCATGTGCATAGTTCCCTTTAAGGTTTTGTGGCTGATTGGAGGGGGTAATGCGTTGGGGATTGGAGGGTTGGGTGAAGACATTGAATGGTAATTTCGTTTCTTGTTCGATGCCATTAATGCACTTGCTGTGTTCTGATTAATGGTATGAAAGGACTTGGTTTGAGTTTGGCGGGTTCTGCTGTTTTTTATAGTTGGGGGATGATAAATGCCATTAATGGCTGAAGTGACTTGGCATGGCTTTGAGAAGTGTTTAGTACCGTCTTCATTAATGTGGTACAGTGAAGAATGGCGTTTGAAGCAGGAATTATGATGATTGCTAACTCGGGAATGAACAAACTTACCTGGGCCAGAATTAATGGTGAGTGTACTGCATTCTTCTTTTTTGAAAAACCTCTGTTTTGTTTGCTGAGTCCAGTTGTTATGTCTGAGGTTGCCCGGCGTGAAAATGGATTTCTGATCTTTCCTTCCCATGCGCGATTGATGTCTCTGACGGCGGGGTAGAACCGTGTACCATCCCTCTCCAGTCTGGATGATTTGAGTTCTTGCCATGGAAGCGTAAGAAATCGCCTAAGAGATCGCTGCCTTAGCAGCTCTCCGTACAGGGATTCTTAACGGGTCCCTAGAATCCTTCCATTTTAGCAAAGATGATTATTAAATGACAGAGAGATTTGATTCTTCTTGTCTATCAAACTGGTTATCTCAATTCGTTTGTGCACAAGAAAGTCAAAATTGTACAGACGCCCATGAGGCCATGACAGGACCTCCAACCACACACACACACAAAACCACTTGCATGGAAGTTGAGAGTTTAGGTGAGTTTCAACTTTTTAACTCGGTACGTGGTGTGTAAAGAACAAAAATTAAATAAATATAAAAGAAAAGATATAAGATTACTAATTTTGCAGTGGAATTTCTATGATTTGGGTATAAATCATGTAGAATGTGACGAGTCGTAGAATTGGATGTTGGATGAATATTGTTATTATTATAATATAATATACGGGGTTCATGTCTAACATGGGAGGTGCAGGTTACCTAAATGAAAAACAAGGCTGTATTATTATCTATGAAACCATTTTCAAACCGAATGCGGTATCTGCATTTCAAATGGAGACGATATGCCTTCTCAGTGCTGTGCGAGCAGTGCTAAACCAGCATATTTCGGCTTGCATATTCTATACTGATGCTGAGCTTTTGGCTGAGACACTCAAACCACCTAATTTGATGCAAAAAATTCAGGCAGCCGATTGGAGGGTGTATGCAGAATTGGTTCAGATTGTAATTCTGCTACAAGAACATCAAGGTTTCTGTTGCTTTCACATTGCAAGAGAGGAAAACCAGATAGCAAATCAATCAGCAAATACTGCTCGAATCCATAAGTTTCATACGTAGGATACACCTATCCTCTCTTTCCAATTTACTTTGAATCACTTCCAACTAATTCCGCAGAGCTAGGTTGATAGTTATTTTTGAGTAAAAATGAGAGTCTTGTCCACATTTATATTAAAAGAAAGGATCTGTTACACAAGGGTGGTAACCACCAAAATAAAAAATTAATTTGAGCTCATAACAGTTGAGCTACAAATAAGTAAAACTGAAAATACGAAAGCAGTAAATTGAAAACATAATGAAACCGATTTAAAAGAAAAACTAAAAATTAAAAAAAAATTCTGTCGGTACACTAGCTGCTGGTACCTCAAAGCCATTGCCATATCTTGTCAGTATTTCTCCTTAGCAAATTATGAAATTTGGTCCCTGATTTTCCTGATATAATGTATGTCACCTCTTGCCCCACCTTTGAATTTTGCTGCAGCTTCTGATTTTTCTGATTTAGGCTGTGTTTGATTGCTGCATTTGTTCCATTGCACTGTTTTCTTGTTAACTGACAGACTGTTTTCTTGTTAACAGTGGCTTTATTCCCGATTATTTATGATTATTCCTGATTAATCGCTTGACTGTACCATATCCGTCCCAATAAATAACATTTAATTGACCATGAGATCTGAATTGGCAAATAAGATCTGCATTATTGCACATTTATTTAGTGAAATGAGGTACTAAAGCTGAACCCAAAGTGACAAAGATATTGTTTTCTTTTATTTGGGTGTCAGTTGCTTTTTTCATGCGTCGGTTGGAGCGAATATTTTTTGGTTGGCACTTGACAGTAGTAATAATATTACCTACGGGTTTATTCTCAAAAAAAAACTCAAAAAAAAAAAAAGTAGGAACAATATTTTTTGATAATAATCATATTCATATTTAATTAGTATCTTTACATTATATTTTAGTATTTAAAAAAAATAAAATGATATTTAAATTTACAATACGGAAATACATTATTTTTAACTAGTATCATACCCGTGCGTTGCAACGGGGACATATTATAAGAAACAAATATATCAATGAAAATAATAATTATCTAAAAATTAAAACACATGTTAATAGAAAATTTATGTGATTCTGTATTTTTAATTAACTTTAATCGTGATCTCTGATAACAATTTGATGATGTGGTGATTTTTTATTTTTAAGTACCAATGATATCAAATAATAGCTCAATTCGAATCTAATACCAAATATCATACAACAATTCAATATCAACATATAATATGATATAAAAAAAAACATAAATAAAAAGTGTTATCGTGTGAATGTATATGATATATATACACACACACATATTATAAGAAAAATATATATTCACACACACATTCCAATTTATACTCTTCTTTGTTTCCAATTTAGAACACACACACACACACATTGACATATTATATATCAAAAATATATTCTAAATTGCCCACACCAATATGTATAGAAACAAAGAAAGAGAAATAAGGAAATAAAAAAAATGATTTTCATTGTGATCCGTATAGAAACGAAGAAGTAAGGAAACAATAAATAAGAAAATGGAAGGTGGAGTCTTTTCAATTGAAGATGAGAAATATGGAAACAAAAAAAATAAGGAAACGGATAAATATATCTCTAAATTTCAGAATTTATTCAATTTTAATTGTAACGTATCGTGTGGCAGCATATGTGGTGGGTATGTTTTTAACTAAATTTAGACTTCTATAGATAAAACAGATGCATTTAATCAAAAGAAGACAAAATATGTAATTGGAGAGCTGAGATCAAATCCGAAGTTTCATCTCTCAATCGTAGCCGTTGGCGGATCGGACACCCAACGTGCTTAATAATATAATAGAGATATTATTAAGCAAATTTATGAAAAGTTTATATATTAATAAAAAATCAATATTTTGATTTATTATTTATATTATAACCCAATAAAATATTCGAATTATACGTATATATATTATATCTGAATCAGAAATTGTAGCTAGTCATTCTCAAATTATAAACTTGTAGCAATGATTAATATTAATTGGAAATAAATCTTCTACGATCCTAACAGGGATTCTACGATTCTAAATCCAAACTTTCATTTGTTTTGAGATTCATGCATAAAAAAACAATATTTATGGAGATTCGTACAACTTAAAAAATAAAAGATTGGATTTTGACCCTACAAGGCTACAATCGTAGCAGATTTATTTCCATATTAATTGGGCAATATCGAAGAGGGTCCAATGTATAGCTTGCCTAGCCCCTCCGCTAAATTTGCAATTAAATGCACCCCCGGCGTACATTTATGATGGCAAACTTGTCAATGTGTGGAACCGAGTCGGAACAGATGCGGATGAATTTCAGATGGACTCCGATGTACACCGCCGGATTCTCCAGGGAAGTAAACCTGCTGGAGAGATAAGCAAGGAACATTAAATCCAAATAAACCAGTAAGCATTAGTAATTGTGCTGCCAAGGGGCCAGGGGATTCTTACACACGGCCATGCGACAAAAAATACCATTGTTAAGAAGCCCGTAAAATATCTGCTGCATCATATGTTAAGAAGCCCGTAAAATATGTTCACTTATATAAATAAACTGGTCCAGAGAGAAAGTGTTTCTCTGAGACCGAGAAACTGGTCGTAACTTTGGAAATCAGTGTTTCTCTTGTTGCATATTTTTGTTTCATTGGCTTATTGTTTCATCATGCATGCATGTTTTCATGAAGACAGCGTATTGTTGTGACTGATTGAGTCTTCAGATGTGATTTTTTATTTTCTTAGTAATTGTTCAAAGATGGATGTAATAGCATGGAAGTGTGCTTCATAATTGAAAGGTGGAAGAAATGTGTGTCCGTCATCATATCGTTCTAAATTTGCACTGACCAATTTATTGTTGCCAAAAGAGCATTGTAGTTTGTTTTTTTGTTTAAAAAAAGCACCGGGCCGAATGACCCGTTATGCTTCCTGGCTCGAATACTGCGACTTCTAGAAAATTTAGTCGGCCTGAGATATAAGAAGGATATATTTTTGTGGGCCTCTTAATGAACCGGGTTAAATAGGCTCAAATACTGGTGATGATGTTTTAAATGAAAATGGATCCGTATTTACTGCTAAGTCTGTTATTCAAATGCCGAAACTAATTTAGCATTTAGAATTTTAATTTAAGCCAGTAATCAAGGCTGTTCAATATATCTGTCAGTGGCCAATTGCCAAATAATTTTGCAAGAACTAGTAAATCTTACATTTAAACAATAATTAAGAGAGCTAATTCCAAACAGTCCAAAATACAGTTAAATACACAAATGATATTTGCTAGTATACAGAAAAAAAAAAAAGAAAAAAAAAGGGACATCCATTATTATGAATGAAACAATGTCTTGACCAGTGTAGTACCGCTGCCAGTCTAGCAAATACGTAAATGATAACGAATACTTTTGTTTTCTTTGGTTATATAAATAGCTATGTTCAGATGAAAATAGAACATTTGCCGTAGTATAGTAGCTTGGTAAGACACTCCACTCTCTCACGGGAGAAGTGGGTTCGATCCCTGCCAAAGGCAGAAAATAGTATGTGTGTGTGAGGCCCACGGGCAATTCTCAAAAAAAAAAAAAAAACATTTGCCGTAGCATATGGGTCAAATAATCTGGAATTCACATCCTCTCCATTACCTGATAAGGTAATCTTTAACAATTAGTAGATCTGGACCGTTTTTTTTAACTTGGCACAAATCTCAAAGCTCAATAATATTGCCCCTGCGCTAACCTGAATCTCAAACCAGTTGAGATTTAATCTCAAACCATAGAGTGAGGGTAATCCTCTACAATATCTGAGAGGATACGAATCCAATAATCTGTCCATATGCGCCTCCCTTCGCTTTTTCTACAACGTGATGCAACTTATGTAAATTGAACACGCCCTGAGTTTTGAGTATGTACTGCAAGTTCGTGTGAAAACGGATTAGATATAGAGTAGAGTTTGTTATTGAATTTATGAGCGATGCGTTTATATGCAAAATTTATAAATTTACAAATTAATTTAGTATACAGTCTAGTCAAAAAATAATGAATAATTAATGCATTAAACTTGTCAAACCATTTTTTACCGTTTGACTTCTCCAAAAAAAATTAATAATAATTTAAACTCATCAAGATATATAATAAGTTCAAGAACATTCTAGTTATACTATCTCAGCTGGTTAACGACTTAACGCATTGATCAATGGATGGATATATTTGTTTTGTATTAGAAAAAATAATAATAAGCACATCTTGATTGATGTACAAAACAAAATTTTATTAAAGTGTCCATTTTTCGAAAAAAACTAAATTATATTATTATTCTCTCTTTCAACAAAAAAATATCTATATATGGATGGATCCTTTATTTTATGATCCTCGTCTCGTCTCCACTTTATTATCCGTCACGCATCTTTTACTGCTCTGGCCAAGACATGAAACAATGTCCATGGAGAGATTCAAAAATACAATTCATTTGTTGGTGAGAGAGAAACACAAGGAAAAATAAAACCCATATTATTATACATCTTACATTGTCTCTATTACTGTGCTAATGGAATCGATTAATCCAATAATTAAAACCTTTATTCAATTTCGTGTTATTTGATAATGAAATATAGGTCGTTATAAATTTTTCATTCATGAACGGTAAATTTTGTATCAAAATTTGATTATTTTGAAAAAGAGAGGTAGTACAGTTGGTTAGAAAAAAATTTAAAAACTGTTAGTTACTAAAAGTTAAGAGTTCAGTTTCAACAGTTTAATTTTATCGTTTTTTTTAATACGGTACAAGTCGGATAAAAAGGGTGCCATTAACACCCCTAGTTTTGTTCGGGTTGAATAACAAAATTTTTATCTGGGCTAAGATATACTCTGTGAGCCTAATAAAATGAGCCGGCTCTTCTCTTCTTGGGCTCAGACACCTAAACGGCTCTTCTTTGGTTTATCTACTCGTTTTTTTAATGTCAAACTTAAAAATTGCGGATCAAGCATGGATTGTTATTCAAAAACTTTATGGCAGAACAAGTCCAACTAAAAAGTACAACCCTTTAAAGGATGGTATTCGATCGGGAGTACAGTTTTTTTATTGACCATTACTTGATAGTTGATACTGATAGTGACCAACTACCAACCTGCATATCTCAAATTAAAATTTAACTTATTTATTAAACAATTTAAAATTAGATAAAAAGTTTATGTCCAATGGGTTTTGTCCACTATTTGTCCACAACTTTATTCACTCCCGTCTAACTGTCTTTTTACAGTATACAAGATTCAATTGAAAATTTACAGTATTATTTGAAAATTTTACAGTATACAAGATTAAATTTTACAGTATGCAAGATTCAATTGAAAGTTCTACTGTATACAAGATTTAATTTTTACAGTATACAAGATTCAATTGAAAATTCTACTGTATATAGAGGTTTAATGGGCGGGCGGGTACAGGTACCCCGGGTATACCCGGGACGGGTACGGGTACGTCTCAGGTACGGGTAGGACGGGTACAAGGGTATACGGGTACGGGTATGGTCGGGTATATTTTTCAAAAATCATACCCTGCCCGTACCCGTGTACCCTTGACGGGTAGGGCGGGTACGGGTATTTTTTTTTCTGGTTTTTTTTGTTTTTTTTTTCTGGTTTTTTGTTGGTTTTTTCTGTTTTTTTTCTGGGAGGGAAAAACATAATTTTTTAATTTTGAATTCGGATGAACAGTACTCGGGTACTCGGGTACTAGGGTACGGGTAAACTCGGGTAGGGTATGGTCGGGTATTGGTCCCAAAAAATGGTTCTGATCCGGTTTATGCCCGTACCCGCGTACCCGAGTACCCGACCCATACCCGGGCTCGGGCACGGGTACCCCGGGCGGCGGATATGGTCGGGAATACCCGACCCGGGTATTGTTAATCCACTAACTGTATACAAGATTCAATTTTACAGTTCTGCTGATTCAATTTTACAGTATACAAGATTCAATTGTAAATTTTACTATGTAGAAGATTCAATTTTACAGTATACAAGATTCAATTGAAAATTTTACTGTATACAAGATTCAATTTTACAGTATACAAGATTCAATTCAGTGCGGACGCTAATAATTAACTCTAACTGCTAATAACCGCTAATAACTAACTCTAACTTCCTATAACTGTAATTTTCGAAAGTACAATTTGAAAGTACATTTATTTTGTCCTGTTGTGCAAGTTGCAATCTTTTTCTAACTATCATGGGACCGCTTCAAATAGTTGATGGATGTTTTGTGATTAACTGATATATTTTATGTGATATATTGTATAATTATACAGCATATAGAAGTAATTTTACAGTATTCGCGCAAGTCAAAGCTGTGAACAATTAGACGCTTCCTTAAAATTACTGTAGTTGTGCAAATCTTCGAATTTTTTCTGTCAGTCCCTTGATTGTTGTAGAACTGTAGCAATTTAATTTTGATCTTCCATAGTTCCATTAGAATCATGTTTTAAGAAAAGTTGATATATGATAATGTTTAGGTTGAAACTTATATCTGAATTAGTTTAATATTTAGTTATGATAAAATTGATTTATAGGTTTAATTGAGCCGATTCTAAAGTATGCAAAATATGTCAATTTGACACTGATCTATGTAGAATTGTTCATTTATCTACTACACATTAGCATTTGTAACCTAACATTCTATTTCTGACAACAATGTTTGCTTTAGATTTTGCCACAAGATATGAAGCCACCTCGTCAAAATAGCTTCCCCCAAGTTCGGATCCTATGAGATACCACAAATTTTGAATTCACGTCCCCTCAGGTTACTGGACTGAGTACAATTGAATCAGACGGTCCAAAATTGTTTTATTTAACTTGGCACGAATCTCAAAGCAAAATAATACTGCCTCCTCTGTCATCCCGAGCAAGGACCGGCTAAGAGTAAATCTTGGCCGTCCGTTTCAATTGTGTTGAGTCAGGTACCTGGGAGCATACGGATCCTCAAATTTTGAGTTTGAATCTGGACCATTAATTCCATCATAATCTGGAGCAGTCTTGTCTGAAGTGGAATACACATGACTCATTTAATATTCGTGCCAAAACAAATTGAACGGTTCAGATTGTGAATCCTCGTGAAGGAACTCAGACTTAATTTGAGAGCTAAAATTTTGAGTTTGGATCGGGACCGTCCGATCAGACTCCAGAAACACTCTAGTCTGAAGTGGAATGTACGGATCCGCTTTAATATTCCTGCAAAGCAGATCGGATGGTCTGGATTCAAACTCAAATTTTGAAGTACCGTAAGTGATAGGAGACACCTCCAACCCACACACTGACACACACCACAAACAACAACTCCAGTTTCCTATTTAAGCAGCACAATCTCGCCAGTGATCATACTCGCTTGGCATTTTCAAAATCACAGATAAAATTAATGGAAGCAACTAACAGTCCTCCAACTCCAGTCCTCCAAAAATCTCCAGAGATTTTCAACTAATTCTGTAAACATCAATACTAAATCATGTAAACATCAATACTAAATCTTGTAAACTAATTCAACAAATCCTGTAAACATAAAAACGCGTGAAAGTTGTTAAAAATGCGTGACAGCTGTTGAAAACGTGTGACAGCTGTTGAAAATGCGTGACAGCTGTTGAGGACCACCTTCTGTGAACATACACATGATATTCTGTAAACATACACATATTATCCTATAAACATACACATATAATTCTGTAAACATACATAGTGTACTTGAAATTATAGCAATTGAAATTATGACAATTGTGGTAGTTAAAAACGCATCAGAACTAAGCTAAAAAGGGAAGGTTTTTATACACGGAGATTTTTGAAGGACTGTAACCCGGAAGACATTACCTTTTTCTCAAAATTAATGGCTTCAAAAAAATTAAATAGTCCATGGCTCTTCTATCTTCTACTCCTTTTAGTAGCATCAGATTCTTCAACTCGGGTGGCGATCATTGTCACGGCACACTCTCTAAGCTCTGCCAAATCGTGCAACGGAAGCGACATTACATGTCAAGTTGAGGCGCAACTATCAGATGCAGACGAGCTGTCGTTTGATCTTGAATTGCATAGGAGGATCCTTGCAAGTTGCAACCTCCATCGGGTACCAGTCATTGCATCCAAACGTACCTGCTTGCAATCCAAATTGCGGTAAACCAGGACAAAGCTACACTGGCAATCATTGTACCTATAAAAATCATTGTGGCCATTGAAGCTATCGCTACTGTCGACAGCAAATTTCACCAATTCTTTGAAACAAGTAAATCGACACCGAGAAATCTCTTAATTAATTGTATGAACAATAAAGAGATGTCTGTTAGTTTTTGGGAAGTTATTGGGAGGTTTAAATCTTTATCAGATGCTTGTCGCTAATTTTATGATAACTAGATTTGTTCATTTTGATATGACTCTAAAACTTATTTGAATTTCTTCAATGATACTCCTATACAATTTTTTAAAGAAGCAATGAACGGTATTTAATGATGTGTGATCTTTATAAACTTACCAGTATATTTCATTTCAAAACAGTAGTATCATTCTTGCATTTTCTTCATTGGATTTCATTTGAATCAGTCACACTACGACAAACTTATCTCAATTCGTTTGTGCATAAGGAAGTCAAAATTGTACAGACGCCAGGCCATGACAGGACCTCCAACCAACCCCACCCACCCACACAAAACCACTTTCTTTCTTTTTTGACGATAAGCCCTTAGGCACACACAAAACCACTTGCATGGAAGTTGAGAGTTTAGGGAGTCCGCATCGTCTGACTGCATTAACTCAAAAGTTGCTCTTTTGAGTTAATAGATATCCGCCGTCCAATTGTAAACGGAGCCCATCATGACCCCGCTTAAAATACAAGGGGTTCTTAATATTAGTGAGGATTTAATTCACACAAATTTTAAAGCTGATCAAACGATTCAGATGTATTAACTCAAAAGATTCATTTTTGAGTTAATGCAGAGGATACGAATTCGAGTTTAGGTGGGTTTCAACTTTTAACTCGGTACGTAGTGTGTAAACAACAAAAATTAAATAAATATAAATTCTAATGTATAAAAAAATATAAGATTACAAATTCTGCAGTGGAATTTCTATGATTTGTTATTATTATGATATAATGTACGGGGGTCATGTGTGACCGTGAACACCGATAAAGATGCGACATAATCATAGCGCTGTACACAACCCACTCAAACAAAGAAAAAAAGAAAAGTTCTTGGCAATGCCATACAAAAGTATACAAAAGCGGGAACAATTTGGGTCCAATGGGTTCCCACGTCTGCATGTCCGGTCTTGAGACAGAGCATGATCCGGAACTCCGGATCCTAAAATTTAAGGTGCCTAAAAAACATAGTTTGTATATATAAAGGGTTCAAATTTTTCTATAAATATGTATGATTTATTGACATAATAATAATAAATCATATATATGAATAGTTCAAACTTTTCTTTCGTCCCGGACATCAAAATTTTTAGAGTTAGTCTTGCACTTCCGTCCAATCCGTTTTAAGATTTGTGTGCATAAATATTAAAGAGGATGTTCACTGATATTAAAGCAGTATGTATGGATGTGGAACCCATCCGATAACATCGAATTCAAATTATTCTCTACAAAAGCTCAAAATGAAGGATCGGCTTCTTTTATATTGTGCAACACTTCATTACAAGGTTCTAATAGGAGAAGGGAAGGGTTCAATGAACATCGAATCAATGTCCGATCGGAATCATTTGATCCATGTTAAAAAAATTGTGTACTTGATATGTACGAATTTTAATGGAAATAAAACAGTTCTAATCAAACATTAAACTGAAATTAATATAATATAATACCCATCATATGATTCCTCTAGCAGGATGTGTACCATCAATAAACAGCAGATGAAAAAAGCATTCCCAATAAATAACATTTAACCATGAGAGCCTGTTCGGCGTGCATGTAGGAATGGAAATAGGAATACCAATGCCAAATTTTTTAACTGATTTTTACTGTTCACATGGGAAAAAAAAAATCAATCTGAGTGAATTTTTTATTTCCCACGTGAACAGTATTTGCCGAACAGGCCCTGAGATCTGAAATTGACAAATAAGATCTGCATTATTGCACATTTATTTAGTGAGTTCTAAACCAGTGGATAGGAAGTGAGGTACTGAAGCTGAACCCAAAGTGATAAGGATATTGTTTTCTTTTATTTGGGTGTCGGTTGCTTTTTTCATGCGTCGGTTGAAGCGAATATTTGTAGGTTGGCAGTAGTAACAATATTTTTTGATAATAATCATATTCATATTTAGTATCTTTACATTATATATTAGTATTTAAAAAAATAATATTTAAATTTACAATACGGAGATACATTATTTTTAATAGTATTAAGCAAATTTATGAAAAGTTTATATATTAATTAAAAAATATATATATTGATTTATTATTTATATTATAACCCAATAAAATATTAGAATTATACGTATATTATATCTGAATCAGAAATAGTAGATCATGTGTAGCTAGTCATTCTCAAATTATAAATTACTTGTAGCAATGATTAATATTTATTGTTATCGTGCATTAAAACCCTAGACTTCAATTCCAAATAACAACAAAAAATGAAGACTCCTTATTTTTGTAGCTACCAAAAAAATGATATTTCCTATTAGCAACTTCAATAATTATCATTAAATAATTTCAAGTTTTCTATTTGTCGTGCATGAAAAATGAGCAACGCACATATTTAAATTTTGCCATGCTTAGCTTGTGTTGACTTTTAGCGACCCATATTGACACTTTGTGCCCTCTAGTGGTTCTGCCACTACTAAAGAATTTAGGCAATCAATCAATATTATAGAATGATTTAGTAACCATTTTATTGTTATAATGTTCACCTAATGCTTTTGTCACTGAACTACAATAATTGAAATGTAAAAAAGCCACCTTTTACATACTAAAATCTTCTAAACAACCAACCAAAATACTATTATGAATTCATAACCTCTCTCTAAGAAACTAAACTCTGTTTGGATGGAGAGCAAAGGAAGGGGAGGTGAAGAATAGAAAAAATGAAATGGAATAGAAAAAATGAAATGGAACAGAAAGAAAGACTAACATTTTTAATCTCTTCTTGTTTGGTTGATTAAAATTTAGAAAGTTAATGAGAAATTTGGTGGTGGTTGTAGGATTGTGACAAAAAACTTGCATGAGAATTATATAGGTAAGATGTAGGATTAGGTGTTTGTATTATTTTTTTTTTAAATATTTGTAATAATTTTTTTTCATTCGTTATATCTCAAATTGGGAGAGAAACCGATTCTATTTATTACAATAATATAAAATTAAACATTTCACCTCTGACATAATTTTATCAATCAAATACAATTCTATGAAAAAAATTATTTCCTTTCCATTCCCTCCCTTCCTCTTCTCTCCATCCAAACAAGGTGTAAGATGGAATAATTGAAGAGAAACAAATCAAAATATTTGAAAGCTCAACCAATATTTCGTTACATATTTTCGCTACGAAATGTGAATATGCCAGCTTTATATGGGCCAAGATTGTGGTTGTGGACTCGTGGGTAGCATGTTTTGATTTTGTGCTCCAATGTGAACCCAATAAACGACCTCAAGTAAGCAGCCCATTGTCGGTGATCCCAATTCCGAGAGTACCCTCCAAGGATGAAAAGTGAATAGATTGGAGACCAATTTGTGTGGCTATTCTTGTAGCATACTTGCTACGCTAGTTTTAACTTTTAACATGCTCAGAGCATTGTAGCTTTAATATAAAACTTTCGAATGATTTTTAACAGGAGTATTTTGAAAGGAATACAATAAATATTTCATGACATACATAAATATTTATGTGTGCGTACCCGCTTTTCTAAGTTAGATTTGGTTTGATGGATTTTAAAATCGTTCAATCCATTTTAAGATATGTGCATACCTGCTTTTGTATGCACGTATCATACAGCGGATCGGACAATTTTCGAACCATCAAACTTAAAGTAGATCCGATGTCATTTCAATTTCATGAAGAAAATTAGATTATGAATTGAATTATGTTTAATTCTATTTCACTGAAATCTATTGTATTCTCCATCGAACTTCTTCCATGCTGATCAAGAGTAAGAATTTTTTAATTGTGAATTGACATTGAAAGAGCTCTACATTTTTTATCTTTCTGCAGTTGATGAGAATTAAAAAGTTTTTCAATTAGCAATACGCTATACAAGTATTTGAGGTCTTGAGCATTACAAAGATAAAAGAATTCACACGATCAAATTACACAATTTTATATAGTATGATTACCAATTCTCATTCATTTATAATTTTTTTAAATAACTCATGAAGACTGGGATGAAATCATGCCATAATGTACCATGATAAAGTTATATTTTAGGTACTATGTCGTGCCATGTCATGATCAAATTCGAAGAAACGGTCACAAAACGTTAGTCACGTTGTGATTACACGTGTCGCGTCCAAATGTGATTGGTTATATTTAACTTTTTTCGTAATTTAAATTATTTATTTTAAATTCACCATTCAATCAAGATATATCCGTCCTAATTATACGCTCACGTGATCACGTATCATATCGTGTCATGACCAAATCTGTGTTAACGAATAATCACAGTATGAACACACTAACCATAACATATAACATAACACGCTAACCACAACGTAACTTTTTTTTAAGTCACTTTTAATATTGCCCCTTAGTCTCAGATTGCATTGACCCATAAAATATACACTAACACTTTGCCACAGAGAAACCCTAGTATTGCTCCTCTCCTGACAAAAAACTCTGGTGCATCACCTTTAAACCTCATTAATTCTCCAACAACACACAGTTGGAGAAAAAGAAAATAGAACACCCCCAATCAACCAAAAGAGAGAGAAAAGGGGGAAGAAAGAGAATGCAAACCCTAGTCTCATTCTCCCTGTTCCTACTCCTCTTACTCTCATGGCAATGCAATGCAGGGGAAATGAAGGTCAAATTGGGTTTCTCAAAGCAACCAATGGAGAAGGAAATGCAAATGGAGCTGGATTCAGAGATCAACAGAAGGGTATTATGGGATTATCCCCAAAAGAGGTATATAAGCTATGAAGCACTGAGAGGAGATGCTGTGCCTTGTGGAAGGCCAGGTGTGCCATATTACAACTGTAGATCTCTGCCTTCGGCTAATCCATACACTAGGGGTTGTGAGATTATCACCTTGTGTGCCAGAGATGCTGCCCCTTGAAGTAGATCAAGTTGGGCTTTTCAACATTTCTGTGTTTGGTTGTTTGTAAGACTTAAATTGGCACCACCTTGTTGTAAATGAGGTTTATTTTTGTTTTATTATTTGTGTTTTATGTTAAGATCTATTTTTACTGGTTGGGTTGGTATTCGTGATTTTGCTTGAAACCATAACCTACAGATTAGCTTTGATGCTCTTTTATTTATTTATTTTGTTAGAATTGTGTTTGACCTTTATTTTTCATGAAGCATAAGCAGTATTAACAAAAATAAGTTACAAACCTTCAGCTTGTTAACAGGACACTTCGAGCTAAAATAAATTAAGCCGATCAAATGCGCACCAGGAAGTTGGAAATGTCATTTTTTTTTTGCCTAAAATTGTAGTGAATTCACATCCTCTCCAATATCTGATAAGGGAATCTTTTACAGTTACTGGATCTGGACTGTTCTTTTTAACTTGGCACGAATCTCAAAGCCCAATAATACTGCCCCTATGGTAACCCGAATCCCAAACCGGTTGAGATTTAATCTCAAACCGTAAAGTGAGAGTAATCCTCTGCAATAACTGAGAGGATACAAACTCAAAATTGTAACCACATGTCACATTGGCATAGATTTCTCTAATATCTGAGGAAGAAATATCAATTAGGGGAATTACCATCAATGTGGTTTGGCATAACGCATGACAGTGACTAATTCGACTAATTAATCAGGGGATGATTTTTTTATAACAGCAATTTCACTCGCCCGCTATCTCTAACAACACACAAGAAAAGCCTTTACTAAATTAAGTGTAAATCCTTTCTAATAAATTTAAATTCTATACAAATTTGCCTTGTACAAAGTTCGCACTTGTGTCTTGTGAACAGAGCCACAGAAAGACTTGCGTTGAGATTAGGGCGTCAGCGATCTGCATGGTTAGCGTGGTGATGGCAACAGTTAATTTGTTACAGTATTGGTTATTTTGGTTCTTTGCGACTGTTTGCGCACATGCAGTGAAAATTGGTTGACAATTTAGCAGTGGTAAATTCTTGCTGTGTTTGTGCCTTAAAAAATTTCAACTAAAAAAACAGCCAATAGTTGTAACTTGTAACTCATTCATTCAATCAGTTTTCCATTTTTATGTTGCTTGAAGCAATTGTGGCCATTTCAATTGCAAGAAAATAGAACACTGGAAAATCCGGTAAGAAGCTTAATGTATTCTGATTTTCTATTTTTATCTTCAAATGAAGTTTTTGATTTATGATACTAGAGAAGTTAAGAATTTTGTTAAGTATTATTTGAATATCTGAGATCTCAAGGCATTTCGCAATCCAACCTAAGAGTGATTACTTTGATGATGAAAGATGGCATTGGTTCTTTGGAGATTAGAGGTTATAAGAGATTTATAAGTTCCGTCTCTTGACCATTTTTCAAAGTCATAATTCAACTCGCCTTCCATCTCGTCAATAAAACATAGTAAAAGATCTCTCACCTTTTAACATTTTCCCCCCAGAAGTGACATATTAAAATCCTATTATCATTATTATCCAAACCAGCGGATCAAATCTAGCGTAACAAGGCAAAACAAACAAAACTCCTCACAATTCCACAGACAACACAACCCCAAATAGACCAAAGCGATACAAATAACATATAGAGAGAATTTTCTCCTTAAATATTGTTCACTAAAACTCACCCAATGACTCGTATAAACCACTTACTCCTTGTACTTCATCTCAGAAACCTTGAACCCAGGCATATCAAAAGAGGAACTGAATTTCTCAACAGCCACTTTGAGATTCTCTATGTCAGGGTTGTTAATCAAACCCTTGTTGAAATCTTTGAGCAATTTGCCGTGCTCCTTTTGCACCTTAAGGCATATAGTCACAGCCTGGTGAAGGAACTCTCCTATTTGCTCAAAATCCTTCTCAAGTAAACCCCTTGAGGTCATGGCAGGGGCACCTGAAATAGAAAACGAAGAGAGATAAAAGGTTAGATATATTTAAAATTTATGTTTGATGTTTTCTATAATGTTATTGTCATTTTGAGAACATTTCCACAACTCAGTAAACAACTTTCACAAGTAACATAAATCCTTGCTAGTTGAGAATAAATGTCAATAATAAAACAGTTTTGACAAGGGAAATGCAATATAATAATGAGACCATCTACCAGTTCAACTTAATCATTTTTAAAAGAGGTGATAACCTATTAGTTAAAAGAGGACTATGTCAAACAACTGTGTCAACATTATGCACATAATATACAGACAACACATTATCCTCTGATTGATTGCAACCACAAGAGAATATAATTTTAATTTATCTTACTTCAAGAAAAACTGAAAAAGTTACATATCATAGTATACTTTAAACAGAGCAACAGCCAAGAGTTTCTGTGCCATCCAGCAAAGAGAAATAGTAGAGAATAAAATATCTACATTCACAGCTAAGCAGGAGACAAGCATGCACATGATGACCCCTCCCACATGACCATGTAGCAGTTGAGATTTGATTACCCAATTTTAAAAAGTGAAATAAATCCGTGCCTAGATCTAAGTTCAGAAATATATGATACCAAATTTCCTTGCATGCCAAGCAGAGCTCAAAAGCAGACGTCACCAAGAAAAAAATGAATAAAGAAAGATGATGAGATACTGACCAATACGTACACCACCAGGAGACAAGGCACTGCTGTCTCCAAATACAGCATTCTTGTTTAACGTGATGCTGCACAGATCACAGAGCTTCTCCACCTTGTTTCCTACAACATCAATGCAATTCAAATATATATAAGGAGTAGAAGAAGACCATATTCTGGTATGAAAGTGTAACGTACGAAACACCTTATTGAGATGCAAAGGCAAAACAGATGACAAGTGCCCAACTGCAGCTTGGTTGCTTGTTTTCATTTTCTTTTCTTTTTTACTTTCTTATTTAGATTGTGTTCTGAATTTTGAAGGTGTCGTTTGTTTCTGATCGTTTCTACAAATATGATGTGCAATATTTGACTTAACGAGCCTAACACTTAAAACACAATCACAATTCCACATAAGCATACCAGTCAAGCCAAGAGGGCGGAGGTCCCACAGCACAAGATGGTTCTCAGTCCCATCTGTGACCATCTTGTACCCCTTGCTCATCAAATAATTTCCTATAGCAACGGCATTCGCTTTGACCTAATCCAGAGCAAGCAGTGTGTTACTAGGCATACATGAAATTACTTTGGATGAGTTAAATGTCTCAAGAGTAAATTAGCGATGTTTAATTGACACAACTTTGAACCTTTTGTGTCGTAAGTGAAAAAACCAGAAGTGTTGGCCTATAAGAGTTCCAATAAAAATCCAAGGTATCAATTTGCAGAGTAAAAATTCCCAATATTATGATATTTAAAAACCTGCTTAGCGTAAGCCTTGAATCCAGGAGAACAAGCTTGCTTAAGTGCAACAGCAAGAGCAGCAATCTGATGGTTGTGGGGCCCACCCTGCAGGGAAGGGAACACAGAGAAGTTGATTTTGTCCTCGAACTCATAGACAGCATTCTCGGGCTGCCCCTTCTTTGGCGGCTTTGGCCCCTTGCGGTAAAAGATCATGCCTGCTCGTGGGCCCCGAAGACTCTTGTGTGTTGTTGTCGTCACTACATCACAAAACTCGAATGGGTTTGCTGCTTCCTACATTCATAGGAAAAGGAGTAAATAATTATAATTAACAGGAAATTATTCTAGGCACTAAACTTTAGTTAAACTATATTTTAATAAGAGTATAAGACAATTGTTCAAGTGTAGAGTCATATTTTTGCATTGAAGATATAAGACCTGCATGGTTGTAATAATGTTGAGTAAATAAACACAAAAGAGATCAAGTTGGTAATATATATTCACGTAAGATGGGTACACCATGCCTGTACTAGATTTTCACATGGTTGTACCTAACATAGATCCATACAAAAAATGCAAATATTAAAACCCTATATTCCCAACCAGGATATTGACATGGCGGCAATGGCACCATTGAATTTTTTTTATAATATGAAAATTTCATAAGGTTGCTCAAGGTACTCTTATATTAACTTCAAATAGGCAAGACAGTTTAAGAATCTACAATATTACAATTTCTGTGTGAGTTAAAAGGATGAATCAAAAATCTTGTAACATGTTTGCCGCATCATTGACTTGCAAGAAAAATTGAAAATGATAGCCCGTGGAAAAACACCACACTACACAAAATGCCTCATGAACAAGCTAATTTCATGGCATAAAATCTAGTAACCTAATTCTGTAACAAGACTGATGATTGCCTGAGAGTAGAACTAGATCTGGTCAATGGCACACTATAATGTTCATTTAAAACGCAAATTAAATGAAAACATATTCGAAATCACTTAAATAGATTATTCAATGCATGTAAATCTACTAAATACGTCTACAATTGCTTGAATGGCACAAAAAAAAGATATCCAAAGTATGTGTCATTTCATCAAACACCTCATGGGCAAGTCAATTTTATAAAACATAACCTAAAGCAGAATCCTAAATGCATAATGGAAAAAAAAAAAAAAAAAGCATGACACGAAAAAAATAATGATCCGTCCGTGCAAAAAACATTTTATCAAGCACCACATGAGCAAACCAACATTCCTACATAAGAGTTCAAATCCTCTTCTTAAAGCTACTTTCAAATGTCATTTAGCAACAGACCTCCTCCGATTACCAGATTCAATCAACATTTCCAAATAAATCAAAAGCAAGATAATAAATTTGTTCTTACCTGAGCTGCAACAAGGCCACTGATATGTGCCATATCACAGAGCAACAGCGCACCGCACTTGTCAGCAATTGATCTAAATCTTGCATAATCCCAATCCCTCGGATATGCACTGCCACCACATATGATAAGCTTGGGTCTGAAATCCAAGGCCTTCTCCTCCAATTTATCATAATCAATGTAGCCGGTGCTCGCGTTCACCTTGTATGGCAAGCTCTCAAAATAGATCGAGGTGGCCGAGATCTTCTTCCCGCCAGCTGTATAGTACCTATTAACATTAGCGTAACAGAAAGATCAAACCTTGATTAACGGAAAGGTAACAAAAGATTAAATCCTCAGTACAAATTAAAACCGTACCCGTGAGTGAGATGGCCACCAGATGGTAGATCCAGCCCCATAATGCGATCATGTGGATTAAGTAGCGCAGTGTATGCTGCAAAATTCGCCGGGCTGCCTGAGTAAGGCTGCACATTCACGCCCCATTTGGTTGCGTCGAGGTGAAACGCCTGAAGAGCTCTAGATGCACACAAGTTCTCGATGTCATCTATGAACTCGTTTCCACCGTAGTACCTGTTACCAGGCATTCCCTCAGAGTACTTGTTGGTCAAGGCGCTTCCAAGTGCCTCAATGACAGCGAAGGAGGTGAAATTCTCAGATGCGATGAGTTCGATGCCAGTACACTGACGACGCTTCTCACGCTCGATCAGATCGTGAATTTCGGGGTCGGCTTCGGAGAGGGGGGTGAGACCCCATGAGGAGACAGAATCCATGGCGGTTATGGTTTCGGCGGCGGTGGAGAGAGCTTGAAGGGGATTGAGGTAAGAGTGGAAAGAGACGGAGTGAGAGGAAGAAGCGGGAGAGAGACGAGAGAAGAGGGGGCGAGGGGAGGGGTTTATAAGGAGGCGAGAGGTGGGGGTGAGAGTGAACATAGAGAGGTGAGGTGGGATGGGGTGGATTGGGGGTTGGTGTGCGCTGATGATCTGTGTTCGTATGTTGGCTATGGCTATTTTCGGCTTATTTTCCCGATTTTTATTTTACCATTTTACTCGAGTCTCCAGTCTCTGCCTCGGCGCAGGCAAGCCAGGTCCGGATCCTCTACAGTAATTCTTAATGTGATTTTGAATACGGACCGTATGATCAGAATCTAGTCCAATCCGGTCCGAGTTGCAAATCAGATGATATCTTTAATACTCGTGCGGATTCTAATCGAACAGTTCAGATCCAAAATTAATCTTTGGGTAAACTTTGGGATCCGAATTCGGTCGCAGGGGGTAGCATGCAAGAGAAGGATTCGACTGATAATGGGCCTAGTCAGTTATTAGGGTTCGGCCAGATGCTTGATCGGTGTGATTTCGGCCACGCAGGAGGTAATAAAATTAATGAAAAATTTATCATTTTAAAATGAGAGGTTTAAATACTTTTATTTTTGGTGCTTTCACCGTGCTTTTATTTTCAAAACATTAATAACTTAAAATTTTAAAAATAGAACTGTTAAATGTGATTTATATTATATTTTTTATGTGGTCGTAAAAAATTACCACATTTCGATTTTGTTTGTGTGTGAATTAATAAGTTAAAAAATCAATATCTAAAAATTATTCACATTAGTATATATTTACAAATTCTTGATGACAATCAAAACAAAGTCAAAATATCATAATTTTTTACACGTGCATAAATAAAAATGATGTAGATCATATCCAACAGTTTTATGTTGACTTTTTAAGTTTTTAAAAATAAAAACATGATTGAGGCACAAAAGATGGATGCATTTAAAATATAACTTTGCAAAATTTATCTTTGCAAAAGATGGAGATACAAAAGGTAGAGGCATTTAAAATATAACTTTTCAAAAGATGGAGACACTTAAAATATAACTTTATAGTTTTTAAAATTAAAAGCATAATAGTAACACAAGAATAGAGTCATTTAAAGTATAAATTTACAAAATTTATCTTTTATTCTTCTTCAGACAAAAATGTATTGAAAAAGAAAAATAAGATCGAACGAACCCGGGTGCATATCTCCTACGGTATGATACTAATTCACATTCTCTCCAATATCTGATAAGGAAATCTTTTAAAATTAATAGATATGTACCGTTCTTTTTAACTTGGCACAAATCTCAAAGTTCAAAAATACTGCCCCCTAGGCTTGTCCGAATCTCAAACCGTAAAGTAAGGGTAATCCTTTGCAATACCTAAGAGGATATGAATCCTACGGGGTCCATTCAGTTATCAACTGAGTCTTAACTTTTTTTAAAACAACAATTCAACTGAGTTAACTTATGTATGAATTTAGAGTTTTGTATTAGATTAAAACAAATTGTTAATATTTTACAGCTACAAATACGAACTTGCAAATATGTGGAACAAATTATTCGATCTGAACCTGTAATGCAAGAAGCCTTTGGTCAATTGAACAATATGAAGCTGTAGACATGCTTCGTCATTCGTGTGAATTCTTGAGAAAAGCTAATTTCTCTGTTCTACTCTTTCCGTGAAATAGAGAATTGGCTTATAGAGAAATAGAGGAGAGACCAGAATACAAAAAATAGAAGTTTGAATGCAAAAATTCAAACTCAATTTCACTATTTTTAATTCTCCAATTTCACTCACTTCTTCTCTTGTTCGGCAAAAATATAATATTTTTTCCACTCTATTCCTCTATTCCACTGTTACCCAACAGACCTTTTAAGATATATGAATTCCACTTGCTCGTCAGGATACAGTGATATCAAATTAGTTATTCTATACATGCAGCAGGTCCGGATCTCAAGTAATTCAACTTTTTTAGCTTAAATCTGGACCGTCCGATTAAAATTCAAATTAATCAGATCTAAAGTGGAGCACACCGGTCCCCTTTAATCTGCCTTTCATAAACTAAACTAAAAAATTGAGTTACTAAGATCCAAACTCTATATGCAGCGATTTGTTTTAATCAGATCTAAAGCGGAGCATGCGGATTGGTGGAGTCTTTTTTTTGTAGAAATCAAATTAATAGTGCCTGTTTCATTAAAAATACTAATTTGGTTCTATTTTAAAAAAAAAAAAAATCATACGCAGCACTGGTAACGGACTAACGGTACCATAAATTTAAATTTTCAATTATTTTTATTATTTATAGTTATCCTCTTCATTTTAAAAATGAAAATAATATGCCAGCGTGTACGCTCCATGCCGTCTAGCTCGTGACGATGCACAAACATTAATATTTGATGGTTATTTGTATCTATATTGTCAATTACTCGTACCTGCAATGCTGCTAGTTTATACTATACTTATATAGCTAGCTTTGTGCATGCTATCTTGCATTAACACTTGACAGCGTAAGGCTAAACATGAATATTTTAATACAATATGTGTATACTTAAAATTTTTGGTGTTTAAATTATAATTTTCTGACATTTAAACTTGAATAATCAAATGTTTATACTTGAGTTTTAGGTATTTTAATATAAATTGTTCGGTGTTTAAATTTGTACAGCACTCGGTTCAATAAGCAAGGATTAACTTTAATCTGAACAATTGGAATTTGGTTCCTATTTAAAATAGGGGATCCGTTTTATAGATTTGTGTCGTGATAAAAAAAAAAAAGGGTCTGAATTTAATAATTGAATATGCAGTACTAGAGTTATCTGGATTTATAAATTTAGATAGCAAATATATCAAAGAAAAAGATAATTTATTTTATTTTAATTAAGGACATGTTTGAATGGTAAATAAATTTCTTCATTTGAATTCAAACAGAGAGTATTCGATAAATTCTTATGTTAATGAGAGTAGGGCAGAATCAGAATTTGAATATAGGGGGCTAAATATTATTTTTTAAAAATTAATAAGTAATAAAGTTTATATAACAAAAGATAATAAAATCTCACTATTTTATTTCATAAAGAGATGTAATAAATAATTAACACCGATAAAATATCATGTCTATCAAAAGTTCAAAACGAAACTAAAAAATGAAGAAATAAATTATCATTGTCATAACATGAAAGTAAAATTAACCTTTATCTCAAAATAATCATTTAAAAAATTACAAACAATTACAAACTTCAATTAAAATCAGATTTAACTGATTTCAAAGTTGAAGTGGTATATATGCTCTGAAGATTGATGTATGTGAGTTTTTGTATTGTGAAGATGATGAATTTTGCTAAAAAAAAATGTATTGTGCCTGCTCTAATATTATTTTCTTTGTTTTATTTTTATTTATTTATTTTAGATGAATCAGAGACGTTGCTCTGCTGGAATTAATACTTTCTTTTTCTTCTTCTTTTTTCTTTTTTAGAAACTTAACATCTGCCAAGGATATTCCGATATTACTTTGTTGGACATTTCCTTTTTTCTAATTTTCTTAAGTATGTTTGACATATTCTCAAAAGCAAAAAGTTAATTTTTTTTAATAATATAAATGATGTGGAAACCGAAGAGTCACATATGGAATGAAAAAGCCAGTCGAAGTTGAGTGAGGGGGGTGTCCGATGGGCATCGGACCAAATAGGGTTCGATGAGGGGTTTAAACCGTCGGATCTGCTTTAAGATTCGCACTCGCAATTTCGCGTCTGCTTTAAAATCCGTACACACGAATCTTAAAGCAGATCCGACGGTTTAAACCCCTCATCGAACCCTATTTGTGTCCGATGCCCATCGGAAACCCCCCTCTCCCGTCGAAGTTTGCTTTTCAAATTTTATCATTCACACCCTATAAGTTTATAATATTTTATAAGGGGAGCTACTACATATGAAAAATACAAAACAGTTCAACTTTTATAAACTTGATAAAAAAAAATGGAAATGATGGGGGTGGCTTAGCACCCCCCCCAGACTATACTATGTTCCGCCTCTGAACGAGAGCACTCCGTACAAGAAATCAAGAACAAATGAGGTTAAGAATTACTTTTGGATATCAATTAAAGAGCAAAATTAGGGTGTGATGTGCTCACCAAGAGGGGTTGGTGAGCACACCTCCAAAAAATTATTGAATTGACTTCAAACTATGGATCCAAACCGTTGAAATTCACATATTTCATGAGTGATACATGTACATGCAAAAAATTTAAAGTTTTGAATTAATTTAGCACATGGTCAAGCGTTCAAAACAGTGAACATTTTATAGGTTATTTTTTTAATTGTTTTATGTATTAATTTTTCATCATTTTGTTTACCGCTTGACCATGCACTAAATTAATTCGAAACTTTAAAATTTTTTGCATGTACATGCATCACTCATCAAGTATGTAAATTTTAACAGTTTAGATTCATATTCGAAATCAATTCGATAATCTTTTGGAGATGTGCTCATGACCAACCCTTCTTGGTGAGTACATCAGACTCTAGTTTTGTATTACGATTAAATTTAAACAAATGATTATTGTGATGGATTAAAAAACAAAATTAAAGGAGTTTCGTTCGTGACATTATTCACGCATTATTTATTTTGGTACAAAATAAACTAACAAGTTCTTAATTAATCTCTCAGTACAAAGTACAAACTAATATTTTTCAACACATTTTCATAATTATTTCCTTCATAATTATGTCCTTACATATCATGCATATAAATTTTCATAAATTAATTAATTAGTTGGTTTCCAAATCTGTAAATCTCAACCCCACAATCGTGGGAGAAACATGTCTTAGGTCATTAAAAGTCTTCTGTGAAGCACATGATTAGTTGCATTTTAAAAATATGATATATTGTTTAGGAAGAAAGGGAATTTTTTTTTGAGGAATTATTATTTTTTATGAATCTCTAATCTGATGTATGCGTAGAATAAGTAGTGTGGTAGCGGGTCCAAAATGCTGCCTACTCCATGATTAATTATAGTCCACCAACTAATAGTGGACTGCATCTTCCAATTACTTTTTTCTAACTTCTTGGTTGTTGGTGATGTCGATTGTTGGTCCCACTTACCAAACTCACCAACCTCGGCTTAATGGACCTACTATTTCTTTATCGGATCCGGATTCTCAATCTCGGATCCCCTTGTACCTTATTTTTACAAGCGCCTTTAGATTATAATTATGCATTAAATTATGAAATTGATACAAAACTGGACTCTAGGGACTAGGGGTGACAACGAGCTGGTTCGTCACGAGTTGGGTATAGCTTTACTCGTTACAAGCTGGTTCGTTCGAGTTACGAGCGAGCTGACTTTAGGGGTCCGAGTTGAAATCGTCACCAGCTAGACCGAGCTAACTCACGAACTGGCGAGCTAGCAAGCTGGGTCTAACTGAATCTTGTTTTAAGAAGAAAATAAATTTTACAAATTTTTTGGACCGAACTGAACTGAATTGGACCGAACTGGACAATATAAAATGCACACAAATTCACAAATAAATGTCTAGGCCCCAACTTGAACTCGTTAATTCTGAACCGAGCTAGTGACGAACTGGCTTATTAACAGCTCAGTTCATTAACAAACAAGATATTAACAAGCGAATCAGGTACGAGTCGCAATCAAGCCATGAGCCACAAACTTTTTTGCCACCTCTAATGAACTCGGATTTGAATTAGAATCTACATGCCCGTTAAAAGTGGATACCTTTATGATTCAACTATGTAAGCATAAATACTTCTAAAAGTCGCATCATGTTCATATTTTAGTTGTATCTGATGCGATAACGACGCTCGTATTTTTGATAAAATTTTCAAAAATAATATTAATGCGTCATATTCACAAGTAGTTTACCAGACACCTGATACATCACACAAGTAAACCGAGTAAAGTTAGCGTGTGCTGTGTTCACTGAAAAGTTTGATCAAGATAATTTAAATTTTTTTTGAATTGATTTCAAATGATGAATTTAAAATATTAAAACTGATATACTTCACGAGTGATGTGTGTATCTGCAAAATTCTGAAATGTTCGAACTTATTTAGTACAAAGTCAACAGCTAAAAAAAATAAAGAAAAATGAAATTTTACAAGTTATTTTAATGCATTCGTTTTTCATTACTTTTTACCACTTGACTGCATACTAAATAAATTCGAAAATTTTAAAATTTTACTTGTACACACAACACTCGTGAAATAAATTGGTTTCAACAATTTAAATTCATTGTTTGAAACCAATTTGATAATTTTTAAGCTCACCAAACTCTCTCATTAAATATAACACACTCTAGCTTTATTCTAAGTAAAACAATATATATTTATTCTACAGTAGGTGGGTAGATATCTGTTAGTATCAACAATCAAATAAGCAGGCAGTTGATATTACATTAATAAAGTCACAAAGCGTGGATTTTATTTTTTTATTGATCAAGCTTATACTTTTCATATATGGAAATAATCAAGACATTTATTATTAATTGAATTATGGAGTAATAACAAAATCTTATATTTTTAAAGTATTTTTTTAATAAAAATACACCACTTCAAACAATGAGTTTTGCTACCAGCCGTACTAAATTTATAATTCTTATTTTGGCTATAATTTAATAGATAGATTTAGCGTGTTCTTCTAAATTATAGTAGAATAGGTAAATGTAGAAGAGCTTAAAAACACCCTAGTTCTACTCCAAAAAAATAGATAGACCATCAGAACACGTCCGTAGTCAGTCCACTTCAAAAAAAGTGTAAAAAGGTCGACGAGTTGAAGCTTATTTCTTTCATTGACATTATACGAATGTCACTTTATAATTTTCTTTCCTTCACATCTCTTTCTGTCTTCCACTCTCTTTCTTTTGATTTGTCTCCTGATGCTGTAAACCAAACCAAAATACATGATTTTTTTTATATAGAAAGTAATAATTTAATTTTCCGGAAAAAGAATGATTAATTTATCGGTGCAGTCTCAGTGTTTCTCATACCTTAAACTGTATGCTGATTACATATTGTTTGAAATTGTTCATGACCAAATATTTACTCGAAAAATGCTGGTGGTATTTTTCGAAGTAGAAATATAATAAATTTATTTTTCAGAGATTTGATCTTTAATTTCTAAATAAATAAAAAAAATCCCAAAATGCATGATCCCTGTCCCGAACAAGATAGCGATCACAAATTTTGCTTCGAGGTGCTTTCGTTGCTAATTAGCTAATTGCAATTGATTAACCATGCTTGCTTTTATATTTTTTATTTGATACGTTTTTTTTACTTGATTTGGAACGATTGTGATGCGTTTACTTTTTCTTTTCTTTTTATTTATTTATTGCACCTTATTCTTAATGCAAATGAAAGCATACCGGGCAAAGATAGGCAACTAATGCTGAGTTTGAACTTTAAGAAATCAAGTAAAAAAAAATCTCCAACTAATGCTGAGTTTGAACTTTAAGAAATGCAAAAAAAAAAAAAATGAAAACAAAAACAAAACTAAAATTAAAGAATATTTTTACGGTAACATCTTGCGGCACCATTGAATTGAAGTCTGACAAACTGGCATTCCTCAAATTCTGATTTCTTATGCTAATTATTTTGTATTTTTTTTTCTAGTAGATGTCTTTGTATTCTTGTTGGAGGTTGAAACATAAAATATACAATATGAGATTGGTGGAATTTTAACTCAATTATCCATAATTACAAAGTGTAATTTCAACCACTGAGCTACAAGTGGAGCAACCACATCCACGATATATTAATGAATAAACATGTTGACTGTTGACAACAGTGTTTTAAAATGCGGCCGTATGGGCCGCATATGCGTATGCAGTCGGCAACCGTACTCAGAATGTCCATGCGGTTTTGACTATGTGGCCGCATATGCGGTCCGAATATGCGGTCATGCGGATTAAAAATGCAACCATGCGGTCTGAATATGTGGCCATGCAGTTTTTCCATACGGTTTTGATAATTTTATTGTATTTTAATTGAAATTTATATTAAAAAAGTCAAAAAAATATTGTTGGTTATGTTATTATGTGAAAATAAATTCAAATATATGAATATGATATATATATATATAGTACGGCTAACGTGCTTCCTCTAGCATATGGGCCGAAATGCTTCCGGTGGAAATTTGAAATTTCAAAATCCAAAAAGTCGATCTGAACCGTTCATCTCCTTCTCCATATTAATATCTGCTTGGAGACCAAATTTTACATTTTTCTGAAATTTTTTACTATTTATTAAGCCACTTTGAAAATTGCTGATCCAACGGTGGCTTAACAAAACAGTAAAACCATTGGATCAGCGATTTTCAAAATGGCTTAATAAATAGTAAAAAATTTCAGAAAAATGTAAAATTTGGTCTCCAAGCAGATATTAATATGGAGAAGAAGATGAACGGTTCAGATCGACTTTTTGGATTTTGAAATTTCAAATTTCCACCGGAAGCATTTCGGCCCATATGCTAGAGAAAGCGCATTAGCCGTATTCTATATATATATATATATACGTGAATTTTTATTTTAAAATCCGCATATGCGGTATGCAGTGGCCTTCCGCATGCGGCATGCATGAACAAAACCGCATTTTAAAACACTGGTTGACAATGTTTTTTTGATTTCATGTAACATATGAGTCATATGTTTTTCTTTTTCTTTTTAACTCTATTATTTATACGTTGTGTGAATTCAAAACAGAGATGTTAATATCTTTAGCCACATTGGCGCTTATCGTGACAAATATTATTTTTTCAGAGCACAGACTACAAGAATAAAACAGTGTTCACGAGAGTATTCGTGAGTATCTTTGTGGACACTATTACCGGTATTACTAACACACTGAGTAAAAACACTTTTTTGTCGGTGTACCTTTGCGGATAGTCACTTTTTAACCTCGCAGATACTATCCCATTATATATCGTACTATACAACAGCATATACCATCAATTATGATATTAATTTCTCATTTGTTGGACTAATGAAATATCCGCATGTGATTTATTATGATTAATTTCACTATTTTGCATAGATTTTATCAAGTTGAGTTAAATTTAACAAAAAGCACAAAGATTTAAACAACAAAAACTCTAATTGTGGCTTTTGAACCACTTCAACACAAAATTAGAGCTCCAGAATAGTTCCCCAAAGCTTGTAACTTTGACCTAAACACCTAAAACATTATAGTACATAAATATCAAATATATTATTCACGGCAACATCAAATTGCACAGCTATTGGACAAAATACACGCGTGGACTTTTATGGTGCAAAATAAGATTTAGAAATTGAAACATCAAACCCCAAATAAGATACAAATCTGTTGTTTATTTTTTGGAAAAAAAAAACTGATTTTGACTTTTGGTTTTTGTTTTTTTTTCGTACCTAAATTTGGACAACAATCAACGGTTGAATGAGAAAAAAATAAATTTCTACTTTTTTAAAAGGAAAAACAACATATTTCTGTCCCAAATTAAATCAACAAACCCACTCGATTTCATATAAATATTCATTTGAACCCTCCTCTTCATATAAATATCCAAATCCATGAATTTCATTTCCAGATTTCTAAATTACAATCCTCCAATTTGAGTGGGGGGCAGTCCAATGAAAATTCACTTTAATATCTTGTTAATAATACTATTCGATCTATATCAAGATTTGTTCATATTTAATTTGCACAAACTAAATATCACAAACTTCTAAACTGTTCGTACAAATTTTGGTATAGATCAAACGGTTTCAATAGAAGTACGTTTGGATGAAATAAGGAATAGAGCAAGAATAGAGCTAATCTCAAGTTTGAGAATAGTAGCTAATCCAACTTTTGATTGGATTAATAGAATAGTGAGTACGGGTATGTTTGGATGTGTGTTATTTGAAATAGCAATGTGCATCCAAGTAACATTTTTGTTATTCAAAATAGTTAGAATAGCTGCTATTCTATATTCCTTGTAAATGTTGGAATAACTACTATTTGAAAATATGAACAGAGAGGGTAAAATGATTCTTTCTCAGATTTTCGTCAATACACTCACGAAATAACAAAATTGACACTACTTTATGTTATTTTCACGTTGTGACAATTCATTTAAGGCCTCACTTGTTTATCTTAATTAGCACCTTATTAACACTATTATTTATCAGTTACAACTATTCACTATTCAAAATGTACAATCCAAACAACATTTTTATTAATCCGAATAGCACTAATTTCACATTAAACTAAAAATTACTATTTTTTCTCTATTCTTATTTACTATTTTCAAATTTCGCTATTGTAGCTCTCATTCAAAAGTACCCTATATAAGACAAACAAAGAATAGTGAATTAGTGCTATTTTTGTTCCATTCAAACATCGAATAGCTTACAAGAATAGTACTATTCTTGCTCTATCCAAACGCATCCTTAAATATCAAACGAAATTTGATCTTATGTCCATCAAACCATTCCGAATCTCCCCGTAACCTAAATGACCCGTTGTTTTTCTTTTTTCCAACTACCGGCCGGAAAAGTCAGATAATAATTGAGATAGAATAATTTGGTCTTTTTTTTCTCTCTTTTTAACTTTTGTGCGGAAAAATTGAGTGCGGTTAGTTTTTATTCCGACAATCAATGTCATCACTCGAGAAAATTAGCTTCTCCGAACGAAAATTTCTGAAATCTAATTTGAGTTGATGGATTACCATAAGATTTAATAATTCCAGCATTGACAAGAAGTTTTAAGAACTTGCAATTTTTATAAAATTTACTTAAAATATATCTAAAATCACCACATCATAATTTGTAATTAGTTTGTAATTTAATTGTAAGGATATAAAAATTAAATTAATCATAGTACTAATTCCGTCGAGAAAATATTTTAATATAAAAGATGCAAAGCCCCATTATTAAAATTAGAATGAATTGTAGGAATGAAAAATATATTAAAATTAATTTGAAAATAATTACTAAGTTACTAATATAACACAATAAAATCAGATTTTTTTTTTGTATTACAAGCAAATGCCCTCATCTTAGACAAAAAAAAATTAGGTTAATTTTTTGTTAATAACAATGTGATTAAATCACCGCTTTGCCTCTGAAACTTTCAAGGTTTCAAGAGTATCCAGAAAAGAAATACAATGTGCATTTTTGTTTTCATTTCTACATTCTTATAAAAAAAAACTTTTATGAGTTACGGACCTTTCTCATGATAAAACTATAAATTTTTGAATCATACAAAATTTAGAATAATTTTCTATGGTGAGTTGTTAACCTTCAATTTTTAAAAGGTAAATTTTGCTTGAGGTTACTGAAATTTGTTATTTGTTACAAATTGGTTATTTAAGTTTAATTTGTCTCTTTCTAGTCAGTTAATTATGTCACTTATCCCAATCAAATCACTTTATAATTTTTCGTCCCAAATCTTAACGGAATATTCCTATTATGTCTAAAATATAACGAAATATACTCATTATGTCCAACAGCATATTCTGTTAGCATTTTTGACAAAAAAAAATAGAATAACTTGATTGAGACAAATGATAAAATTGAGTAACTAAAAAGAGACAAATCAACTTGAGTAATAAATTTGTGATCAATTAAATGTTAAGACATACAAGACAAATCATAAGTTGATAAAACATCTTAGTAGATTTTAAACCAACATACTATGAATTATAATAATAATATACCCAGAGTTAATTTTATCTTGTAACGTCCAATGAATTTTTGTTGATTCTTGTATTTAAAAGAGACGTCTTAACCAAATATGCGATCAAACTAGAAACCAGTTCTATTCTTACAAGTATTAAGTCCCATCTCTCAAAACGTTCAATTCATAATAGTAATGTATAAAAAGTAGAGCTTAAATGTTTTCATTTTTTATGTCTATTTAAAAAAAAATTGATAATCAAAATTTAAATCATATACGTAAAAAGTAAAACTGTTAGATGTGACATATGTTATTTTTTATGTGTTCATACAAAAAATATCACATTTCGATTTTTTTTTATGCGAATCAATCATTTGAAAAATCAACGTCTAGAAATTATCCACATTAGTACGTTTTTACAAGCTCTTAATGATAACTAAAACAAAATTGAAATGTCATAATTTGTTACACGTGTATAGATAAACTGATGTAGATCATATTCAATGGTTTTATTTTGACCTTTAAATTTTAAATTTTGAGTTATTAAAATTCTCATAAATGGAGTCACAATGGAGGCACAAAAAATAAAGGCATTTGAACTCTCCTCATGTATAAATTTTATGAAGAAACTTCCTTTATTTATTTATTTATTTTTTCCAAAATTATACCTTATTATTACTTTCTAAATTGAAGAACGAGGGAAATAAATAAAGCCAACTCCAAAAAAGGAATAAGAATATTTTAAGCTTCGTTTCTACCTTTTCCTTTGAATTTTCCTTTCTCATTCGACCTGTAGAGTTGTACTATTTTTAGATTAATTGATGCCCTTAGGATATGTACAGTTGTACTAACCAAACACACTGTAATTCACGCTTGCACAGGTGCGAGTTGCCCAATAAATTTCAAATTCAGATCTATTGCAATACCTGACTGGGTAAAGTGATATCTGAGTCGTCAATTTTAATCTGGAAAGCATCTCGAAGCAGATCCCATTTTTCAGATAGGCACCGAATTGATTTTTATCAGCTGTGATTATTATACACGGTCAGGTACCTTAGAGAGCTCATCAATTTCCATCTCCGCGATGCGTCGCCGCTCCACGACCACGTTTCCTTGTCAGTGGCGGGCCCTCTATAATATCACACACCAACCCCAAACCCACCGGATCTGGTTGAGTACTTCTGAAACTAATTATTTTGTTAAACGTTATAGCGACTCACTAAGAAATCAGTAACGACCCACCACACAAAATAGAAAGATAAATCTGACTGACCACTCCCACCGCCCAAACCCCTGCAAAAACCCAAGATCTAACGGCTCAGATTTCTCCCAAACCCTTTATATTTTCTCCCCTCCTCCCCAATTCTCACTACGCCACTCTTATCTCCTCTCTCTCGTATCACATCTCAGATCCAAACCCTTTTGCCCTTTAGCCATGGCTCTCTCTGTCGAGAAGACTAGCTCTGGTCGGGAGTATAAGGTGAAGGATCTATCCCAAGCCGACTTTGGTCGGCTCGAGATCGAGTTGGCCGAGGTGGAGATGCCCGGTTTAATGGCCTGCCGCACCGAGTTCGGGCCGTCTCAGCCCTTCGCTGGGGCCCGCATCTCAGGATCTCTCCACATGACGATCCAGACCGCGGTTCTGATCGAGACCTTGACTGCGCTTGGTGCAGAGGTGCGTTGGTGCTCCTGCAACATCTTCTCGACTCAGGATCACGCTGCCGCAGCCATTGCAAGGGATTCAGCCGCTGTTTTCGCCTGGAAAGGAGAGACTCTTGAGGTATTTTTTTTTATTTCTACTGTTTTCTCAATTTGATCTGGTCATCATCGACTTGGTGTTTTTGTTTATGAGTTCCATTCGTGCAAATCGGAGACTAGGATATGTTTGTTCTTCGTTTTTGTTAGTTTGTATAGAATGTAAGTTTTGAACTTTTACATTGTACCGTATTTAAACATAGATCTGAATAGGATTTAAGTACAAACTTTCCGCTTGTATTCATCACCTGTTACTATTCATTGCTGTTATTTGCAAAAACACTAATTGGGGTTAATCATTTACTGCCTTATAATTGCACTCATTCCGGTTCTGGTTATAGCCAGAAGTTTGATCTTGTCACCACTAACTGTACATTTTGTATTTTCTGACCACCAGGAGTACTGGTGGTGCACAGAGAGGTGCCTTGACTGGGGCTCGGAAGGAGGTCCCGACCTAATTGTTGATGACGGTGGTGATGCCACGCTCCTAATCCACGAGGGAGTCCGTGCTGAAGAAGAGTATGAGAAGACCGGTAAGCTGCCTGATCCTGAGAGCACCGACAATGCTGAGTTCAAGATCGTGCTTAGAATTATCAGAGATGGCCTCTCAGTAGACCCAAAGAAGTACCGTAAGATGAAGGAGAGACTTGTTGGTGTGTCAGAGGAGACCACCACCGGTGTCAAGAGGTTGTACCAGATGCAAGACAGTGGCACACTTCTCTTCCCAGCAATTAATGTGAATGATTCAGTCACCAAGAGCAAGGTGAGATATATATATATATATATTTTTTTTTTTTGGATTACATCTTAGCAGTTCCATTTTAGGTATAACAAATCACGCACCTCTGGTTTTGTGGTTGGTGGAGTTGGTATTTTAGGTGTTTGATTTGACTGGGATTTAGGTTTTGATCTAGATCTGGCTCTGGGCCTGCCTGTAGCTTTCACATAAGGCAATTGGATCTTACCTAACTTAAAAAAAAAATTCATATTAGTTTGAATTCTTGTGAGAGCCTATGGCTACTGTTTATTTGGTTGGTTATTGATGGTGGATCCTGAAATAGTCTTTGCAGTGGAATTTTTCATAGATCTGCTTTTTTTCATGTGGGACAAGTTTTGCAGTAACCCTTTTTGTAGATTGACATAGGGATATTGGTCATACGCTTCATCAAGATCTTCTTTTCCTTGTGTAACTGTTGATTTTATTTACTCTGAATTTGTTATTAAAATCAGATAATGAACTACAACTGTTGTATCAAATCCTACTTTTGACTTTTGGCTTGGAATCTAGCTAAGTAATGCTTTCAAAAGAAAATTAACTTCTTTTGACAAACTCTTGGAAATTGCCTATGAACTGAAGAAATTTAAATCGATGTTTAGACTATCACTACTAGCTTTTTTGTGAAAAGTAAAAGTTGCTTTGTTCGACATGATATAAATGAAAACATCCAACAATTCTTATGTGTTATTGTTTTCCAAATTTAGTTTGACAACTTGTATGGGTGCCGCCACTCCCTCCCTGATGGCCTGATGCGTGCCACAGATGTCATGATTGCCGGCAAGGTTGGTGTTGTCTGTGGTTATGGAGATGTCGGAAAGGGTTGTGCTGCTGCCTTGAAGCAAGCCGGGGCCCGCGTCATAGTCACTGAGATTGACCCAATCTGTGCCCTACAAGCCACCATGGAAGGCCTTCAGGTCCTTACCCTAGAAGATGTTGTCTCAGAGGCTGACATTTTCGTCACCACCACTGGTATTTAACTTGACATCCTCATAATTTTTAACTTTGTAATTAGTACATAATAAGGGACTAAATGAAGCTGTCTCATCTGATAGGTAACAAGGATATCATCATGGTTGACCACATGAGGAAAATGAAGAACAATGCTATCATTTGCAACATTGGTCACTTTGATAATGAGATTGACATGCTCGGTCTGGAGACATACCCAGGTGTCAAGAAAATCACAATCAAGCCCCAAACTGACCGGTGGGTCTTTCCTGAGACCAACTCCGGCATCATTGTCTTGGCCGAGGGACGGCTCATGAACCTAGGGTGTGCCACCGGTCATCCCAGTTTCGTCATGTCATGCTCCTTCACCAACCAGGTTATCTTTCTTTCTTTGTGTGTGCAATTTAATTCTTTTCACTCTTGGTATAGCAGCTGCAACTACTATTTTGTTTTAATATCATCCTCATTGAATTTGAATTTGTTTGTGTTTGTGTAGGTGATTGCACAGTTGGAGTTGTGGAACGAGAGGAAGAGTGGCAAGTATGAAAAGAAGGTTTACGTGCTGCCAAAGCAACTTGATGAGAAGGTGGCGGCTCTTCACCTTGGCAAACTCGGTGTGAAACTAACAAAGTTGACCAAGTCTCAGGCTGACTACATCAGTGTCCCAGTGGAGGGCCCGTACAAGCCAGCTCACTACCGCTATTGATCACCCATGCGGGTCTTGCGCCTCTAATGCTATTTGCATTGGTTCTTCGAGGCTGGTGTTTTAGGTTAGATTACTTGTTCTTCATTTGGATGGTGTGAGGATGCTTTTGGGTTTGTTTTGTAATAATTGGTACTTTGTTTTTATCAAGTGGCGGTGGTGTTTTTCCGATACGGTATTTTGAAATGTTGTTGTTGTATGCCTCTTCAAATGATAATTTTGCGATGAATCAATTGATCTCGCGATTCAATTATGTGCTTATTTAGCTTTGTTGTTGGGTTGGCTGATTTTGCTGATTTGATCACCTTCGTCTTCCTGCGTCATTCCAAGCTTGATCTGAGATTTTCTTGTTGTTTAATGTAGAACTCAGGCCATTTCAATCTGGTGTGAATCTCAAAATGGACCTTCCTATATTTTACACAAGCACTGAGCCACTGAATTGATTTTAGCATTGGCTTTGGCCTAGGTACCTGATACTGATAGGATATGAATTCATCATATAATTTTCTTGTCTTTGCTTCTACTCTAATAGATCAATATTTTGGATTGGTAAATGTAACCTTTCAAGCTGATTGCTGTGGATTCAAATAAATTCAAAATTTATAAGACTAGCAGTCAGTTACCTGTACGGAGGAAAATCACAACTTTACAGCTTCGTTCATATTCAAATTAAACCGACAAGTGAGTAATTGAGGTTTCATATGCTACAAGGCCCAACCAAATGTGGCCTCAACTCAATTGATTTCACCCAAAACTGTTCTTTACTATAAAAAGAAAACATGAAAGTAGGAATTAAAAGTACAACCGCTAAAATATCAAATAAGCATAAGCATATAAAAAGAAGGCATCATTTGGTCACTACCAAATTTGTTCTTTACTAAAACAAAATAGAAAAGAATGAGAAAAAACAGCCAAAACACGAAGCAGGCAGATACTCAAGGAGGTAGGTTTATGGTAAACTACTTCACTACCAATACTACTGGTAGTAATGTAATTAGTAGCGGTAGTGAGCCGGCTTGTACGGGCCCTCCGCCGGGACACTGATGTAGTCCGCCTGAGACTGGCTCAATTTTGTTAGCTTGGCACCAAGTTTGCCGAGGTGAAGTGCTGCCACCTTCTCATCAAGGTGTTTTGGTAAAACGTAAACCTTCTTCTCGTACTTCCCGCTGGTTCTCTCCTTCCACAACTCCAACTGTGCAATCACCTGCACAATAGAAAAGAAAAAATGAAAAAACAAACATGGTTTGATTTTGATAATATTCTAGTGATTCTTTTCCCAGAAAACAAACGATGATGTTCTAACTAGGCTTAGAATCAGTAATTGTTTTCTAACAAATGTTGGTATCTTGTTCTTTCTTTAAATTATATTTTCATTTGATCTTTTTGTCTGATTCAATTAAGGCTTACTTGAGTCTCAAACATCAAGATTATGGCTGAATGAAAAGAATAAAAAGCTCAGACATAGTCCTTCGAATATCTTATGGTAATACGACCTTAACCATATTTACTGGTACCAGATGATTTTGTACCATGGTCATAGGTATTATCTATACAAACAATTGTGTCTGTCATGAGTAATTGCATTCTCCAAACGAACCTGGTTAGTGAAGGAGCAGGACATGACAAAGCTAGGATGTCCAGTAGCACACCCGAGATTCATGAGCCGTCCCTCGGCCAAGACAATTATGCCGGTCTTGGTTTCGGGAAAGACAAACCGGTCCGTCTGAGGCTTGATCGTGATCCTCTTGATACCTGGATATGTTTCCAGCCCAAGCATGTCAATCTCGTTATCAAAGTGGCCTATGTTGCAAACTATTGCATTGTTCTTCATTTTCTTCATGTGGTCAACCATTATGACATCCTTGTTACCTGCCAGATAATTTGAAACCATAATTAGTAACTAATAAATTATTAAATTAATTAATATAGTCTACATGGCTGGAACGGCTTGCTTAATGTAACTTTTCAAATTACCAGTGGTTGTGACAAAAATGTCAGTCTCAGAGACCACATCTTCCAAAGTAAGGACCTGGAATCCTTCCATGAGGGCTTGGAGGGCACAGATGGGATCAATCTCAGTGACGATCGTGCGGGCCCCAGCTTGCTTCAAGGCAGCAGCACAGCCCTTGCCGACATCACCATAGCCGCAGACAACAGCAACCTTTCCGGCAATCATTACATCGGTGGCACGCATCAGACCATCTGGGAGAGAGTGGCGGCACCCGTACAAGTTGTCAAACTACAATTCATATACCGAGATGTAAATAAAAGTTACATCTAATTATCTGTAATTAAATTTTGAAACGACAGAATCTATAATCAGTAAATCTGACCTTGCTCTTGGTGACTGCATCATTGACATTAATTGCAGGGAAAAGTAGAGTTCCGTCGTTTTGCATCTGATAAAGCCTCTTAACCCCAGTGGTGGTTTCCTCTGACACACCGACGAGCCTCTCCTTCATCTTGTGGTACTTCTTTGGGTCAATTTTGAGACTATCACGGATCAAACCGAGGACAATCTTGAATTCGGGATTGTCACTGCTCTCTGGATCAGGAAATTTGCCAGATTTCTCGAATTCCTCTTCAGCACGAACACCCTCGTGGATTAAAAGTGTGGCATCACCGCCATCATCCACGATCAGATCGGGACCACCTTCAGATCCCCAGTCAAGGCACCGCTCCGTACACCACCAATACTCCTGGTATTGGAAACCAAAGTTCTGATAGTCAGTATCATTGTGAAATTACCTTTTTACAGAAATGTGGATATTTTGATCTTGCCTATGTATGATCTTGTTAATTACTGTATGTTTGTAAGTTACGAAAGGGAAAAGATACAGACTTACCTTTCTAAATCCATAGTTTTAGATTATAACTAAATAACATTGACCAATTGTGAAATTCTGTCATGGCTATAGATGTCTATATTCTTGTTGCCTTTGAAATTCAAACATTTATTTTCCACATGGGAAAATGAAAAAAGGCTATATATCTAGCAATTAAAATTGCATACCTGAAGGGTTTCTCCCTTCCATGCGAACACGGCTGCAGAATCTCTTGCAATGGCCGCAGCAGCATGATCCTGAGTTGAGAAGATATTACAGGAGCACCAGCGCACCTCGGCACCAAGTTCAGTCAAAGTCTCGATCAGAACAGCAGTTTGAATAGTCATGTGGAGTGAGCCAGAAATGCGGGCACCAGCGAAAGGCTTTGATGGGCCAAACTCGGTGCGGCACGAGATAAGACCAGGCATCTCCACCTCTGCTAGCTCGATCTCAAGCCGGCCAAAGTCAGCTTGGGAGATATCTTTAACCTTATACTCGCGACCTGAGCTGGTTTTCTCTACAAATAGAGCCATGGTGAAAGGACTAAAGTGATGAAGTTGTAGTAATTAGATGAGGTTGAGAATATGGGAGGAGGGGAAGAGGGAGTGGGTTAATATATAAATTGGTGAGATGTAGAGGACTAAAAATAGAACCAATCTGAGGTTGCAATAAGGTAAAATTTTACTTTTTACTAATCTTGGGTAGAAGAGAATTTAGGTACATGCAGAATCGCTGTATATTATTAATAGACAATTAATAAGAATTGATAGGGAGAATCACTATCAGGTTGGATTGATGTTGTTAGTGCAGAATTTTATTGAGTTGCAATTTATCCTGCTATTCTGTTGAGAGGATAACTAGTTGATATGATTGCTCATTTGTTTTAAAATGTCTTTGGTAATCAACTAATCATATGATAATACAAATTTTCTGAATATCAGACGTTTCTTGGCACAATTTGCTCATTCTTTTGGTGACATAATTTATCTATATAACAATCATAAAAAAAACAAATCGAAGGTTTAACCCATCTTCAATGTTAATATGATAATTTCAAAGTTCAAAAATTTCCAAATTAATTCTCATAATTGGTAGTGCCTCATACTAAAGTGCACTTCATATAACAAAATTTTAAACCAACAACATATAAAAACCACTTCTGCCAGTGTATGTTGATCTTTAGAAAAACTTTTGTGAGTGTTAGACTAAAGCTAAACTAACTAGTTTTAACTATAAAGTCTACTAATGAAATCCTGGAATATCAAAATTCGAAACAAAATCTATAACATCATTTTTGAGTTTTTCTATGTCACGGTTGTTAACCAAATCCTCACTGAAATTCTCGAGCAACATCCCATGCTTTTTTTGCACCTCACGAGCTATACCTATAGCCTTGTGAAGAAACTCACCGATTTTCTCTCCTCAATCAGACCCCTAGAGGTCATGGCAAGCGCACCTATTAATAAAAAATAATTGATTAGTTATATTAGGTTGAAAAGTGATATTTAAATATTTGTATCATATTTTTTTATTTTTTTAAATATTTAAATATTTGTATCATATATATAATTTTAAAATATTTAAATATTTGTAAGTATTATTTGAACCGTTCACAACACCAAAAAAACAACAAAACAGATAATTAAATTTTGAAATGAAAAATAATAATTCAAAAGTACAAGATACCAACCGAGGCATACACCGCTAGACGCCAACATATTGTCACCGATGATGGCATGTTCTTTCAATGTGATATTGCACATATCACAAACCTTCTCAAAATTCTTTCCTATAATATTAGTACAATTTAAGGAGTTAGGAATATTACATGTGCATTCAATGAAGAACGAGAGAATTTTGGTAGCAAGGGTCATTTTCATAATATTTAATAAAACACATATCACAAATCATAGACCTAATTAACAAAATACCCAGTCAATTCAAGACACAATGAAAAGTCAATACAGAATTTTTTTTTTTATAGTTAATAAAGGACACAATAAGAACATAAAGGAACACATACCGCTCAATTCAAGAGAACCAAGATCCCACACCAGCAAGAAATTGTCATCCCCACGAGTTAGCATCTTGTATCCTTTATTTATCAAGTACTTTTCTAGAGCAACCACATTCTTCTTTACCTATTTGTTAAAACATTTTATTAATATAATTTTTTACTACTTGACTTCAATAAAAATAATAACAAATAGATGTATTAAAATTAACTTATAAATATTTATTTTTTACCACTTGACTCTATATTAAATTAATTTCACAATTTATAAATTTGACATGGAATTACGTCACTTGTAAAATCGGTTTCAACGGTTTGAAATCTTTATTTGAAGTTAATATAATAATTTTTATAATTAAGTTCACCAAGAACTTAGTGAGATTAAGAACATACTCTAAATTCACCAACTAGCTAATACTACTATAAATTCACAGTTCTATATATTCTCCTCAATTTATTTGACATGCAAAACATAAAATATAATATACAGTTGATAGAAAAAAATAATCTTTTGTACTATCTACGAACCTGCTGTATGTATAAGAGGAATTGAGGCAATTTTGCTTGTTCCAGGGCAACGGCCAAACTTGCGATTTGATTTTCGCGGGGGGCATCCTGGAGAGTTGGGAAGACTGCTTTGTTGATCTTGTTTTCCAAATCAAACAACTCATTTTGAAACTTTGCATCTTTCCGGTAGAAAATCATCGCAGATTGTGGGCCCCTGAGACTCGTATGGGTTGTGGTTGTCACTAAATCGCAGTACTCAAACGGATTCACCGGCACTTCCTAAACAATATATCACAATTATTTAAATACAAAATTTTAATCAGTAATTTACATAGCCCACACTATCCCGATAATTTTTCCCTGTATGCTCAAAAGTGAATGTCCATCGGACCAACTCTAGTTCGATGGGTAGTCTAAGATTGTTTTGATTAACGAACTCGCTAACTAAATTAGTTTTATATCTGTATCTATTTATTGAGCCGCTACCTTTTCATTTTTTTTTGTCTCTCCCCTTTTTTTTATATTAAAACGTAAATTGCATTAACCAAAGAAAATAGTTTAACAATTACAGTCCTCTCCTAAAGGAAAGTAAATTGAAACATACGGAAAGGAAAATAAACAAGACTAAAAATTAGCAAATACCCCTAACTAAAAATACCCTCATATTCAGTATCTGAAAAGGAGAAAAAGAGGAGGGGCTCCTTGTAAATTAACCCCCTCCCTTCTTTCTGACAGCCTCTCCACTTGAAACTAGTAGCCCGAAATTGGCGCCAGTCGCACCATTTAAAATCCTGAACTGGACTGTGTTCATAACAGTAACCTTCTAGCTTGTACCACTTGTGGCTTGCGTACCAGTCTCTCTCACAAAGTATGTAGGATCTAACTGGGACCAGTTCAGCCTCCAACTGGCTGCACTGTTTGCTTGCTCTGGCCTCCCAGTTTTCTTTCTTGCATGAGAAACAGAGAACCTATACACCCTCGCTCTCCTTGTCCCACCGGCTCAGCCTTCTCTTTGTGTAAGTAAGAGATGGCGTGCTGTCGCAGAGGAGGAAGAGAAGGCCAGAGAGAGAGAGCGAGAGGAGGAGTTTGGTTGGGGTCTTGGGGTTGGTTGACGGGGTTCACACTGATGCCGAAGAAGCACAAGGTGGTCGAAGGAAAAAATAGAAATAGCGCTCAAAACATATGAATAAATAAAAGCTGAAATATGAAAGGAGAATAGTAAAAAAAAAACAGAATTTAAGAAATTGAGAATATGAGAATATGAGAAAATGAGGAAAATTGTGCTTCTGGTATGCAACTGGTATCCTCCTGTGCAAGGATTTAGCACCCCTCAAGCAAGCTTGTCAGACTCTCTCTACACCTTTTAGCACATTAGTCCTCGATTTATTTGCTTATTACTCTCCTGCTGGAATTATAGCATCATTGATCCCAACTTGTCAGATTTTCTCTCTTGACAAATAAGCGTATTAATCCCTGATTTTGTGCTTATATCATTCTTTTAGGTCTGTACCAAGCACGCAAATTGTGTAGTACGTACGTACCAGTCTACTTCGGAACAACTTCCAGTACCAGTATCTGCTCATCCCATACCAATGAATGTTTTATTGCCGAAATTTTTATTAATAGGAAATATATTAAATAAATGTCGAGATTAGAGAACGCTTTTGCGTTTTATCGAGATATAGGAAAACCGTTATGGTTTATCACGGCCAGCATTAACACTTAATTAATCATCCATTCTAACTGAACCGCGCAAGAAAAAAACCGGAAAAAAAACCCTGGCCGTTACTATCTATCACGGCCAGAGGCAAAAAGAAAGAAAAAAAAAAAAAGGGCTGGCCGTGATAACCCATCACGGCCAGAGGTAAAACAATTTTTTTTTTATTTATTTTCGGACCTGGCCGTTACTGTTCATCACGGACAGAGATATATATTTTTTTTCTCTGGCCATTCCAATCTATCACGGACAGGGTTTTTTTTATGGTTCAGTTAGAATGGTTAAGCTTGTTAATTAAGTGCTAACTCTAGCCGTGATAAGCCATAACGGTCAGAGGCCGTGATAAACCATAACGGTTTTCCTATATCTCGATAAAACGCAAAAGCGTTCTCTAATCTCGATATTTATTTAATATATTTCCTATTAATAAAAATTTCAGAGACAATAATCAGTGTAGTGTCAGGTCTGAAACGTACCAGTATCGGTTCCCATGCATACCAGTACCGGATCCTATGCTTACCAATCCCTTTTCTCCACTTCTTGTCATCAGATTTGTGTACTGTTTTCATATGGGATTACCACTACCCTGATTGTTCATGATCTAGGTAGTGTTGTAGCTCCTCCACCCCTTTCTTTCTTACTTTGAAATTAAGTATTTGCCAGAAACAATCCGTACCAGACCTCTGGGTCCTGCTTCATTCTTTGGACTTTTTGTTGCAAATCTGCCACCTTGCTGCTGCTATATTTAATTAAAGGTGTTCTAATTTTTCTGCGTTTTAACCTCTTCTTCCAATTGATTCAGATCCTTTGTTGTATCTCTAAAGATCCTCGAACATCTTTCTCTCCACATGACAAATTGCTTGATTAGGAGTGTCGATTTTCCCTCTTCATCTGTTTGTGTGTGTAGTATTGCTTTTGTGAACTTGTAATATGTTTGTATGGACATGATGAATGCTGGAACTACTGGCAAAGCTGGAACAATTGGCTCTGAGCAGCCTCAAATTCACCTCAACCCCCAGAGTATCAACATCCATGTAGATGGCTCTTGGACTCACGCTTGGCAAGGTGACATAGGTTGCACTCAGATGAAGAATGAGGAGCTTCTAGTGGCAGTATCGGAGGGAGTTAAGGTCTGCTGCCCCATTCAAGCAGAGGCTGTAGCACTCCAACTGGCAATACAATATTGACTGGATCAAGGAATCACACAGTGTTCTTTCCATACTGACTGCTAGGTTTTAGCTGACTTGGTAATGGCTCTGCAACCCCCTCTTCAAGCTGATTGGAGAGCCTTTAAAGAGATATTTCAAGCTTGGAAATGGTTCAAGCAAAATAGAGGATATTCATGCTGTTACATTGCTAGGTGCCACAATGAGTTGGCTGATAACTTAGCACGAATTGCAACGAAAGAGAGATGGAGAATGAGATGTCACACTTACCCCATTCTACCCCCCGATGGATAAGCTACTCTAGCATAATTAGATTAGCTGTAGATTTAATTACTGCAATTTACATGTTCGCCATATATTTCCATTTGGTTACTTGTATGTTTTATCTAGTTCTTTATTTTCCCTAAATAGCTAGACATCAGGGCAGGTAGTAGTGATATAGTACATGGAGTGAGATGTAATTCAAACAAACATTGTAATCTCGAATTTGTATCAATGAAAGTGCCTAAGGGCTTTAAACTGCAAACAAAAAAAAATGTATGATGATTTTAGAAATATGTGCTTTTAATAATTTGTGAAAGAATGTTTGTGTTCATATTTGAGCATACCTTTGCGGTGCTAAGTATTGAACAATGTGTGTAAACCTCACCTTTATATGCACATCTAAAAGAAATGGTATTGGTAGGAATCAAGTTTCCTGTAATTTGTTCTACCATAGGTTTGCCGGTTGTTACAGTGCATACCTGGATTAGAATTGTGTGAATTTACCTATGTAATGGTTAATCCTGATAAAGTACTCTTACATCATATATACATTGGTTTTAGTTTTGACTGAACTGCACAAGCAGCAATAATCTTTTTATCCATGTGACCCAAATTAGGATAAATGAACCCAATTTTTTATCTAGAATAACTTAATAAGTAGAGTAGCGAAAAGCTGCTTAGAATGGGTACGAGTAGCAAAAAACTGCTTCAAATTTCTAGAGGACTATTTTGAAATAATAATTTTAGTAATTACATGAATGGTGAACCCTTGTTTCATGGTTCTAAGCCCACCTTTCTTGGCCCGTATGATGGAGTTAGAATATCTTTCACTGTCAGGGCTTTCAGATAAGCATTTTCATGTATCATCTTTCTGTAAGTCCTCGATCGAACCAAAAACATCAAAAGATCAATGAAATGGGACTCTGCCACTCTGGTGCAATATCTCACTAACTGTTGTTTTGGGTTAAAAGAGTACTGATAATGAATCCACTAGATAAGTGATAATTAAATTCCAGCTGAACTGAATTTGAACTTCAAATTTTCTGGAATTTCTAGTTGACATCACAATTTTGATCTGGATCAATACAACATGACCTTTTAGATTTGATGCTAACAAAATTCTATTACTGTTCTTTGTAATGGTCCGTTGTAAATCACACCCTTGCGATTTTTACAGTCAATATATTATATATATATTCCTTCTTGTATTTGCATTGCATTTGATACTAAATTAAGCTACTAATCAAGTAACACAACCCTTCCAAACTCAAAGTCCAACCAATCAAGGCAGTTATATTCTGGCAACAGTTAGAATTAGATCAAGCAAAAAGTCAGAGCCTCCAGCCTTTTTCTACCCGTGACCCAGCATTCAAACCCAATCCAGCCCAAAACTTCAAAATCACGCACTAATATAATAATCAAAGAAAAGCAAGAGTATGGTATGATGTATCACTGGTAAGAAAATATTGCTCTTGAAGTGTTCAACTTTGGGTCAGATGGCCATGAGAGGAGGCAAGAGGACATTGCTCCATTACTCAAATAGGTGATAGCAGGGGTTCCCTCGTAGTCGAACACCGCTTCTGAAGCCGCTGTTCATTTAGTGCGCCGCTCCACTGTCTCTGTCGCCATAGCCATTAGAGAGGGTGGGTGGGGCAGATAGATTGAGAGAGAGAAATGGGTCCGTTTGGGGTAGACAGAAAATATTGGATGCTCTGTTTTCTTCATTTTAAGTCTAAGATTTTACTACAGAATCCAGTAATCAAGGAACCAATACTGAAATCAGGATCAGACAGCTTAAATTGCCCATCGACGAAAGTCTGAGATTTTACAACAGGATCCAGTAATCAAGGAACCAATACCGAAATCAGGATCGGACATCTAAATTGCCTATCGGACTGAGTTTGGTTACATATCATTAATCTGTGGAATGTGCTTACATATCTAAGAAATGTAACTAAATCTATATTACCTCTGTGAGAACAAAGCCGACGACATCCGACATATCACATAGCAACCACGCACCGCACCTTTTGGCAATCTCTTTAAGCCTCTCGTAATCCCAATCTCTTGAATATGCACTGCCACCACATGTGATCAACTTTGGACTGATACTTGTAGCATTCTTCTCCAGCTCATCATAATCAATCAATCCATTAGTCGGGTTCACTGTATATGGAATGCAATTGAAAAGAATGGATATCGCTGAATTCTTCTCACTAGAGTTCCTATAAATATCAACATATGAACTATCAAACATCAAAAATATTAATTTATATATAAGGCAACATATCTCAAGATACAAGTGGAATGCTATAGATAGGACAAAAACAGTACCAGTTGGCTCTTTAAGAAGTCAAATGCTAAGGGCCTTATTGTAACGGTAACCAATTGGTATAACAATGACTAATAAAGTACCAATTGGTACAAGTTCATTATGTACCAGTTGCATCAATTAATATCGATTTCAACAAGTACCATTTTGTTGTACCAGCACCAAATGATATGTATCAGTATCAAGTATGAAAAACAAAACAAATGTTGCCAATTATAATAAATAACGAAATCATAAATTCAAAACATACCCATTAGTGAAATGATCACTCAACGGCATATTAAGACCCATGATGAAATCCTGTGGCTGAAGCAGAGCTGTGTATACTGCAAAGTTCGCTGAGCTGCTTGAGTAAGGGCGAACATTCACACCCCATATACTCGGATCGAGATTAAATGCATCAATAGCTCTAGATGCACATAGATCCATGACAGAAATTGCTCCATAAGACTTTTTACCATACCTGAAAATATTTTCACAGAGGAAAATTAATACTTATGAAGATAGGCTGTCAAATGAAATTTTGGATGAGTACACTAGCTGGTTTTTGGGAACCTGAAGAGATGTGTATCTGGTTGCGAGGAATAGAGGAAAAGAGTCTCAACAGAGATGGCCGCGTGATCTTTTCATTTTTTCTATATTGTCAGCCTAAAATTATATTCTAGGATTTTTATCTTTCCTGTTTTCTCTTTTGTTGTTATTTCTACTAAGCTCAACAAAGATGGCTGCTAGGAATAGAGGAAAAGAGTCTCAACAGCATGATCTTTTCATTTTTTCTATATTGTCAGCCTAAAATTCTACTCTAGGATTTCTATCTTTCCAGTTTTCTCTTTTGTTGTTATTTCTACTAAGCTCAACAGAGGTGGCTGAGAGGAATAGAGGAAAAGAGTCTCAATAGCAGGATCTTTTCACTTTTTCTATACTGTCAGCCTAAAATTCTATTCTAGGATTTCTATCTTTCCTGTTTTCTCTTTTGTTGTTATTTTTTTTTTTTTTTGGGTTCTTTCATTGCCCGTAGGCTTATACAATTGCTCATCCAAACTAACAGGTATTTCTAGCCTAAGCGATGAAATACCTGTTACAGAGATTTCTAGCCTAAGCCCAAATTAGCTTTACAATAAACAAACAAACAAATTAATAAATCAAAACAGCAAATGAATAAGTACAGTTGAGACTCTTATCTTTGTATAATTACAGTTGAGGCCCTCATCGTCATTTATTATTTTTTTTGTACATTTTTTTGTACATTAATGCAAGATACATGATGGGCAACACAGGATACATCATTTTAATAATCAAAGAGAAGACCTCAAAGCAAGGTGAAATTTTGCTCCATTGTATCTGTACTGTTCTTACTATTCCATTCTTACAGTAATTATTTTAGTAAATCACCCAAAAATAACAATGGAAGGCTACGGTCATATGGTACCCGGGCCGAACAAAAAATACTTTCAATTAATTTTACTGTATTATTTTTCCTCCATATTAATGTTGGCTATCACTAGTCAATTGGGCGAATGCACACCTTTATAAGTATCATGTTGAAGTTTTCATAGTCAACTCTTATATTATTAAAAATATATAATAGATAAGTCAATTGCTATATATCTAATATCAGTAATGCGTAAATACACTAGATAGTTATTTTACTATAGATCAAGTGTTCGGTACATTCATGGTTATCTTTGGGTGGTGTCACTGTGACAATCAATGTCCACTGACACTGAAACATAGTCCCTAAAACTGAGTCTAAGGCTTTCTGTCCTAACCAGAAGCTAACAATTATACTAAGCAATTATGGTACTGAAGGGACTTTTTCTTCGGCTAATTAAGGCCTAATTGAACCTAAATTAAAAAAATATCCAATTGATATCCAATTAAGAAATATATGCTATACTCTAAAAACTGATACCGGCTTTTAACCTCTTTCTGCCGATGGTAGCAAAGTCTTTGATTTATGCTATACTGCTGAATGAATTACATATGCCCCATATATCCTTCATTTTTGTTCATGAAGCAGTTGCTGTGACAGCGCCAGCTGCCATTCAGAGGAAATTCTTCTTGAGATGGAAAGAGGTACATGTTTTTCCAATTCAAGTGCCTTTCAATTTTTAATTTTGGATTTACCATCTTCCTTTTGGGTGTGAAATGTTATCAAATGTAAATAATACTGGGTTTGGATCGTCATTTACTATGATATCAATTAACAACTGAGTTAGATTTAGTGCTGGTTTACTGCTCTCACTTGACATACCTATTATGAACCATTGCTTTATCATATCTAACAGTAACAGGTTTGCTGGCCCAGGAAAGCTATTTGGAACTCAATTTTGTGATATGTGCCAGTGATGATTTATCCATCGTTTCATCTACTATTTGTGTGCTTCTATGCTTATTTCATTTTCTTTCTAGGTAGGCTTTATTTTCTTCTATAAATGCAGGATCTACTGATTTGCTTTCAACCATTGTCAAAATGAAGACCCAAAATTTGGGATCGATGGCTTAGAAAAAGTGGATACAGTCTACAAGAATAACATGGAATTGAAGTTCAAATTTTATCATTTTCTTTGCAAAAGCAGCGTACACATTGATTCTATGAGTTGCTTGCACTTACATTTCACACAATTTCAATTCTAATCCAACAAAACTATGTGCTACAATAATCACAACAAAAGCAGCAAACATATCATCTCCCTTTTACACAAACACGTACCTAAATAACAGTTGCAGCAAGCCCCTAGTTTCTACTAAGCTAGGATGCAAACTTTTGTAAAAAATGACACCTCACCTCTACTTTTTATCTCAAAAAAAAAAAAAAAACTTTTTTACCATACCTTTGAGAGTTCTTATTTGCGAAAATGCTTCCAAGCGCTTCAACGACTGCAACCGATGTGAAATTTTCTGCCGGCAAGAGATTGATGCTAGTGCGTTGGCGTACCTTCTCATTCTCAATAAGAGTGTACATCTCCTGATCAACTAGCGAAAGAGCATTGGAAGACATTGTTGTGTTGTTATTCAAAAGAGCACTGGGAGAGGAAGACATGTTGCGTTGTTATTCAAAAGAAGAAAAAAAAGAATGCGAAGTAAGATAACAGGGGAAACGGAGACAATAGATGGGGAGAGGAAGGAAGGTACGGGAGGGGGCACAGTGGTCAGTGGCACAGTCTGAGAGTCCGTTAGAATATTTTTTTTGTTTTTTTCGTTTTTATTCATTTAGGTCCCCCACTTTTTATTTTTTATAAGGTGAAAAGGGCGGGTAGTTAATTGCTGTTATCTTTCTCATTTTTTTGCTTTTAGCTTTTCATTTAGCTGTTTGTATTTTACCTTCAGATTTTTTTTCAAATTATGGCACTGTAACTTTCAGACTACTTAAATTAATATAATACTTACGGTTTATCCTAAAAAAAAACTTTTAACTAAAGTAACATAAGTTTTGAGTTTTCAACACAACCATACAATCAAAATCTGAACTAATCCGACCCTTCAATATTTGTGCCGAAAGAGATTGGACGGTCCGGTACCCAACTCAAAAGGGTTTCTATTTTGCTTAATATTTTAAAATCATAAAATTATTTTTATTAATAAATTTTTGATAATGTAATTAAAATTAAGTACTTAAATAATAAAAGTAAGTAGATGAAACACTTAAAATAAAAGTTACTATTAAAATGGATACAAACAAAATAAGTAAATATTTATAAATTAATTAATAAATAAAATGAGAAAACAATAATTAAAAACATTTAAAAATATTTCCAAATACTAAATATTTATAAACAAACAAACATATAAAATATGTAACTAAAAAAAGAACAAAACAAACAAACATTTAAAATATGTAATTGAAAAAAAATAAGAAAACAACATTTAAAAACAAATAAAGATTTAAAATATGTAATTACAAAAATAAGAAAACAAACAAACATTTAAAATATATAATTAAAAAAAAAGAAAACAACAATTAGAAATATTTTAAGAAAAATAAATATTTATAAACAAATAAACATTTAAAAATATGAAATCAAAAAAATTAATAAAAAAATCCGGATCATACCAATTAAGCTAAAGTCTCCGGATCGTACGCAGCTTAGTCCTACAAAGTAAACGTAAAAGAAATAAGGTCCATTTATATATAACTTTGAGTGGCACAAGTTGTCATATTTGATTTTTATTGCTCTCGTAGGAGACATAGTGTGTTTATCAGATATTGACCAATAAAGAGAAGAAAGAGAGCAACCACAGTCATAATGGAAAAAAAAAGTTTCAGTCTCGCGTGTTTTTTTCCAAAAACCAAATTCACTGAATTGGAAATTGTGTGGGAAAAAGTTAGAAATGTGTGGGATAAAAAATGATCAGCTAAACGGGTTTTGGATAGAAAATTTCAATTAGCTCAAACTTTCATCCATTTTCACTAAATTCCTGACATCCGAACGGAGCCTAAATGTAGAATTTTATGTTTACTGATTTTGTGATAAATATTTCTACGTTTGTTTCGGAGGGTGTTAAGAAGAAACTTTCAATAAGCCGAACTTTTAAAAATATCTCTGACAAAAAAAATTAATAAAAAAAACCACAAATTTTGAAAAATTTCATATTTAATACATCCACATTCCATAAACGTAAAATTACAAAACAAAAATTGAGTGTCTGTAATGTAAAATCAGAGACAAAAAAAATTCTCAAAGCAAATCAGAGACCATTGAAAAATCAGATTTGGTCAAAAGACTAAAATAATTATTTATCCGTAACCTGAAGTTGTGGGATAAAAAATGATCAGCTAAACGGGTTTTGGATAGAAAATTCCAATTAGCTCAAAAATTTTGAACTAATTTTGAACAAATTTTTGGACTGCTAAGGAATAGGAATCAAAAAATTTAAACTAATTTTTACTGTTCATCGTGGGAAAAAAAACTTCAGTCTGAGCAAATTTTTTTTTCCACGGTGAACTGTAATCTGCTGAACAGAGCCTAAATTCCTGACATCTGAACGGAGCCTAAATGTAGAATTTTATGTTTATTGATTCTGTGATAAATATTTCTATGCTTGTTTCCCAGGATGTTAAGAAGAAACTTTCAAAGCCAAAAAATTTAAAAATATCTCTGACAAAAAAAATTAATAAAAAAAAACCACAAATTTTGAAAAATTTCATATTCACATTCCACAAACGTAAAATTACAGTACAAAAAATGAGTGTCCGGTAAAAAAATTCTCAAAGCAAACCAGAGACCATTGAAAAATCAGATTTGGTCAAAAGGCTAAAAAAATTATTTATCCGTAACCTGAAGTTGCAGATATTTAGTTTATGTACGTAATTTCACATTATGGACATGTTAAATATAGAGTTTTTAAGATTTTGTGGTTTTTTTTAATTTATTATTTTCCGGACAGGCATTTTTAAAAGTTTCAGTTCAATGAGCTAGCTAGAAAATAAGCTAATTTCAATGAATATTTGTGTATATAGGATTACATGTTATTGTTGATCCCTAAAAAAAATAACGAGTAAAAACAAAAATAAAGGGAAAAAAAAAACATGTAAAATGGGATTTAGTCAAGTCAGAAAAACAAAAAAAATGGGTATTAATGGAGAAGACCAGTAGATGAAAAATGGAGAAGAAAATGGATAAGAGGTCAATAAAAGCTGGAAGCCGAACTGGAGGCACTGACCACTGAGCCCCGCCGCCTGCCTGTACCCAGTCTGTGCCTTTCCTTAAGAAGAAATTAGAATCTTTTTCTTTTTTTGATTGAAACCCCGTAGGTAATTAGAATCTTTTTCAATCCGTTCTTACTTCTTATGGCTTGACAGCGTATAGTAAAAAGTAGTTCTTCTTATTTTCATATTAAGTACGAGTTTCTTATTAATTGCAAAAAAAAAAAAAGTGTACTTTCTCAAATGTTTATTTTTAACATGTAACGTTTAATTTTTTTTTTGTAAAATAATATTTACAAATTAAATCTATTAAAGTTTCTATTTGATTTTAAGTTTATGTTCTTGTATTGTATTTAAAATTGAATTGTATGAATATAATATTGGCTTTAAATATGCTAACAACATCAGATATGATTCATATGAAATTGACATACTAGTGTGTGCCAATCAATATAAAAAATTAAAAAATTGTTGTTCTAATGATTCATACAGTAAATAAAAAAAAAACACCGGTGTACACTAATTTAAATTGATAAAAAATATAAATAGCATCATTTGGATTATTTATGTAATGAATTTTGTTAAAATCAAGCTTTATAAACGGTAATTAACATTATAGTAAGGTAAGAGATAATAATTCAATATCAAACTCAACAATTTTAAAAAACCAACGGTTGAACCGATTGACATACCGGTCTGACCAATCCGGTTCTAATAACATTGATAAAAACATCTCATCACAATATTTTATAACGTCACTTTTAAAGAATAATATACAAGGGCTTATGAGAAACTTGGTAGGTACTAAAATACTCTCGTCTGTTTTCATGCATTTTAGATTTATTTCATGACAAATGTGTTTCAGTGTTTATAACTTTATATTGATCAATAAAATCATCTATAAACAAAATACATGTTGTTAAGTACGCAAGGGTGAATATGAAATTTTGAAAAGATTCTACAAGTTATCTTTCTTGATTTTTTCTTATATCACAGTTTACACAAGACGCGTTCATTTAGACTGAATTAGTAAATGCCGACCACGTGTTGCCGTGAAAATTAAAAGTCTTTTTTTTTAAAATGTGATTAATTTAAAAATTGATTGTATAATCATCTATTAGTCAATAATAAAAACAAACCAAATTTAGAATGTATACTCCTACTAAAATTATTTGAAATAATTAAGGGCCCTGCAATTTTATGATAATTGAAGTTATAAAAGACCAACATGTAAATATGAATTACTGTACCTGGAGTTTGATTCACTAATTAATACAAAATCTGAATTAAAATTTTCAATATTCAAGCTAAATCAATGGTCAGTAATTTGTACAAAAAGCTAAATCAGTTGGTCTGGTGCTAGTGAAGTTACAACCTTGCAGTCTACACAGGTCAAAGAGTAAAAAAACATAAGACCTTCATTTGTCTTTTATTTCAATTCAGTAGTATTATATATGGTTATAGATTATATATGGCTTGAAGAAAGATCCCTGAAAACCAAAATTGAGTGACTCAGCTGTCCCAAGGAGTTTACTTCAGCCTGAAGATTAAAGATCATGTAAAAATACTATTTTTAAGTTTTAACCCAAGAGAGCAAAACATAAGTAACTGAGTGCTCCTTTTATCAGTATTAATAACTATTAATAAAAGAATGTTGAACAAAGTTCATTTTGTAGGTTCTGTCACTTGTTGTTTCAAGTTCAAATAAGGCATGTTCAAATTCAGAGCAGAAATCAAGAGTACAAGACGTACGGTTTTTTTTAATATTTTTTAAAAAGGAAGCAATTTTGTATTATTAAAAGAAAGAAGGAAATTAATTAAGAAAAAAATATATAAAATAGAAACTGACAAGCCATTCTCATCTCCTTGAAATCCATCAGGATACAACTCTTATATTGCAACTTGGGTTGATTTAAAACCCGGTCTCACTACCTCATCAATTACACATGAAAGGATTATACACAAAATAACATATTCACGCCCTTAGTGCAGTGCCAAAATGTCCCTCTTTTCTTCCTCAGTTATACAGAGGTAAACAGAAGAGGAGGTAATTACAACATTTTTCGAAAGACAAGAGGAAATGCAGAAATTATGAACACAACCTTCTAAATGCTAAATGAGGAGGGTTCAAATGCCTTCATTTTTGTGTGTCTCTACTGTGTTTTCATTTTTAAAAATTTCAATAAATTAAAATTTAAAAAATTAAAAGTCAAAAATTAACTATTAGATATGATCTACATCATTTTATCTATGCACGTGTACAAAATTATGACATTTTAATTTTATTTTGATTGACATCAAGAGCTTGTAAAAAATACACTAATGTGGACAATTTCTAGATGTTGATTTTTTAACTTATAAAATAGATATAATTTATTTGATATTATGTGATTCTACGTGCATACTGAGACAAGGAGCAGGAGCGAGGCTGCCATCGCCACTGACTTTTCAATCAAGCGGATGTTGTCGGACGAGTAAAGGAACCTGTGCAAAGCATATCAGATCAAAATTGGACCTGAATATTCACTCGAACATTATCTTGCCTTTTATTTCATTCTAATTTTGTCTGTTTTCAGAGGTTTCTAATGTTGAGTCTCTAATTAATATTTAACATAGCATTAATCTAATAAAATAAGAACTAATTCTAGATAAAGAAAATAAATCCTCTATTAATCTCAATGCAGTGACAAAAAAGAGTCCCGACCAAGTATTTTTTTTTAGTTTTAGCGGGATTTGAATTTGGGTTAATTAATTGGGACGTGGATATCTGTCCCGTCCGGACGGACGGAAATATCTACCCCGGTTTTCTTATAAAACAAGATACCGCAAAAACGTTTCTCTTTCTCATTAATTTTTTCTTTTCTTTTCTATTAATAAAAAAAATGGGGCAATTCCCCACCTCTTTTCCTTCAAGTTATTTTTTTATTAATAGAAAATAACAAAAAAATAATATATTACAAAAAAGGAACTGTTTTGACGGAAATTCTATGTCTATTTAATCCGTCCCACAAAACGTGACATTTAAACCTGTTCCACTAATTAAACTTTTTTTTTTTTTTTTTGGCAATCTTGCATGCCCATAGGCTTCTTTATTTCACACAACATCTGTTTACATAGTATCATTTGCAATATGAAAATATAACAACACACCCTAATCAGAAATTACACGGAGAAAAAGTTGGATATGTAAATCCCATTTGACCCTCAAACATCTCGCTACCTGCCTTAGCTAAGTGATCCGCTACACTGTTCTGGCTTCTATTAACATGAAGGCAATTGTAATCATTGTCCTTTAACAGTAACCAAATGTCATACATCTCCCTATAAGCTCGCCAATCTGCTTCCACCAGTGGTTGTAACGCCATGCATATCTGAATTAGCGTTTGGTTATCTGAGAAAAATGTGCATCTTGCTATACCCATACTTTTCACTGTCTCGATTGCTTTGCTTAGTGCTGCTGCCTCTACATGTATTGGACAACAAGTTTTAGTCGGTGAAGCCATGTATGCCACCAGATTCATTCCTTGCTCAATGATAAACCCCAGCCCGCCTAGCCATGGCTCCCTCCATGAGCCATCTACATGGCAAGTAATTGCAGTTATTTCCGAATTTTGTTGTAACTGTATGGCATTTGACAAAACAGTTAACTCCTTGCTTGTTGTTGCGGCAATCCTTGACTCCCTTTCGGCCACCACATAGAATTTGTCGAACATTTCTATACTCGGTATCTAACCCCATACGTTTTCTCATTACGGCACCTCCAAATTGTCCATACTGTATTTGCCAACTGTGTCCATTCTTCATCCGATAGGTGCTGTGCTAAACCTTTGAAAGTGTCGCCAACTACCATATTCAGATTCTCTGTTCTTAGCGCTAAAGGGCTATGAAACCAATAGGCTCTTGCAAAAGGACAAAAAAACAACATATGTTTGACATCCTCTTCCTCCACTCCACATACATGGCATATAGGATTCCCTCTCGAAAACCTCGTAGCAAGAATTTTACCAAGCGGCAGAGCACCGTGCATGCATGACTTTCCAGAAAAACATGCGAATCCTTGGAAGGACCCAACCTTTGCGCCAAATAATTTTCCAAACACTGCTATCAATACCTGATTCGGCCTCATCTTGCCTAATGAGATTGTATGCCTTTTTGACTGAAAATTGCCCATTCGTGGTTTTAGAAAAAATTAGAATATCTTTGCCCGCCTCATTCCTTGGTGGAGTGACATTTGCAATTATGTGCATGAAATTTTGATGACCGAAAAGCTCAACCAGTAACTCCAAATTCCAGAGACCTGACTCATCTTCACATAAATCTCGAAGTCTAATTGTTTTATGCTCTGGATTAGCGGCAATAAACAGCCCCGCCCCTAGAACCCATGGTTGTGCAAATGCCTTGCACTGTAATCCATCTCCAACCGTCCATGTTATTAAAGGTAGTAATTTTTCTCTAGCGTTCATGACTCCCCTCCATAATGATGTACATCTATAAGTCATTTTAAATAACCACAAATCAGACCTTAGAAGATATTTTGCCGTTACAATTCCGACCCACAGAACCTTAGAGCCGGATGCTATTTTCCATAATACTTTTATCAATAAAGCCTCATTAACCACGGCCAACTCCCTTATTCCCAAACCCTCTGCTGCTAATGGTCTAGTAATTTTGTCCCATGCTACATATGAAAGAAACCGGTTCTTATCCATTGCTCCCCAAAAGAACCGTCGCATTAACCTTGTAATCTCATTATGAACTGCCATGGGAATTTTATCTGTTGACATATAGTAAATTGGTAAAGATTGAATAACTGATTTAATGAGAACAACCCTCTCGCCCCTTTCCAAGACTGCAACCTATTTGAGACTTTTTCAATCAAGAAATCATATGACGTACACACACTCAGATGACACAGGGGCCCCCAGATATTTACTTGCTAGATTACTATTATTCACTATAAAAATTCTTGAAATTTCTTCCTTCATTGCCTCTGATGTATGTCAACTAAACCAAATAGTGCTTTTATCTGGTCCAATCTACTGACCGATACCCTGGAGAATTGTTGCAGTGTTTGCAGAATAATTTCAGCCTCATACTCATTTGCAGCTTCAAATAGTAAAAGGTCGTCCGCATATACACAACTTGTCAAAGGCTGCGCTTGTGGTGTTATTTTGAGACCTCGTAGAACTCTTTTATTCGCCAAATCTTCTAAGGCTCTACAAAGCAAATCCATACCCAGAATAAATAAATAGCGAGAGAGTGTACAACCATGTCTCAATCCACATTGAGGTTTGGAATATCCATCTCCGACACCATTTAGAACCACCGAAAATTCTGCTGATCGCACGCAACTCATAATCCACTGAATTAATTTATGTGGGAATTCATACAATGGCAAAATTTGTTGCAAATAGTCTCAATCCATCCTGTCAAAGGCCTTTAAGAGATCCACCTTTAAACAGAATTCATCGTGACTATAATTCAATCGCCCGCTAATCAAATTAACTAAAAAACTAGAAACAATCAATTCCATTCCGTCTAAACAGTAAATTTCATTGCGTCTGACCGTTGGAAAAATAAATCAAACTTAGGACGGTATAGATAGTACCGTCTCTGGAACGGAATATTTTTAATTTATTAAATTTATTAATCTGTTCATTTTGGTACAGACTTCATTTGTTGGGGTAGTTTATTAAATTTATGAATAATTATAATCATCTCCACACATTTATTCCCCCATTTATCTCTGCATCTCTATTAAATAAAAATTATACTATGGTCATCACTAATTATATGGTTTCTCTTTTTCAGTTACCACACTTATATTGTGTTAACCTTATAAGTATAAATACTAAAATAAAATAAATTAATACTTGCATGCGTAACTTGAAATGACCACTCCTTTTCGAGCCCTCAATTGTCTGTGCTTCAACCTTCATCAAATGAAGTATTAGCGATTCCGCATCCCCGCATCAACATTCTCCAATCGTTCATGTGTTAATCTTTCTCTAACAAAAATAGTTGGCTACATAGATACAAATACTCTAATGAATAAGTATAAATACTTCTAATACTTGATATTAATACTTTCAGATGTCAGTCAGTGTTATATGTAAAAAGTACTTGCAAGTATAAGTATAAATACTTGCACAACGAGGTATAAATATTTGTATGACGATAAGTCTGAAAGTATGTCACCATGGATCTCATTTGAAAGAAAAAATTGCGTAGAAAATGTTTGTGGTTTTAGATTCACAAAATTTCTCATAAATCATCAGAAATATGGACAATATTGAATGAAGAAAAAAATAACTCACCTTTAAAAACATGTGTGGTCCATGTAGTTTGAGATTATGGTTAAATATATAATTATTTATGTAAAAATTATTCAGTTTATAGGTATAAATACTTTCGTTCTTAAATATAAATACTTCTGTGTATCGAGATTAATATTTTAGAAAAAAAAATTTTGTCAAAATTTTTGTAATTCTCAAAATAATTATGAAACTTAAGTGCGGAGATAAATAAAGAGATAGAGCTGTAGAAACAATTATTAGATACCAGACGTGTATATGTGGTATGTAGACAGGCTTTATTAACAAGCTTCATAAATTTAATTTAGACTGGCTCTGTCTTTCATACACGTGTTTTTACATATTTATTAAATCCATACATGTGTTTCTTGAGAGCATTTTATTAAATTAAATCCATACACGGCACAGTCTATACTGTAGTTTGATTTTTTTTTTTGGCGGTCGGACGGGATGCAATCATGCAATTTACCGTTTTTGATTAACGGGCGATGGAGTTTGATTAGTGAGATGGTTTAAATGTCACGTTCCGTGGAACTGAGTTAAAACAATCCTTCTACCTATGTGTCGAATTTCCATCAAAACAATCTCGTTCTACTAATTTTATTTATTTATTTTCGATTAATAAAAAAACAGCTTCAAGTCAGAATCTTGTGAAGTAACTCAAATATTTCTTTATGTGTTACTAAAATATAATTAAATTTAAAAGTATTTTGAATATGAGTTGTTACTTCGGATTTCACTTTTAAATAAACACAAAAAAATTACGGTCATTCTATTTTTAGAATTTTTTTTTTTTCAAACTTTTGTCGGACGAAATGAAGTAAAATAATATTGTTACTCGAAGGGATCTTTTTTCGGTGATTATTTAATGGGCCGAAGAATCAAGTAAAGAAATATTTTGTCTGACAGAAACAAGAGAAATCGAAGAATCAAGTAAAAAAAATTGTTACTCGGCTACTCAAATTTTTGGTGGTCTAATATTTTTTTCGGCCGTCAAATATTTGACGGTGTGAGTATTTTTAAAATTCTTTAGAATACTTCAGTATTTGTATTTATTTTTTATTTAATATTGGATAATACAAAAAAACGGGTGCATTTCTTCTTCCTCTTTTATTTATTTTTGTTTTCATGTGATGGCATAGATAGACCTCATTACAATATTGTATTTATATACGTTAAAAGTGCGTCGGCCATTGCTTGAGTAGATGAATATTACACTAATGAATAATTATTTGAGTGTCAACTTAATTACATATGGCCAGTAAAATAAATTTGAGTGTCAACTTAATTAAATTATTTGTACGTGAGAAATTAACCTAATTAAAATTTGAGGTTCTCATAAATAAATTTATGAAAACAACTAACACTTAACTACAACCATCACTTGTTTTAATAACTCTAATATCGTCCGATATCGTTAAGATTCGTGATATCACATGATCGGTACGAGGGCACCGTCGCACTGATACGAGACGGAAACGGAATTTTTTTTTAATGTTTCTCCGTCGCTTAAACCCTCTTCGTTTCTCCGATCACCCCTAAACCCTACAGCCACAACAGGAGGAGAAGAGAAGAGGAGCGAGCTGCTTCTCTCCTCCGATCATCGCCTATACGCACTCTTCGTATAGAACCCTAAATCGAAGAGAAGCTGCTCCACGTCCTCTCCGCATTCCTCATCTGACATCGTCTCCTCTTCTCAATACACTCTGTCCATCTGGTACAGATCACTAATTCACCCTCCACTCCATCTTTCTCCATGATTGTACTCCTTTGACTCCTTTGGACCTTTATCCATTTTATTTTAACTAAACTGCATTGGGATTGAACTGCATTTTTATAGCAAATGTTTTTTTTTTGTTGTGGTTGCTTACCGTGTTGTAATGTAATTTGAACTAAACTAAAATTTTGTTCTATATTGTTGTTTTCAACTAACGGCTGGTTTGGACTAAACTGCTTTTCTTATGCTTTGATTCTTTATTTTGGTGCCATGCTGGATATAACTTACTAATTTTCCTTTCTGTGCATGATAAATTTTTGAACAGATTAAATTGCACATTAAGGAGGAAAAAGATGAAGGATGCAGAGATGAACATAGATCCGTAAGCCTTATCTCTCTCTCTCTCTCTCTCTCTATTTTTTTTTACAAATTTGTTTGCAAATGAGAACATGAACAAAATAGAAGAAATAACTTGTTAGTTTCATTCAAGGTATCAAAAATATTATGGTTTGCCTCTGTGTATGAAGACGATGGAAGTAAAAATAATTTTGGGATAAAAGGGGGAATATTTGACGAAATACATCAGATTTCCCTCCATTCCATCTTTCCTTCTAGTCTGTTCTTTGAGAATTTCATCCGTTCGTCCAATTCTGGCATACTCTGAGAACCCGCACTTACGTATCTTAACAGATTTTGCAGGGAGATATATCTGAAATTTTGGGTCCCTTTATCTAGTAAAACCCTTGAACAGTTGAACTCTTTTTGTTCCCATTCAATGAGGCATTATTCTGACAAATCTGGTCCCACTTTCTAGAGACTTCCTCTTTCAATTTGCACGGTTGTATTAAAGCCCGCACCTAACCCAAGTTCTTTCATTGGCCCCATGACTCCTCCTTCCTTGAGCAAGTCAAAATCTTCTGCTTTGATACTCTCGGGAGACTTCCTCTTTCAATTTGCACTGTTTTGCATTTGATAGCGATGGCATCTAGTGGTGAATACTCCTGTTGGCAGGTAATTCCTTAGCTCCTCCATTAGGTCACTGTATGACCTCAATTTTTTTCAATCTTTTTGTTTACTGGCTTCAAAATCTCCTGCTTCTCTTTCAATGAAAGCACCTGAGCAAATGACCACCTCATGCTTTGACTTAAGTTCCATTTCTGCATTAGGTTGGGCACTTTTCTGCTTCAGCATTCTACTCTTTTGCTTGCCATTTAATTGTCTTCATGTCTTTCTCAAAGGAGATCCATTTATCACACTAATCAACATTCATATGTTTGGATTGTGCCAACCTATCTAGTCCAAAAATCACATCATGCCCCTTGATCTCAATCAGCCTGAAGTTCCTTACAAATTTATGCCCCTGGATGGTATATTCCAATGCCTCTTTGAACTACCATCTTGCTTTTATTTGCCACACTACTGCACTAGGGGTAGTTTGAAAATCTTACATTTCATTTCTTGCAACACAGATAGTTAATGAAATTGTGTGTATTACAACTGTGGAACAGTGCATAGACCGGCCTTCACCCTATTTCTTGTTGAAATCTCACAGTTTTGTTTTTTGGGGGCAGTAGCATGCAGTGAAACTATTGCTTCTTCATCCTTCTAACTCCCTACTTCCTTGTCTTCTTCTTCAATGCCTTCCTTGTCAGCTTCTTCTTCTATTTCTAACTCTCCGTCCTGACCCAACAACATTTGCATCTGAACTTTACGTTGATGTCCTTGGTGATATTCTTTTCCAAATTTGAAACACAACCCTAGAGCTCTTCGTTGCTCTCAAAGGGTACTTTTGGGTTTAGCAATGTTTTGGGTCTCTTTTGTGAATTCCCCTTTCATGGTCCAAACTGTTTTGTAGTTGTTGTTCTAAAATTTTTTATTTTTAAGAAAAAAAGAGTCGGAATTAAAATATACAAAACAGGTTGGGCCAAAAGATTTTGTTTGCCAAATTATACCGGTGCAAATGAATCTACACATCAATTAAGAAGAGCCTTTACCTTAAGGTATGAAGCTTTAGCTCTTAGGATTGTTGATTTGGTGTTTTATTTGTTAAGGAAAGAGATGGTGATTCTATTTCCTCAAAAAGAAAAAGATGCTGATTCTAGGGTTCAAAAGAGCAATGGTACGGAAACATCTTTTAATCTAGATAACCAAATTTTCATGAACCAAAGTCTAGAAACTCAAATTCCTGTTGCCTCATTCTATCATGGCTTCACTTCAAGTCACCAATACCAAAACTAAAATCAGAGTTCATTGATGGCCTGTGGTTCAGCTACGAGTACATTAAAAACAACTCCATGATACTGTCCCGAGTTTCAATATTTTGATACCACTACCATCAATCTAAGTTCCTGTCGTTACTAGTGCAACGACCAGTTTCAAGACTGTATGGCTCAACCTAGAGGTGCAAGCAATGATGTGAATTACAAAAAAAATTGCATTGATATATTGATATACAAGAAGGTAATTGAATTGAATCCGCTAGTTTTGTTTTTTGGAATTGCAAAAAGCTAATTGAGAGTGATTAAGACTAATGTAGAGGATAGTTATGTTGATTTCTTCTCCAAGACATCGTTATATTGATCTGTTTTTGTATTTGAAAATGAAACAAAAAAATGAAATGAATGAAATATATCTTCTTTTATCGTTTTACTGATTTATATCTACTTTTTTTCATTGTTTCTTATCTTTTGTATATGATATATAGAGGGGTCACATGGCAGTTTGAGGGGGGATCCAGCCACAAGGAAATGATTTCTGCTTGCATCAAGAAACTGACAACCAAAAATATAGGCTCTACGCCTTTTATTGGACCAAGAAAAGAGAAAGGCATGCCAGTAAATCATCTTGATATCCATGTTAGTCACAATTTGGACTGGATGAAGCTGAGGGTACGAGAAGATGATTTTTATGTTGTTGGCTTTGTAAATAAGAAAGGATTTTTTGAATTTTTCCCGGAGTCGGGAAAACAAGAGGATAGAATAGAGAAATCTTCAAGATTTTTAACTTTTAAACATAGTTATCAATCAATGACCACAGCTTGTAACCGTGAAATGCATAAAATTCCAATAGGATACTACTCAATACTTAAAGCCATTCAAGGACTGAGTAGATGTAATGAGAACACAGAAGCTAGAAATGTTGCCGAGTGGTTATTAACAATGCTCATAGTGGTACCTGAATCAGCACGGTTCAAAAAAATTTGCAAGATAGTAAATTCCTCCATTAATAGTAAGACGGAAAATGAGGTCCAAGTAGGATATTTGGTTAAATTGGTTCATGAATGGGCAAGTTACTCCGTGGATATCAAGTTAGACGAAGATGAAGAGCTTAAGGAGATAAAAAACCCAGCTATGAGAAATCATATCAAAGCAAATGCAGCAGTGGCTAGAAAACAAGTTACGCTTGGAATTGACACTGAGGCAGAGTACAAAAATATAGTCCTGAAGTCATGGGGCACTGACCCTCTTCTTGATTGTGACAAGGAAGTTTCTACTCTAATTGACCAAGAGAATAACCTCCAGCGTTATACACTTGAGCTAGTTGCTTCTGAAAATTTCACTTCAGAAGCTATATGTGAGGCATTGGGTAGTCCATTGGTAAATAAATACGTTGGGGGTATACCTGGTAAACGTTATGGTGGTGGTAATGTCTTTATAGACAAGATTGAAAATTTGTGCAAATCTAGAGCTCTAGAATTATTTGGACTTGATCCTGCACAATGGAGTGTTAATGTGCAGCCGTATTCTTCAAGTGGTGCTAATTTTGCCCTGTACATGGCTCTTCTTGAACCAAACAATCACATAATGGGACTTGATGTGCTCTCTGGGGGCAATGTTAGCCATGGGTATGTCTTTCTAAAACATGTGACTTTTTCCTTAATCAAGTGTGTTTTGTAGACTAAAACTGTTTTTTATACTATATAGATATTGTACAAATTCTGAGAAGGTATCTGCTGCTTCGATATACTTCTCGAGTTTGTCTTATAAAATAAGCCCACAAACAGGATATGTTGATTATGAGGAGCTGGAGAAAGAAGCAATGAAATTGAAGCCGAAGCTTATCATTTGTGGCGGCAATGCATATCCAAGGGATTGGGACTATGCGAGATTTCGATCAATAGCCAACAAGTGCAGTGCACTATTGCTCTGTGATATGGGACATTTGAGTGGTCTTGTTGCTGCTAAGGTAAGAACTCTTATGTAGTGATTTACTGATTGTTGGTTGTATCATGTCATACATAATATGTTATAAGATATTGAGAAGGTTAAAGAGGTTTTTGGAAGGTTAAATAAGATTTTAGATGGTTTTATATTTGGTGCTGTTTGTACATGAATAAATGGGTTTGCAATTTGAGATCTTGGGTGGGTTAAATATATTTGACAAGGAGCATAATATGTTGAGGATTTAGAAGAGGTTAAAGGAGAGCTGTTGTGCTTAAATAAATATGATATTTGGATATTCATAATTTGTAATTTAAGGTTCTATAAATGTCCGTTTGAATTTTGCATATTTTAAGCTCATGTAGAGGATGATAAGCATTGTTCAACATGATGTTATTGACTATTTAAAATAATGCAACTGTTTGAGTAGCAAAAGAATGCATCATGTACGTGGGTTATTGCTACATTTGGATCTTATTATTGATTTATTGCTTCTTAGGTAGCGCAGACTCCGTTTGATCACTGCGATGTGGTGACAGCCCCTACTAACATGATTCTGCGAGGCCCGCAGTCATGTGTGATCTTCTATCGGAAAGGCCTAAAGGATCCGAGGAATGTAAATGGAGTGTGCAACTATGAGGACAGAATCAACTCCTTTGTCTCTCCCTCCCAGCAAGGCGGGCCGCATGCCAACTTAATTGCTGCAATAGGTGTCACTTTCAAGCTGGCAATGATGCCTAACTTCCGGAACTATGCTGAGAAGGTTAGTTCATGAAATTAATTATGTGTATATATACATATATACTTGCAGCTTAGAAAATAACTATGTTGCACACCAACTTAATCTTGTTCTAAAATGGAAACATTTCTTTTATGGATCAAATTATGGTTCCTGTGTCATCAATTACCAGATCCCTAACACACATTCTCCTATGAGCTGCATCTATGGATTGATTAGTCACAGCCCCTGTAAACCACGGTTGTGCAACCGCTTTGCAGAACTGGCCATCCCCTAACCGCCATGTTAACATTGGCAAAATATAATTTCTTACTGCCATGATAGCCCTTAAAACAGTAGTGCAATTGTACATCCTCTTAGCTAACCAGAATTCCAATCTCGGAATATACTTTGCTCGGGCAATATTAACCCAAAGTGCTTTGTTACCTGACTCAATTTTCCACAATAGCTTCATCATTAGAGCCTCGTTCATCTTAGCCAAATCCCTTATTCCCAACCCTCCTTGTTCAACCGGGATTACAATTTTGCTCCATGCAACATAAGCTAAAAATTTGTCTTTATCCAATGCCCACCAAAATATTCTTCTTATCAGACCCATGATCTGCTTTAAGACGGAGTCGGGTATTCTGTCCGTGGACATGAAATAAATCGGTAACTCCTGGAGCACCGATTTAATCACTAATTCACTACTATGCGACCAGCTTGTGATAATATTCGACCTTTCCAAGTCTGAAGTTTAGAAGAGACTTTTTCAAGCAAAAATCTTGTGAAGCTCTACAAGAGATTACAGGAGCACCAAGATAGTTAACTGAAGTATCATTGTCATTAACCTCCAGTATTTGAGATATTGGTTGGTCTGATAACCCCTAATAATTTAATACTAAAAAAGAGAGATTAACATAACACTTCTACGGGTTACCTTGATGTGAAAGTTTGTCACCTTGACCTTTAATTTACTCTGCAGTTTGTTCCTTTTGTTTTGTATGTCTTGTGGCTATTTTTCTGAAGATACTTTAATATACAATATTGAATGATTCATTACACCTGATGAGCATTTAATCCTTGAATTATTGCAAGAGCGGAACATATTTATGGTTAGATCCACAATTTGTTTCTTAGTCAAGCAAAAGACGACTAATTGCCCTAAGAAATTTTCATATCATCATCTAAACCAAGTTTACTCCACATGAATTATATTACAAGCTTGCTTTAGAAATTCATATAGTTGTAATTCTTTCCTTTCGAATAGGTTAAAGTGAATGCTGTGGCTTTGGGACAACATTTGAAGGAAAAAGGATATCAAATAGTTACTGACGGCACAGATAGTGATATTCTTCTTTGGGACCTCCGACCCCTTGGCTTGACAGGTATGCCTCTTTGAAGCCAGAGAGAAACCAGAATACTATCAAACTGTTTCATATTATTAATAATTTGGCTGCCCGAGATGCTCTCAGATATACTTCATTTATACACCAGGTTTTCTTGACCATATGTACCAATTTAACCTATGTTCTCTTAATTTCCCCTTAGTTGAGCAATGTGCAGACTAATTTAATAAACACTGCTCAAGTGCTATTAGGACTTGAAAATAAGTTCCATATATTATAGCTTATACTGTTAAGTGCCCAACTCCATTCAATTATACATACCAGTAGAACAAACCTTAATGTGAATTGTCAAAAATCTAAATCAGACCTAATCACAGTAAAAAAGGTAATTGAAAATGGGCTTGTGACATAATGGCTCTTGGTATATGTTTGTTATAGGTGATGATGTGGCGCACATTTGTGGCCTGTGCAATATTTCATTGAAGAAGTGTCCATTGTTGGGGGATCGAAACCCCATTGCTCTTGGGGGCATCCTGATTGGTATGTATGTCATGGCATAAATTTGTGGCTTTCAGTTCCTTATTATTTTATTCTTGTTTGTAAATAGAAGATCTTTTATTAACTCCATTTTTGCATAAATGTTTATGAACCTATTGTGCATATCGCTCGATATTGTTTCCTTCAATATGGCATTTAAAATAAATTTAACAATAAATATCATGCCATTATCATTAGAAATCATATCTAAAGCATGTAAAGACTTCTCTAAATAAGAAATCAACATCAAATGTGGATACTCAAAGTTCAGTTGACGTAGCCATATCGAAGCCTTTTTTCTTTTGTATTCTATTTATGCAGGTACTGCTGCCATGACCTCAAGAGGTCTGGATGAGAATGGTTTTAAGGACGTAAGTGAGTTTCTTCACAAGGCTGTGGAAATTTGCATAATGTTGAAGGAGGAGGGTGTGAATCTGAAGACGGGGTCAGTAAAAAAAAATCAAGACTTAGCCAAATTGAAAGCTACCATCCTTGAATTCTTCTTATTTTAATAGAGGGTTCAGACCTCTCTGATCCTAAAACAGCTGGTACTAGTTCTTTCTTTGATAGCAATTCTGCAGCACTTTAGATCATGGCCTGTCTGGTCTAGTTTTAGTTTTTGTATAGTCTTTTATGACTATGTAATATGAACTATCCTGGCAAACTGTTCTACTATCACTTGTTTAGATATCCCCTTGTTGCTTCTCAACTTGTGGATATTTCTTTGTTTAGGTGATATTCTGTTAAGTCTCTGGTTTGTATGAACTATTTGTTTCTAATGAAACAGGTGGCAATATGTCACTTTTATCAAAAAAATATAGTAGAACATTGAATGAGATCAAACTTTTTCTAACATATTATTGTTCGAATTTTGCTACAATCTTTTCTATCAATAACTTGCCAAATAGAAAATTAACTCTTCAGCCTATATTATCAACTTCCTCGAAGCTATGCACGACTGAAGAGTTAATTTTCTCTTTGGCAAGGCAAAGAAGTATTTTCCTGGTTTGCATTGTGCCCAACACTAATCCAACGAATTAGTTGAGCTCAGTTGAAAATGATATATTTTTGGGACAATTAGCCTAACCTTACAAAATATGATAGATTTTTTTTTTTTTTTTTGAAATCTTAGTAACCAAGCTGATATTACTGAATAAAAACAAGTATCACACTGTTCAGTTTGACATTCTCATATCCAGCTAGAAATTACAAAAGTGCCCAAAAAAACCCCTTACATTCAATAAGTACATTGATGCCCAATTTTTTAATTGCCTAAACGGACCATGTTGCATTGAAAATTGGACATCCTCATGTGCAAAATTTTAGCCACAGTTGTGCCTCTTCTATTATTCTGGTAGTCAGTATCTGCGGCACATCTCTCATTGAAAACCTTGTGGTTTCTCTGTTTCCAGATTTCCCACACCACACACATGAATAGCAACAACCATTGATACTAGTTTAGATTTCTTCCCACTGCATTCCACGATTCCACGATTGCATCCATAGCATCTGATTATCGTTATTTGGCACCATGATCTTGAAACCCATTCTCCGCTCCAGTGATGCCCATACATAACTGACCAAAATATAATACTATAATATAATAAAAATGGGGATCCAAAATTAATACTATAATATAATAAAAATTACATGCTTATACATAACTGACCAAAATGCCCAACGAGAGAAATAAACCTTCGGGGCAAGTAGGGTTGCAGTTATGTCTTCAATTTGCACTATACATATGGGGTATGTAATAAATCATCTCCCGTGTCTAATAATTACCAAACAAGGTATGCAACATCTTGTACAGTACTAAAAGATGAAAAAAAAAATGAAGCAAAGTCAATATGCAACAATTTTTTGCACAATAAATACCCCAAATACTCAATAATAGGCAACAATAGGAAAAAAATTGCAATGACACCCTCCTATTTTATAAAATAACAGAAAATGACAGCATTTTTCACATGAAAAGAAAGGCAATCACGTTGAAGAACAAGATCATAAAAATGGAAAGGAGTGTTTGTAAAAGCAATTTGTAAGTAGCAAGAAAACCAATACTTGTGAAAGAATAAGAGGTGAAAGGATCAAGATGGGAGTTGAAAAAGCAGGAGGAATGGAAATAAACAGGGAAAAGAACACTAAAACCCACCTCCCTTGCAATTTCATTTAGAGAGAAACTGATCAGCCAATCAGCTTGATTAATTCATTTGGGCAAGCCCATTCTAGGTTTTACAGTACTTGAGAGGACATGAACTCTCCAAAATGACCCCAAGTCAAGAATTATGAAAGACAACAGTATAAAATGCACATGAAAGAGTAAGCAATAGCAAAACATCAACGAGAGGCTCTTATTATTTAATGAAGGTAAGAGAAACCTGAGAGATAACAGGCTAGAAGAGAGAATACCTTCATTACACAACCAGATGTATCACACAACAAACAATACCTGCATCAAATCAGATGAGCAACATTTATCATAACGTAAAATGGAACCATAACAGAGTTAATAGTCAACTGAGCACTGTTTCATCACAACAATCACACAAAATAACACCAATTAGTCAACTGAACACTGTTTCATCACAAAATCACACGAAATTACACCAATTAATACCTGAATACAATCAAAGGAACAAAATTGATGAAAACATGAAATGAAACAAGAAAAGCAACAACAGTTTCATCGTCAATTGAACCATTGTTTCATTTAAACACCTGAACCCAAAATGTCACCAAATACTAATCAGAGTCCAAATCAGAGTCCAAGTGATAGTCGAATTCAGAGTTCAATTTCCCAGTTCGAAGAGAATGACCCCAGAGGCTCTCCCAGGTGACGGCTACTTCAATCATACCATATTTTCCTGACATCCTTTTAACATCAACTCCATAATCCTTGCATGCCATGAACTCACAAGTAAGGAAGTAGTTTGAGAGGAGAGGCAGATGAACACCAAATTCAAGGCAGGTATTCAAAGGCACAGCTATCATAGACCTCATCAGGGGAATGACATCGCCGTGACAAACTTCGATGGATTCATCATTGTTCTTATCAAAGAGCAAAATCTCAACATCAGGACTCTTGCTGTTTGAAGCATAGATCATCCCATGGATGCTGTATTTATTAGGGTGGTTCTTTTTTGAGCGCTTTCTGAGTTTGAATTCAACATTTGCAAGAATTGCATTAGAGTAAGCCACCATGTGCACCTTTAACCATGCCTTATTCTCTTTTAAATCTAGATATTGCCAAGAGTTTAACAGCTTCATTTGTTGTTTGCTGTACATACCAAACCAATCTATAAACCCATTGAGCACCTGCTTTCCATCTTCCCACAAATCTACCATGAAGGTCAATCTATCATAACCTTTAAGAGGATATAGCGGGCCCTCAAGCATCAGTCTACCACCCTATTTTCTCCAATTCAAAGAAATCATGTGTTATAAACATGGATGCAATTGTTTTCGTTATTAAATGAAAATTCATCAAGATTTACAAACATAATAAGAGTAGAGTGGCTCACATAAGATCTGACTTTCTGTGGATTTTTCATACCGCGTTTGAAAAGCATCACATTTCTGTATCTGGTCGGTACATAAATCTCTCCATAGATATAGTGGTCAACAGCTGGATGTTCCCTAACCAAGACAACTAATTTAGCAATCTCCACCAAAAATGCACCTAGTGGCTTAGACTCCTCAGAAATCTCTGTTGACACAGGCTCGATTCCTTTGTCGTTGCTTCCTGTCGCCGCGGACTTAATGATTGTAGATGGCAAACCCACCTCTGTAGCCTGTTCTTTTTTCAAGACGGCTTTCTCCTCCTTTCGTTCATCCTCCTTTTGACGAGGTACTTCAGTCTCCATTTCAGATCCGCGAAGATGGGAAAGGTAGATAATTAGAAAAGTAGTTGTATCGCGCTAGGGTTAGGGTTAGGGTTGTGATATGAACAAAGGCGCCGAGACCGCAAGTAATGGACGAGGAAATTGCACCCGAAATCATCTCTGGAATTTTGATGTGGTTGAATTAATTCGTATCCCCTGAAGTCACCCAAATTTTGTGTTTTGATCTGGACAGTGCAATCTTATCTGGCACGAATATTAAAAGGATCCGTGAATTCTAGCTCGGTTATTGGCCCAGATTTCGATCGGATGGACCGAAGTGAAACACAAAATTTGAGTTACTTTAGTGCATACGGATTTTCTTATTTCATTTTGTTCGGTTCAAAGGCCCGTGGACTTCTTTTAATCTGGGCATATTTTATTTTACGTGAAAGTGGCCCATACAATATTTCACAAAAAAAAAAAAAATGTTGGAATTCGATGCGAATTCTTTTTAGTTTTATTTTTTTATTTTTATGATAATATTCACAACAAAACAAAGTTGGAAATTCAAAAACAATCGTCCACAAAGTTGGAATTTTTTTTAGTTACCATCTTGATATTTCAAAATTCTGACCTTACCATGATCTTTTTGAAAATTCAAAAACAATCATCCACCCAGACCAGATCTGTTCAGAAGTTGAAGCATCTATGCATATTGGATCTGCATGAGACTCGGTTTCCCCCGTCTATCTAGAATTCTACAAATGGCAGGTAACTCTAGTATTCTACCTTTCAGCTGTTCTTTAATTCAAGTTGGAATTCAGTAGTTAATAGGAAGGTTATAGAGTTTGTTTTAGGTCTTGCCTTGCTTGAGTATTATAACCTCATTTTGTTCAGGTGTTGCGATTAAATTACTTCTCTTTTGTTTTATTAATGAATTAATTCAAAGGTATGGCAATTGCATTTGTTACGTTACAGAAAGAGGGGAATTGAATAGTATAATTATTTAGGTTATGCTTTCAAGGTAGGCCTTTGTAATTACTCCTCATTCGATTGATACGAACTTGTTCTCCTTTTTATTTCTGTGAGATTCCAAATGAAACTGAAATTTATACCAAAATTGTGGAACTAAAAAGGAAAACAAGTTGAGATGGAGTAATGTCACAGAAATTATGAATATTCCTCTTTTTCTCTATTGATTCTATAACGGGTTTGAACCCGATTGCAGTTGGCAGTCAACACACAATTGCTAGGCTTGATAATTTGGGTTGTGTTGTCTGTGAATAGAGTTTCAACTTAATTCAATTCCGAGTTCCTTATTTGAGAGTTTGGGTTTAGGGTATATGTTGTGCCAGTACCTTGAATGGTTAGTGGATTAGAGTTAGTAATCTTAAAATGATTATTGACAGCCAATCATTTTCCTTTCTAATTATGGTTGACTTTGAAAGAATGAGGTTGATTCACACATGGATCTAATGTTGAAATGAATTAGAAAGGAATTAGTAAGTATTGATATACACGGAACTTTTGTGATTTTTCTTTATCGAATCTGGACTCTATTTTTCTACTCTCCACCACATCACTTTTCTTTTAATGTGGCATTGATTTACAAGGCCTTGTACTAGCTTCATATTTTTACTGTTATAAAGCAATTTAGATTTCTGGTATTTACTGATACAAATTCCATCAACTTAACTGTGAAGTTTCATATTTTAGAAGGTCTATCTTTATAAATTTCAAAACTGGAGTACCGGACGAGACGGGATTTCTCAGAGCACAAGTTGGTATTATTAGTTGGAATGGACTCTGTTGAAATAAAAATTTGGAGATGGGAAATAAATGGTTGGGTCTACGGTAGCTAGAGAAGAAACTAAAATTGAAATGAACTCGGGTGCTTTGACTTGAGACTTTAATTTAATTTAGTTGATTTTGAATCAATCTTTTTGGACAGCTTGCAAGCCAGAATAAATAGAACTGGGCTTAGATAAATAATAATAAATAGGAACTTATTTATTTGGATAAAGTAATTGTTGCATTACGATAAACTTATAAATAATAATCATCATCCGTTGTTCAGATGATTTAGGGGCGAGCACTGACATACCGGACGAGACGGGATTTCTCCGAGCTGCAGACTATCCGTGACTCTCGTTCTCATTGGCCATATTATCAGGTGCATAATTTCTGTGTGTGTTTGTAAGTTCATACATGGAATCAAATAGCAGTCATTTCTGCATGTTGCATTTCTAACTTATCTGTATTCTTCGAACTGTACATCGTATGCATATTTACACTGTTTCTATACTTGCAGTTAGGGGTGTTTTATTAACCTGACTAAACATTTGAAGGTGCAAGCTGTAGCTCCAGCTTAATTTGCAAGGTTACCAAATTAATAAATATCTAAAAGAGCATCTGATGGTTTTGGTGCTTGCTATTTCCTTTTACTCATCAAGTCTGAAAATCCCCTAAGCGTCTTTGCATGGTTCCAATACCTCTACCCTAAACCCTAAACCCTAAACCCTAAACTCTAAAGAAACCATTATTTTCAAACCTTTTCTTATTTTTTTCTCAGATTTTTCAATATGACATTTAAAATAAATTTAACAATAAATATCATGTCATTATCATCAGAAATCATATCTAAATCATGTAAAAACTTATCTAAATAAGAAATCAACATCAAATGTGGATACTAAAAACTTCAGATATAAATATATAATTGATGTAGCCATATTGAAGCCTTTTTTTTCTTTTGTATTCTATTTATGCAGGAACTGCTGCCATGACCTCAAGAGGTGTGGATAAGAAAGCTTTTAAGAACAATAGTGAGTTTCTTCACGAGGCTGTGAAAATTTGCAGTGTTGAAGAAGAAGGGTGAGAATATGATGTCGGTGTCAGTAAAAAAAAACAAAACAAAAAAAAACCATACCGACATTTGCGTGATATTTTGACCTGCAAGTGTCCATCCGAGAATATCCAATGAAATAGGAAAACACGTACCGACAATAAATAATTAAACTTATACTCTTCAGTTCTATATACTATCATCACCAAGCTGATCAGTCACACACACACACACACGCGCGCGCGCCATCCAACGGACGAAAGAACAAATATATATCAAAGGTTTAACCTGGATTTCGCCTTTTAACCTGAAAAAAAATGCAAAAATGCATAAAAAAAAAATAATAATAATAATAAAAATTGTTATGAAATAATAATGGTAGACATTTCACCTTCTCCACCTTCTCCACTTTCTCCACTTTCTCCTTGATTTAATTTTTGTATTAACTCTATGGTATGACTTTTCATTTGCTTTTTTCTAGTCTATAAATATAGATTTTGTAAGTGGTTGTATGAGGACAATGAGATAGAGATAATATAGAAATAAGATTTAGTCTCTCCCCAATATTGTTTTGTTTTGTTTTATAATACGTTATCAGCACGAGTTTGCTCTAGTCAAGTTGCGACGTGATTTTATCAAGAAGAAGGAACTATCTGTTTTGGCCAGGAACTATTTTCTGTTTAGAACCTGAAGTTCTATTAGAAATTTTAGTATAAAATTAATATAATAACCAGCAGTTATTATAGGCCACTGGATGAATAATAGCCTGGAATTATTCTCAATTAAAAACCTGAAGTTTTATTATAAATTCTCAAATAAAATCAATATAATAACCAGAAGTTATTATAGATCATTAGATGAAAATATAACCCGAAGTTATTTCAAATTAAATTCTATAATTGCACAATCAAGTAATTTAATAACCGGAAGTTATTAAATAAATATTTTATTATAACCTGAAGTTATATTTAACTTTATTTATTCATGCAATTTACATATTATTTTATTTATATTTTATTTATATTTACATTATTTATTATAAATCCAGAAGAAATTTACTAAGCTTTAAAGATATTCGACGTAATGGTTATCATCTTGAAACCATGACTGAAAATAATATTGAGTATCTCCAAATTACATCTATTGAATATGGCCAGAAGATCATATTGGAAAAGCTGGTAGCTTTATCCTCTGGATTATATTGTACGAACATAAATCCAATAGAATCAAATATAGTAAGTAACCAGAAGTTACTTTACACAAAGATGTTTACTCTATGGCATGATAGATTAGGTCATCCAGGTAACATTATGATGAGAAAAATAATTGAAAGTACAAATGGACATCCCCTAAAAGACCTGAAAATAATATTATCAAAAGATTTATCATGTGCAGCATGTTCTCTTGGAAAACTGATAATTAGGCCATCTAAAAATAAAATTGAAAATGAATCTCCTACATTTTTAGAAAGAATTCAAGGAAATATTTGTGGGCCTATTTCTCCTCCATGTGGATCATTTAGATATTTTATGGTTTTAATTGATGCATCAACTCGATGGTCACATGTTTGCCTATTAGCCACAAGAAATGTTGCATTTGCTTGGCTATTAGCACAGATAATCCAATTGAGAGCAAATTTTGCGGATTATCAAATTAATAGAATCCGGCTTGATAATGCAGGAGAATTTACATCCCAATCATTTAATGATTATTGTATGTCAATTGGGATTAAGGTAGAACATCCAGTGGCTCATGTACATACACAAAATGGTTTAGCTGAATCATTAATTAAAAGATTGCAACTGATTGCTAGACCATTACTTATGAAATGTAATCTACCATCTTCTGCATAGGGACATGCCATTTTACATGCTGCTGCACTTATTAGATTAAGACCAACTGCATATCATAAATTTTCTCCATTACAATGGGTCTCTGGAAGAGAACCAAACTTGTCCCATCTTAAATTTTTTTAGTTGTGCTGTGTATGTTCCAATTTCTCCACCACAACGTACAAAAATGGGACTACAAAGAAGATTAGAAATTTATGTTGGTTTTAACTCTCCATCAATTATTAAATATTTAGAACCATTAACTGGAGATGTTTTTACAGCACGTTTTGCTGACTGTCAATTTGATGAGACAATATTTACAATCTTAGGAGGAGAAAAAAAAAGCTGGTAAAACAAGAAGTAACTTGGAATGCATCATCAATATCTTATCTTGATCCCCGAAGTGGTCAATGTGAATCGGAAGTTCAAAAGATTATACATTTGCAAAGAATAGCAAATGAGTTACCAGATGCATTTACAGATACAAAAATAGTGACTAAATCACATGTACCAGCTTTAAATGCAACAACTGCTCGAATTGATGTAATCCCAGCAGAGGTTACTATACAGAGAAAACGTGGAAGACCAACTGGTTCCAAAGATAAAAATCTACGAAAAAAGAAAGAGCAGAATAAAGCAATTGGTGTAACTCCAGAAGAGGTTACTGATAAAATCCCAGAAGAGATTAATAAAATCCCAGAAGAGATTGATAAAATCCTAGAAGAGGTGGATGAAGTTCCAGAAGAAACTCAGGAACCTAGTAATTATGAGATCTCAATAAACTATGTACAAAATGGTACAATATGGAACCGAAATGAATATTTTGCATATGCTATAGCAATTGATGTGCCAAAACTCCTGAAGAAGTAGATAAAACCCCAAAAGAGGTTGATAGTCGAACTCCTGAAGAAGTAGATTAAACCCCATAAGAGGTTGATAGTGGAACTCCTGAAGGAGTTGATAAAACCCCAGAAGAGGTTGATGAAGTTCCAGAAGAAACTCCGGTACCTAGTGATTATGATTAAGAGTGTATACACAGAAATGATTGACCAAAATGGAAGGATGCCTTGAAGGCTGAATTAGATTCGCTTGAAAAGCGCAATATTTTTGGACCTGTAGTCTTAACCCGAAAGAAGTTAACCCTGTAGGTTACAAGTGGATATTTTCATATTTGCAAATCATTGGCCACGTACCTGTAGTACGTGAAGAAATAGATACTTTTATTAAGAGAGAGAATAAAATATAGAAGTTTATGTTTATGTTTAATAAAAGTTTAGATTATTTTAAAATTTTAACATGCAAACAAGTTTAAATAAAAGTAGTTTATTTTTATTCTTGTATTTTTATTATTGCATTCTTTTATTTTAAAGGACACATGTTAATACACATGTAAATACAATTTCTAGCATTAGTGATTTAATTGAGGGCTCCGGAAGGGCTTGTATCTTGTTACGTGAAGGAACAAAATTAATTATAAATGATACATTATACTCTAGTAAATCCAGAATGAATGAGAAAAATAAAATTATGAGTTATAAAGCAAGGCTTGTGGCACAAGGTTTTACACAAATACCAGGAGTTGATTATGAAGAAACATATTCACCTGTAGTGGATGCAATAACTCTTAGATTTTTAATCAGTCTCATAATCATTGAAAACCTTCAAATGCGCCTCATGGATGTAGTCACAGCCTATTTGCATGAATCACTTGATAATGATATATATATGAAAGTCCCTGAAGGATTAAAAATGCCTGAAGCATTGAAATCAAAACCTCGAGAAATGTATTCTATAAAGTTGAAAAGATCTTTATATGGACTAAAACAGTCGGATCGAATGTGGTATAATCGACTTAGTGAATATCTCTTAAAAGAAGGATATAAATCTGATGTAATTAGTCCATGTGTTTTTATTAAAAGATCAAACTCAGATTTTACAATTATTGCACTATATGTTGATGATTTAAATATCATTGGGCCTCCTGAAGAGATCGAAAAGATTGCAAAATTATTAAAGAAAGAATTTGAAATGAAAGATCTTGGTATAACAAAATTATGTCTCGGCCTGCAGATCGAGCATTTGTATAATGGTATTTTTGTCCATCAATCAAATTATATCCAGAAGATGTTGAAATGTTTTAATATGGACAAAGCTCATCCTCTGAGTACACCAATTGTTGTTCGATCACTTGATATAAAAAGGATCCTTACCGTCCCCGAGAAAAGAATGAAAAAGTTCTTGGTCCAGAAGTACCATATTTAAGTGCAATTGGGGCTTTGATGTATCTTGCTAATAATACGAGACATGATATTGCTTTTTCTATAAATGTACTAGCAAGATATAGTTCTCATCCAACACGCCGACATTGGAACGAAATTAAACATGTATTTCATTACCTTTGCGGGACACGTGATATGGGACTATTTTATCAAAAAGATACAAAGTCCAAATTAGTTGGGTATGCAGATGCAGGATATTTATCAGATCCGCATAAAGCCCGATCACAATCTGGATATGTGTTTACATAAGGCGGTACTGCAATTTCATGGCGATCGACAAAACAGACACCGACGGCAACATCATCAAATCATGCCGAATTAATTGCTCTATACGATGCTGGTTGAGAATGTGTCTGGTTAAGATCAATGATCCAACACATCCAGGAGGAATGCGAGCTCGAGTCAATCAAAGGAAGCCCGACAGTACTATATGAAGATAATGCAGCATGCATTGCTCAAATTAAAGAAGGATATATTAAAGGTGACAGAACCAAGCACATCTCGCCAAAATTCTTCTCAACTCATGATCTACAAAAGGATGGCTTGATAGATGTTTGTCAAATCATATCAAGCGATAATTTGACAGACCTATTCACAAAATCATTGCCAAGAAAAGTTTTTGAGCAACTTTCACAGAAGATCGGCATCCGTCGCTTAAAAGATATACATTATAATGAGGGGGAGTATTATACACGCTGCACTCTTTTTCCCTTCACTAAGTTTTGTCCCACTGGGTTTTCTTAGTAAGGTTTTTAATCAGGTAGCATAACTGATTCTGAAATATCAGTTAATTCAAATTGGTCCTGAAGTACCAAATTAATATTTGTCCTGCAGTACAATATTAATAGTGTATAATATAAGGTGAAATATCTAAGGGGGAGTGTTATGAAATAATAATGGTAGACATTTCACCTTCTCCACCTTCTCCACTTTCTCCTTGATAATTTTTGTATTAACTCTATGGTATGGCTTTTCATTTGCTTTTTTCTAGTCTATAAATATAGATTTTGTAAGTGGTTGTATGAGGACAATAAGATAGAGATAATATAGAAATAAGATTTAGCCTCTTCCCAATATTGTTTTGTTTTGTTTTATAATAAAAATGAAGTTTTCAACGGTTGTATTCTTAAAAGAACGTTTACCGAGGATCACAAGTACTTGGTACTAATGAAACACGTACTGGCTCAGCAAGAAATTCTGCTGTAATTGCTCGTGCATTTTCTAATAAGCCGTGTAGAGTTGGAAATCAGATCCAGTGCAATATATACTTGACCGTGTAGATTGAGATCTGTGGCGTCCATTTTAATCAGACTCGAATTTTCAAAGTGGATAGACCTCCTGTATTTTAAATGGACACCGAATTGATTTTGATCTATGACCATGAGTATTAATTCTACATGGTTAGACTCGTGTAAAATTTGAAGGATACTCACAAGATTTGTGAATAATTTTTTTTTTTATGATGATGAACTGAACGCTGAATTATTCGATTGACCGAACTTTGACCGAATTATTCGCGAATAATTTGCGAATTGTACGATTTTTACGAGTTTTTTTTTCCAAATTATACGAATTATTCCCGAACTTTTCCAAATTTTTCCTATAACATTTTTTTTTACTCTCTTGTGGAACTGGGATCTCTGATTTTGATAATTTTGAATCATTTCTGAATTATACCCGAATTATTCCCGAATCACGAAATTTTGACCCCGCCAATCTGAACCCGAATTATTCAATTGTCACTGTAATTAGAAGTGCCGGTTGACATTCACCAATCTACGCTGGTCATCTTTCTTTACCAAAAGCATCAAAATCCACTTGACCTTTAAATTTTGAGAATGCCAAGAGCCCAGGACCAATTTTTAGAGTATGGTATTACCCTTGTGTATAGGGGTGCAATCGGTAGGATATTACCGGTCCGAATTGTTCGCGAATAATTTGCGAATTGTACGAATTTTATGAGTTTTTTTTCGAATTATACGAATTATTCCCGAACTTTTCCGAATTTTTCCTAGAACATTTTTTTTGGTTACTTTTTTATTTTTACTCTCTTGTGGAACTGGGATCTCTAATTTTGAATCATTTCCGAATCATACCCGAATTATTCCCAAATCACGAAATTTTGACCCCGCCAAACTGAACCCGAATTATTCAATTGTCACTGTGATTAGAAGTGCCGGTTGACATTCACCAATCTACGCTGGTCATCTTTCTTTATCAAAAGCATCAAAATCCACTTGACCTATAAATTTTGAGAATGCCAAGAGTCCAGGACCAATTTTTAGAGTATGGTATTACCCTTGTGTATAGGGGTGCAATCAGGTTGGATATTACCCGTCCGAATCCGGATCCGAATCCGAATTTTTGCGGATTCAGATATTCAGATACGGATATTTGCGGATTCGGATACGAATACGGATTTTTTTTATGCTGATTCGGATACGGATACGGGTTGAGTTTTGGAATCGGATACGGATACGAATAATTATCCGGATCCGGATATTTTAATTTTTCGAATATCCGGATATGTTAAGATTTGAGAGAATTCTTTTGTGTCTATTTATCTTTTGTATTAGAATATCTTTAAAGAGTATCTTTTGTGTTGGTATTTTTAATTAAAGTTATAGTTATGTTAGTGAATTTTAATTAATAAGATATATGTTTTGTAATGGTGTAACAAGTTAATTAGATATATATTTTGAATTAGAAATCTGAATTATATCCGTATCCGAAAATATCCAATCCGTATCTGTATCTGTTTAATATCCGATTCGTATCTGTATCCGATTACTATCCGATCCCGTATTCGAAAAAAAAATACGGATACGGATATGGGTTGAACACTATCCGATCCGTTTGCGACCCTACTTGTGTATAATGGAAATAAAATCAACAGGCACTAGGTTTCAACTCTAGTGCCACTTGAGAACTAGTAAAGTAGTAATGGGCCGAAACAAGATTTTCATCAAGCCTAATTTAAAAGCCCAATACAGTGGACCACTTCGTTCCAATCTCTCACAGAGTCACAGGTCGAATATTTGTGAAAAATATGAAATATTTATTTCCTAACCTTTCTAATTCAATCCCGCTAATTGACACGCTAAAACTAGGCCGAAGCCCGAAGCCACCGATCTGGACACGGTGGCTGGTCGAAGGGATTCGCGTTTCCTGCATCGCGCTCCTTCCTGATCCCAATTAACCAATCTGGACATGATGGCAAGGTCGATCGGATTCGCGTTTCCTGCATCTCACTCCTTCCCAGTTCCCCCAATCTAGTTAAGGTTTTCTGTTTTGCAAATCGTCTTCTTAATTTTGATTTTGTACTGCATTGTAGACTTTGTTTCACGCTTACTTCTTCAATATTTCTTAATGCAGCTTTCTCAAATTTTAAATGTTAATATTTTTATTTTATTTCTAATTTAATTGCAATGTGGGGTTTTTGTTAGCATCTATCATCCCGCATTTTCTGGCATCATATTTGACAGTTTGCTACATAAGTATCTTGTATTGAATAAAATTATAAAATTGATGCATTTTATGGTGCCCGTGTACGCTTGCTTATTTCGCTAAGGCAGATCTTATTTTGAACTGAATTTCATGGGGGATTCATTTAGAAATTACAAGGGGTATTACAGTCATGGGGTTTTGACAATTTCTGTTTTCATCTTTGTCATAACTTTATGCGCGGCTATGACCTCTCAAAGTACCAAGTTTGATCTTACTCTTTTTATAATTTAACTTGTGTTTAAGGTGCTGAAAAGTGAAAATTATAACTCCTCTCTTTTTACATATATTCCACTTTAAACATCTATCTGTGACAAAATGTCGCTGTTAATTTTTAATTAGGTTTTAATGGATTTGGACTGACAAATATTATTAGAAAAAGGGGCAGATTTAAAGGGAGCAGGGTTGGTTAAGCCACCTCATAAATACAAGTTAGTAATTTTCTCATTCATACTTAATAGTATTTTAAAAGTGTTTGTATGGTTTTGCTCAACTTATAAAGTTCTAATTGTGTGATTGTTTAAGTTTTTGGTTCTGCCCCTGATTAGAAACCTGTTTGGCAGTTGATTTAAGCTTATAAAACAAATTATTTCTAATCATATTAAGACCACCATTTCTTTTAAGGGCTCCGAGGAAGCCAAAGCCAATTGACCAACACAGCACACACAAAGGAGATAATCATGACAAACTACAAATCAATATATTCTATTAATGGGAGAATTTTTTTTTATTATTGATTGTCCTTTTTATTTTTATTTTCTCTGTAATCTTTTCTAGTGATTTTATGGGCTTGTGTATTCGAAACAAGATAATGTGTGGAAGACTGAATAAGCAGAATAAAAAATTATGATTTATGAAGGATATTTTGCAAGTTACCTTCGTTGGAATTATATGTTTCTGTTTCATAGTGCATTGCAAAATCAATTACTTGCTGTTATTGTGGACCGTAATTGTTTATGAATAATACTAACTAAAATGTTTTAAATTCATTATTTAAAATGGTACTGTCACATTTTTTGAAAGAATAGCAATGTTGGTGGATACATAAAAAATTTAAGGTGAAATACATCTTTAGTTGTAAAGGAGAAAAAAAAAACCCCTGTAACTTTATACTTTTACTCCATATTATTTTATGAATATTATGCATCTTGAAGTAGTTGCTTTCCAATTATTGTTTTTTATTTTTTCTTTTCAACGGATAGGCACAATGGATATTACTCTAGGTACTAGGTAGGCACATTTGTTTCCTATTCCGAAAGAAAAAGAAAATACAAACAAATGATGAATCTAGGGCCAAATTTAATAATATGAAGAATATGAGGCCTATAAGCCTATTAGTTTAAAATAAGAAATAATATAATTGGAAGTCATGGTCTAAGTCTATAATTGGAAGTTGTTATGAGCAGTCATTGTCCAAGTCCTTCTAATGTTGACCAGTCTTCCTTCCTAATGAGAAGTCAATGCACAAGTCATGATCTAAGTCGTTGCTATGAGTAAAGAAGTAAATTGTCACGTGTAAATAAAACAAGTTGACCAGTCTTCATTCCAAACTTACAAATTCTTTATGCTGAAAGTGTACCAAACCGCCCTCTGTGAAACCTCTCCAAAAGAACACTAGAAACTAATCTAAACTTTTACGGAAGGAACAATTCACTAACTGTCAACATGAAGCTTGGCCTGGGCATTTTCTTGATCATATTTTCCATCTTAGTGGCAGCACCAAGTTCGGCAGAGGATTTAACTACTGGAGAAGATGACAGGTTATGTCTCCTTGGTTTGAAGGACAGCCTGCAAGACCCTGAAGGTATATTGAGCTTTTGGAACTTCACCGATACCACAGATGGTTTCCTATGCTACTTTAAAGGTGTCTTATGTTGGAATCCTTGGGAGAGCCGTATAATTGCTTTAAATCTTCCGAGCTGTTCCCTGATCGGTTCATTGCCACCATCACTGCAGTTTTGTCGCTCTATCACTACCCTAGATTTATCATCTAATAAGATTTCAGGTTCCATCCCACCTGCTCTTTGTGATTGGCTCCCATTCCTTGTCTCCCTTGACCTCTCCTCCAATGCTTTGTCTGGAAGCATACCTTCAGAGCTTGCGAACTGCCTATTCCTCAACTCTTTGAACCTTTCATCCAACAACCTCTCAGGTTCTATCCCTTCATCACTAGTTCATTTGGATCGCCTCAAAACCATTGATTTATCTTACAATAAGCTATCTGGTTCTATACCTGATCCGTTATATTATTCATTTCCAAGTTCTTTCCAGGGAAATCCATTGCTTTGTCACCACTGCAATCCCCTTTCTATCAGTTTAACCATCTTTATTTCCATAAATATCATTGCTGGTGCATTTGGTTTTGCATGCAGTTTCCTTCTTTTGCTTTATTTCTTTCGTGGGAGCAGCAAAGGGGAGGAAACTGTTACCCTTTTTGAGAAACCACTTGTCCCATTGACTGTTCGGAGCCTGGTGGCAGCTGTTGGCAAATTCAATCCTGATCTTATCATAAAGGCTGGAGACACATTGAATTTAACCACCTATAAGGCCATTCTTACAGATGGCTCCGAGCTCGCTGTCAAGCGCCTCCAATCCTGTCCACTAGACGATGCGATCTTCAACTGTGAGATGGATCTACTGGGTCGATTACGCCATCCCAATCTTGTTTCTCTCTTAGGGTTCTGTACTCAAGGGAGTGACCGGCTACTCTTATACAAGAACATGCCAGGTGATCCTCTATTTGATTTAATTCATGCTGATCCTTGTTTGTTAGATTGGCCTGCTAGGCTCAAGATCTCAATAGGCGTTGCTTATGGTGTCGCCTGGCTACATCACGGCTTAGGAAGACCATTTGTCCATGGAAACATCAGTTCTAAGTCAATCCTCCTTGATGATGATTTTGAGCCTAGACTAACAAACTATTGCTTAGCAGATATTAATGCATCTGAGTATGTTGGGGACTACAGTACCAAATCTGACGTGTACGACTTTGGGATGGTGATGCTTGAGTTACTGACAGGGAAAAAGCCTACTGATGCAATGGATGATAATGGATTAGACACATGTTTAAACTTGGATTTGGTTGACTGGGTTAACTGCCTAGAAGAAGAGGGAAGGATAATTGATGCAGTTGATAGTTCACTCTGTGGGAAAGGATATGACCATGAGATTTTACAGTATTATAAGGTTGCAGTTGGTTGTTTAGCTGGTCTCCCTGAAGAGAGATTCTCAATGAATTGTGTATACAAGTCTCTAAGGAAGATTGGTGGCCTACGCCACTGCACTCAGTATTTTGATGAATTCCCCTTGCTCTATCGATTGGATGAGTAGTTGATATAAGAATGATCAAACCTTTGTTTGAATACATTGTAAGATTGAAATTTGAAGTTTCATTCTCAATTTTTCATCTTAGTATTGTATTGATATATGGTACGATTAATGAGAAATGATATTTTTTGTATGTTAGATCCTTCCAAGGATCCATGTTGTCTTTTTAAAAAAAAAAAAAACTAGACAGTGGCTGAGCACTTTTTTTTTAAAACTAGACAATGAGATTATCCATCACCATCAGAAACTAAAGAAGATCTTGGTTCTCAATATATAATTCATAACCAAAATTTCCATATAAACTTGGTTCTCAATATATAATTTTCTCAATTCATATATTCTTCCGGACCAGCAGCTAGACCTCGCAAGCTCTTGACAAACTCCAGCTTGAATTTTCATCCACCTTATTCGTTACGAACTACTCCTATTTGTCTCATCTTCTTATCTTGACATTCCTCTTCGTCCATCAGTGCTTTGATAGCATCATTAATTTTCTTACGGAATATTGATCTACTGGCCTTGCTCCTTCCAAACTCGACACCTATTCCCTACTCTTGTTCAAACAACACAAAAGTTAAGAACTGGTCCCCCTTCTGCAGAAGCATCATGATTGGATATGGGATGTAAGAGGCAATAAGGAAGTCTGTGGCCTTGCAAGAAGGAACATATTGGATAGGGGATGAAGCAGAGAAGTCAGCTGGTTCCTCTTCATCAAGTCTTGCATTATAATTGGGTTTGGTTCATAGAGCTGACGAGAGACAACAGTCATATAGGTCATTGCAACAGCAGAAAAGACGAAGAATAAAAGCGTTTTGATAGAGATGGGCTATGGTGCATTGCAATGCATGGAGGGGTTTGTGCATTGGATCATAAATCTAAAATTCAAAATTCAAATGGTCGATTCAAACCGTTCATCTTGTTCTCTATATTAATATGTGCTTGGAGACCAAATTTTATATTTTTCTGATTTTTTTTACTATTTATTAAGTATTTTACAAAATTGTTGATCCAACGGTGGCTGCTGATTTTACTGTTTTGTTAAGCCACCGTTGGATCAACAATTTTGTAAAATACTTAATAAATAGTAAAAAAATTCAGAAAAATGTAAATTTGGTCTCCAATCACATATTAATATGGAGAACAAGATGAATGGTTTGGATCGGTCATTTGAATTTTGAATTTTAGATTTATGGTCCAATGCACAAACCCCTCCATGCATTGCAATGCACCATAGCCCATCTCCGTTTTGATACCTATATATCAGAAAGAACAAAAATTAAAAAAATTCCCTTACATATTGAGGAACAAAGAGTTAATGCCAAAAAGATGCTTTTATATTAAATGAAAAGACTCACAGATAACAAATCCACGTCTTGTTCCCATTGATGCTGAATCTATTTAGAATTTTAGAAACAGTGAGTAAAGTATATTTCTTTGTCGTAAGCTCCACAGAAACAAAACATTAGTAATTATAGCCAACATTATTTATATTTGGAGTATTAATTAAGACTGAGTACCAATTAAGCCTGTATAACCTATTAGTTAATATTGTTCCTAATTTAATCTATAATGATCCCAACAATAACCATTGGAGCAAGTAAACCATTTGCAGTGCCAACAAAAGCTGTTGAAAGTAGCAGCACTGAGGAGTACGCACATAGATTATTATATATAATAAGAAAAATCCAAATTTATCTTACACAATGTTTTATTCTTTTCTTTTTTGGGAAAAAGGGTTTTTAAAATTTCTTAACTATGACTAATTCTAGGTGCTACTAAAAGAGGGTCAAGTATTATTGAACTATATTTATATGCATTCCAGCAATGGATATTTTTTATTGTCAATTCCACAATTTCATATTTTCTATTGCAGATGGGGGCGGCATCGAGCTGGGCCTAACTTGAACTCGTCATGAGTTGGCTTGTTCGAGTCACGAGCGAGCTGACTTTAAGGATCTGAGCTGAAATCTCAACATGAAATCGTCACAAGCTGGTGAGCAAGGTATACTCCAGCTTGAACTCGTTAATTTAGGAACGAGCTGCCTCGTTAATAGCTCGGTCCAGTAACGAACGAGCTATTAGCGAACGAATGAGGTGTGAGTCACAATTGAGATACAAGCTACGAGCTTTTTCGCCACCCCTAACTGCGGATAATGTTTCTGATTTGAAAATTTTCTTTGCAAGATGGTGCTATTTTTGTTCTCATAATTAAGGAAGAGAATGTAATTCGAAAGTCTATTTTCATCACGTGAAATAACAATACTTAATATATATGCATCTTGTGATAAGCCGTTAGAAATAATTTAATTTGCTTGCTCCTTGGCGAAAATTATTAGTGGTGAACCCATCTTTGGTAACAAAATAAATTTGGCAACATCCTTTGAAAAAAAATCTTAATTAATCAAATAAATATTATTCAATAAAGAACTTTAATAATTAAACAAATAATTTAAAGTTTATGATGCTGCAGCACGTTCTTTTCATAAAACCTTCCCAAAAATTCTAAATTGTTCTAGTTTTTTAATTTAGTTAAGCCTGCTTCGATCGAGCACCTTTTTTTTTTTTAATAAGAAACGGGAATTAAGTCTTTCATCTTTTAACATTTACAAAAAATTCAGAGAAATTCAGAGCTCTTCTTTCTTTCATTTCTCTTTCTCCGTTTTTGCATTGCCATGGGATTTTGTTTATTTTTATTTCTTTACCTCTCTCCAAATCCGGATTCATTAATCAGAGTCGAATTCAGAGTTCAATTTACCAGTTCGAAGAGAATGACCCCTGAGGCTCTCCCAGGTGACGGCTACTTCAATCTTACCATATTTTCCTGACATACTTTTTACGTCAACTCCATAATCCTTGCATGCCATGATCTCACAAGAAAGGAACTCGTCTGAGAGGAGAGGCAGATGAGCACGAAATTTCAGGCAGGTATTCAAAGGCACAGCTATCATAGACCTCATCAGGGGAATGAGATCGCCGTGACCAACTTGGATAGATTCATCATCGTTCTTATCAAAGAGCATAATCTTGAAATCACGATTCTTGATGTTTGCAATATTCTTGCTGTTTGAAGCAAAGATCTCCCCATGGATGTTGTATGTACTAGTGTGGTTCTTTTTCGAGCACTTTTTGAGTTTGAATTCAACATTTGCAAGAATTGCATGAGAGTAAGCCACCATGTGCACCTTTAACAATGCCTTATTCCCTCTTAAACCTCGATATTGCGGGCAGTTTAACAACTTCATTTGTTGTTTGCTGTACATACCGAACCAATCTATAAACCCTTTGAGCACCTGTTTTCCATCTTCCCACAAATCTACCTTGATGGTTAATCTATCATAACCTTTAATAGGATATTGAGGGCCCTCAAGCATCAGTCTACTACCCTATTTTATCCAATTCAAAGAGATCATATGTTATAAACATGGATGCAATTGTTTTTGTTATTAAAAGAAAATTCATCAGGATTTACATACATAATAAGAGTAGAATGGCTCACATAAGGTTCGACTTTCTGTGGATTTTCCTTTTTGCGTTTGAAAAGCATCACATTTCCGTATCTTGTTGGTACATAAACTTCTCCATAGATATAGTGGTCGTCATCTGGATGTTTCCTATTAATTAAAGAGAACTAATTCAGCAACCTCCACCAAAAATGCACCTAGTGGCTCCGATTCTTCAGGAATCTCTGTTGCCACTGGCTCGATGCCTTTGTGATTGCTTCCTGCCGCCTCTTCCTTGTTGATTGCAGATGGCAAACCCACATCCGTAGGTTGTTCTCTTTTCACGACGGCTTTCTCCTCCTTACGTTCATCCTCCTTTCGACGAGGTACTTCAGTCTCCATTTCAGATCCGCGAAGATGGGAAAGGTAGATAATTAGAAAAGTAGTTGTATAGCGCTAGGGTTATGGTTGTGATATGAACAAAGGCGCCGAGAGCGCAAGTGATGGGCGGGGAAATTGCACCCGAAATCATCTCTGGAATTTTGGTGTGGTTGAATTAATTCGTATCCCTTGAAGTCACCCAAATTTAGTGTTTTGATCTGGACAGTGCAATCTTATCTGGCTCGAATATTAAAGGCATCCGTGAATCCTACTCGGACCTATTGGCCCAGATTTCGATCGGACGGACCTGATTGAAACACAAAATTGAGTTACTTTACTACTATAGTGCATCCATATTTTCTTATTTCATTTGTTCGGTTCAAAGGCCCGTGGACTTCTTTTAATCTGGGCATATTTTATTTTACGTCAAAGTGGCCCATACAATATTTCACAACAAAAAAAAAATGTTGGAAATTAATGTTGGAAATCGGTACAATAACTTGCTTAATTTTGCTTAATACTTGCATTACACTTTTATTCCTCCTTTTTTCTCATCATTCAGTCATCCTGTTTAAGCATTTCCTTTCCCTTTTTTTTTTTTTTTTTTTTTTTTTCATCTTTACCCCTGTACACAGCACAAGGTTTCCAATCCCGGAAACCTATCACCTTTGTAACCATTATGGTTAATTTAAATGAGGGCGTGACCCTTATTGTTTCTCAAAAAAAAATTCTGACCTTACCATGGCCTTTTTTGAAAATTCAAAAACTATATATCATCCCCCAGACCAGATCTGTTTGGATCTGCATGGAACCTTTTTGTCAAAACCGAAATTTGATATTAATTATATGTTGTCTTGTTTGAGAATTTAGTTTGTAACTTTTTTGTTTTGTTTTAATTTAGATTTTGTTTTAAGTCGGTCGATTGAAAACATTTGTGTTGTTAGTATGAGTCACTAATATCAGAATAATACGATGAACAAGTCTCTAGCTAAGATAACAAATCAACATATATATAAATCTCTCGGATAACAACTAAAATAAAACTCCAATTATTTGGATGGCGGGGTCCAAAGAATCTGCCGATGCCTCTCCCTCCAAGACTGATGAAGTAAATTCTGAATTAGCTCAATGGTGGCGGCGGTACAGGCTGCTTCTCAAACTGCCCTCGGACAGAAAATAACATATTGTGCATCGTCCTGACTCCTGAGTGTACAGTCATCGATAGAGAAATCCTACTCCATTGGTGCCTGATCGTGTATGCTCTTGAGTGTAAAACGTAAGAGATGGAACATCATGAGACTGAGAGTATGCACCATAATCTGCACCTAAGTCGAACTCGAAGTCATCTGGTGACTGGTGTCACTACAATTAAGAAATTAGTAATTAGATTTTTACAATTATGATTAAATTAAATTCATAATGTCGAATACACTCATAGATAAAAACCAAATTAACGTACAATATGGTCGAATACAATATGGTAAATGCTTCCTAAGCTTACTAGTCAGGGCATTGTTTTACTTAATCAAATGTCGGTTGTGGGGTGGTACACTTCTCCACAGAATCAGTGACTCCAGCTGGTGCAATTAATCCCCATTGGTGCTTTATTAAACAAAAAGGTGCTGGGACGCCAAGCAGGCCTAATTAAATTCATAAACTTGCAACGATTTAAATTTTAAAATCATTGAGAAGGTTTCATGAAAAGTACCACTTTAAATTATTCGTTTAATAATTTCAAGTTCTAATTCATTGAATTATATTTATTATTTAATTTAAGATTTTCAAGTGATATATATTGCAAAATTTATTTTGCTATCGAAGATGGGTCTCCAGTTCTACTTTTCTTGGTGAGACATCGTTGTTAAGTGTTAATTATAATAGAACTTCTCCAAATAATAATTTTCACTCAGCATCATTGCATCAACTAAATAAAATTAAATTATAAGCCTTGTTTCTACCAGCTTAGCATCATCTGTTATGTATAAATTAAATTGAATATAAGTTCGGGTTCCATTCACTTTCCTTAAAGTCTTTAAATATCATAGCAACAACCGAAATTTTTTTTGTTACCATCCTAATAAATCAAAATTAATTGATTACTACCCTGGTCATTTCTTGTTTCCTACCACCCACATGGATTGGAGACGCGCATGAATATATCCTAATCGGTTCGCAGACTGGGGAGGCGCACCGATTGGTGCGTAGACTGGGGGACGCACACCCATTGTTTTTTGTTTTTGTTTTTGCTCTATTTCTGTTTTGTGGTTTTTGAGTTAAAATAAATTTCGATTTGGGATTCTAAATTTCAATTTTCTTGTAAAGATAGAAAAATTAACAATTAGCTAGTTTTTAACTAAAAAATATATTTCAAATAAAATCACAACAAAAAAAATTATACTACACAGCCTTAATTTTCCATATATAATTAATTAAATTTCTATATTCATAACATTTAAAAATAGTCAACCTGTAAAATAGATCATGTTTGGATATAAATATTGATGTATGGTCTCGATATTACAATAACAAAGAAATATAATTTATTTGTCAATGGAAACCAGACATGGATTTAGTATTGGTGAGTCATTTTCATTTAATTAAAAAGCATATGTTTGGCACTAACTATTTGTTCCTTAATGTAATTTTTTTAATTTTTGTTTTTGCGTGATAGGTATTAAAATGCTCTTATTTTGCGTCTTTTCCGTTGTTGCCATGACTAACATGGCTGTTGCCTCTCGTTGGCTCCATGAACCGAACTCAACAATACAAGTCTTAAATGCACCGACCGACTTCCTTGCTTCATCCCCTATCCAACTAGCTTGTTCCTGCTTACAAGGCCGCAAACTTCATCCATGCCACGCTCATCCCCTATCCAATCACCATGCTTCTACAGAAAGGGGGTCAGGCTTTCAATCCTGTAAATTAATCCTGCGCTGTTTGAACAGAAGCACAGGGGAATATATAGGTCTAGTCGAGATTGAATATAAAGAGGACGAGTTCCATAGCAAGGCAATTGGTGATGATGTTATGTGTCAAGATATATAAGAAAATGAGACAATATCAGAAGAAATGGAAGGAGATTGTAAAGAGAACTAAGAATCAAGAGACACTCCAGATGAAAATCGACCTCTTTAAAAGTCGGGTATCTTGTCCGAAAAAAGTAGATGAATACCTTCAATTATAGAAACAAGGCACAAGTTGCAAAAAATATATATTGAAGACCAAGCCTAGCTATATGGTAATTTGTTTATGAATAAATATTTGTAACATATTTGAAGTACTTTTGCTGAAAAATTAAAAGAAAATCTATTGTAAGTATTTTAATTTTTTTGGAATGTTATTTAATTAGTTTCAGACGGTACTGATATGGAAAATTTTATTGTCTTTAAAGAAATTAATGATTAGATGATTTTTTTCCTTGTAAAATAGGTTGCTCCTATAATTGTGATATGTTTTTTTTTTTCTTTTTTATGCCCACAACTTTTTATCTCTGAGTAACGATTTTGCTCCCGTTGATCTGAGCTATCTGTGGTCAATTTAATTTCTAACGCGGTTTCTTTTACAGGTTCGAAATTCCAACGCAATCCGTATAATTTTTATATTATTCTAATAAAAGATAAATAGATAATAATAATAAAAAAAAACCCATCTGTTTTGTCAAAAAACTAAATAAAGAGCGAAAAACAGAAGTTAAATTCACATATCAAGTTGTATGTCCGTAAATATTTAGAGTGAGTTATTTATAAGATATTTACAGTGCTAATATCTTAAATAAAAACAAATTTCAGTGCTTTTTTAGACATCTATATTTATTTAGAAGATATTTACAGTGAGTTATCTATCTGATGAATTTGCCACAGAAGTTATCGTATTGATTAAAATAGGATAATTAAAAATACCAAAGTCATCCTTTGTACTAATCAATAAAATGATATAAGCAACATTAAGATAAAAAAAAGTAGAAATAATGCATGGACTACTTTCACGTAAAAAAATAAAATTAAACAGAACAAAAGCCACGGGCCTTTCAACCGAACAAAAAGTATTAATTAAGAAATCAAACGATTCAACCACACCGAAGTTCCAGAGATGGTTTCGCATCGCATTTCCTCGTCCTTCACTTGCGGTCTCCGCACCTTTGTTTGTATGAATCATAACACAAGTACACAACCCTAACCCTATCCTAGCGCAATACAACTACTCTTTATAATTCTCTCCCTTTCCCATATATCTTCGCGGATCTGAAATGGAGACTGAAGCACCTCGTTGAAAGAAGGAACGTAAGAAGGAGAAAGCCGTTGTGACAAAAGAACAACCTACGGATGTGGGTTTGCCATCTACAATCAACAAGGCAGAGACGGCAGGAAGCAATCACAAAGGCATCGAGTCAGTGGCAACAGACGATATTCCTGAGGAGTCTTGAGCCACTAGGTGCATTTTTGGTGGAGGTTTCTAAAGTATTGATCTTGATTAGGAGAAATCCATTTGTCGACCACTATATCTATGGAGAAGTTTATGTACCTACCAGATACAGAAATGTGATGCTTTTCAAACGCGAAAGGGAAAATCCACAGAGAGTCGAATTTGTGAGCCATTCTACTCTTATTATGTTTGTAAATATTGATGAATTTTCTTTTAATAACGAAAACAATTGCATCCATGTTTACAACATATGATTTCTTTGAATTGGATAAAATAGGGTAATAGCCTGAAGCTTGAGGGCCCGCAATATCCTCTTAAAGGTTATGATAGATTAACCTTCATGGTAGATTTGTGGGAAGATGGAGAACAGGTGCTCGAAGGGTTTATAGATTGGTTCGGTATGTACAGCAAACAACAAATGAAGTTGTTAAACTCTTGGCAATATCTAGATTTACAAGAGAATAAGGCATGGTTAAAGGTGCAAATGGTGGCTTACTCTAATGCAATTCTTGCAAATGTTGAATTCAAACTCAGAAAGCTATCGAAAAATTAGTACATACAACATCCATGGGATGATCTTTGCTTCAGATGGCAAGAATCTTGATGACGATATTATACTCTTTGATAAGAACGATGATGAATCCATCCAAGTTGGTCACGGCGATCTCATTCCCCTGATGAGGTCTATGATAGCTGTGCCTTTGAATACCTGCCTTGAATTTGGTGCTCATCTGCCTCTCCTCTCAGACAAATTCATGTCTTGTGAGTTCATGGCATGCAAGGATTATGGAGTTGACGTAAAAAGGATGTCAGGAAAATATGGTATGATTGAAGTAGCCGTCAGCTGGGAGAGCCTCTGGGGTCATTCTCTTCGAACTGGGAAATTGAACTCTGAATTGGACTCTGATTAGTATTTAATGACATTTTGGGATCAGGTGGGTGTATAAATGAAACAATGGTTCAACTGACTATGAAACTGTTGTTGCTTGTCTTGTTTCATTTCATGTTTTCATCAATGTTGTTCCTTTGATTTTATTCAGGTATATTAACTGGAGTGATCTTGTGCGATTTTTGTGATGAAGTAGCTAGTGTTCAATTTGACTATTAACTCTGTTGTCTGTATGGTTCCATTTTACATTGTGATCACACAAAAAATCTGATCACAGTACGGCATGTGGTCACGTGAATCATGTGTAATTAGAACCGTTAAATATTGATCAAATGGTAAATTTTAAATAAACTAACTTAAATTATAAAAATAAATAGTTAAACGTGATTAGTCACGTGATTGTGGCGCGACTAACATACCGTGACCATCCTTCCAAATTCGATCACAGCACTACACACGTATAAATCTAGTTTAATCATGACACAACACGTATTTAGAACACTTGTATTATAGAATAAACTAAAATTTAGTTGATATTATATTGTGCTTTGAGCTTTATGTCAAAAAAATTCAATTCTATTGTGCAAATATTATATTTACGTCAAAACATACAAGAATGAGACAGTATCTGTCAGGATAAAAAGTGACTATCTACGAAGGTATACCGACATAAAGATGTTTTTTTTTTTCTATTAGCAACGGTATACTGATAATATCCCATGCGGATACTGTCAAATTATTGTATACAAACTAGCTCAGTATATTGAACCAGTCTCCGAAATTAATGGATCTCTTTAGTTTGAGTCCAATATGTATCTATTACGAAATAGATATTTAGTATTTACAAACTTTTACTTGGTGCTTAATTTCTCATTTTTAATCAAAGTTTCCTGTGGCATCTCATTTTTTATTTTTTTAATAGTGGTTTGGTTTAATATCGACATGGTGTCTCACTTTTTTTTCATTTTTATTTTTCTTTTTCGAACTAATAATTTTGTTTGATATGACGTCCTACAGAGACGCTATACCAAGATAGTGTCTTCTTATTTTTTTAAAATAACATACATTTGTTTTTTTACTTTTAAATTTTTGTATTTATTATGCATAAAAATTTCGGTTTCTCTTACCTTCATTAAATAATAATTGCCTCTGGTTGATGTTGTGCTATTGAGTATTAATTACTCTTTCATGTGCATTTTATATTGTTGCCTTTCATAATTCTTGACTTGGACCTTTTTTGGAGAGTTTATGACTTCATGTTCAAATGAGCTGCCCAAATGAATTAATCAAGCTGATTGGCTGATCAGTTTGTCTCTCTCACACTTTTTTCTACTACCATCTCGATCCTCTCATCTCTTAATTATTCTCTCACAAGTATGATTTTTCTTGCTACTTAAAATTAAGTTGCTTTTACAAACACTTCCTTCCATTTTTATGATCTAGTTCTTCAATGTGATTGCCTTTCTTTTTCACCATGCAAGATTTATGTGATTTTATAAAATATAAGGGTCTCATTGCAATTTTTCCTATTGTTGCCTATTATTGAGTATTTGGAGTCCTTTTAAAAAAATATTGAGTATTTGGAGTATTTATTTTGCAAAAATTTGTTGTATATTGAGTTTGCTTATTTTATTTTATTTTTCTCTTCGCTTAGTACTGTACAAGATGGCGCATGCCTCGTTTGGTAATTATTAGACAAGGGAGAAATGATTTATTACATACCCCCATATGTATAGTGCAAATTGACCGAAATTTTTATGCATAATAAATACAAAAGTTAAAAATGAAAAAAAATCATGTTATTTTAAAAAAATAAGACACTATCTTGGTATAGCGTCTCTGTGGGACGTCATACCAAACAAAATTATTAGTTCGAAAAAAAAATGAAAATTAAAAAAAGTGAGACACCATGTCCATATTAAACCAAACCACTATTAAAAAATATATAAAAAAATGAGACGCCACAGGAAACTTGAATTAAAAATGAAAAATCACTAAGTAAAAGTTTGTAAATACTAAATACCCGTTTCATAATAGATACATATTGGACTCAAATTGAAGAGATCCATTAATTTTGGAAATTGGTCCAATATACTGAGCTAGTTTGTATACAAGAATAGGACATTATCCGCAAGGGATACTATCGGTATACCGTCGCTAATAAAAAAAAATATCTTTATGTCGGTATACTCTCATAGATAGTCACTTTTTACCCTCGCAGATTCTTTTCCATTCTTGTATGTTTGGCGTAAATATAATATTTGCACAATAATTTTTTTTTTTTTACATAAAGCTCAAAGTACACAATATAATATTTTAACAATTAAATTATAGTTTATTCTATAATACAAGTGTTCTAAATATGTGTCATGTCGTGATTAAATCAGATTTATACGTGTGTGTCGTGTTGTAATCAAATTTGGAAGGATGGTCATGGCACTAGTGGAAAAACTGGAATCAGGATCGGCCTATCTAGATCGGTTATATGGACACCCGATCCTAATAAGTATCTGGATCGGTTTATTTAAAACAACCGATCCTAAAAACTATTCAGATCGGTTTTTAGTAACAACTGATCCTAGTTTAATACTATTAGGATCGGTTTTTTGTGGAAACGGTTCCTGATACTATCAGGATCAGTTTTATTTTAGAACCGATCCTAATAGTTCAATCATTTGGATCTGTTTTTACTAAAAACCGTTCCTGATAGTATCAGGATCAGTTTCCAACAAAAACCGATCCTAATAGTTTGAACTATTAGGATCAGTTATTGGTTAGAACCGATCTTGATACTATCAGGATCTGTTTTAAATAAAACTGATCCTGATAGTAATGTATATTTTTTAAGAAACTAGAAAGAAATTTTTTTTTTTTATTCCATGAATATACATATTAGTTATAAATGATTTCGATGTAACATTTGGCAAATTGAAAAAAGAAAGAGATACATTATTTCCAGAGAATAGAGAACTAAATTTCCAGGAGCATATCACAGCACCTGTCCCCTCATTAAGTGTCATTGCTGATGACAAACCTCCAAAAGAAACAAAACACACACCAAGAACCATAAATCTAGAATTCCAAAACATATAAGATTACACTTCTTTTTTTGGTAAAAAGCCAAGGTCCAGTTTCATTAAGAAACAGTGTTAAATTACAAAAACATAGTAAAAATCTTCAGAGCTCCAGTCATCCAAAATTCAAAGAACCAATTTTTTTCAGTCTGACTCTTCATTTTGTTCTTCATCTGACTCCGAAGATCCTTCATCTGACTCCGAAGATCCTACATCCATCTCTTCCCCTTTCTTTGATGATCCTTCAACTAACTTTTTACTTATTATTTAATTATTTTTGTATCTTTGATTTATTTAATTAAAGTAGATTATCTTTGTGATTTGTCTAATCTGGAACGGTTCTACAGGTAAAAACCGTTCCAGATTGTTATCTGGAATGGTTTTTACCTGTAGAACCGTTCTAGATTACTTTTTCTGATTTATTTTGAACTAATATATATATCTGAGATATTAGAAAGTTAAAAAAAAATTAAATAGATAACTGTACAAGATTTTTTTGTATCTTAATAATTAACTGTACAAAAAGAATTGTATAGAAATGTGTTTGAGTATATGTATGTGTAGGTCTGTGCAATTTTATGTAAAAAAATTGATTATCTTTGTGATTTTTCTAATCTAGAACGGTTCTATAGGTAACAACCGTTCCAGAATGTTATCTGGAACGGTTTTTACCTATAAAACCGTTCCAGATTACTTTTTCTGATTTATTTTGAACTAATATATATATCTGAGATATTAGAAAGTTAAAAAAAAATTAAATAAATAACTCTACCAGATTTTTTGTATCTTAATAATTAACTGTACAAAAAGAATTGTATAGAAATGTGTTTGAGTATGTGTATGTATAGGTATGTGCAATTTTATGTAAAAAAATTGATTATCTTTGTGATTTGTCTAATCTGGAACGGTTCTACAGGTAAAAACCGTTCCAGATTGTTATCTGGAACGGTTTTTACATGTAGAACCGTTCCAGATTACTTTTTCTGATTTATTTTGAACTAATATATATATATGAGATATTAGAAAGTTAAAAAAAATTAAATAAATAACTGTACAAGATTTTTTTTTATCTTAATAATTAACTGTACAAAAAGAATTGTATAGAAATGTGTTTGAGTATGTGTATGTGTAGGTATGTGCAATTTTATGTAAAAAAAGTTTAATATTTTGGTCATTTTTATAATCTGGAACGGTTCTACAGGTAAAAACCGTTCCAGATTGTTATCTGGAACGGTTCTTACCTGTAGAACCGTTCCAGATTGTTATCTGGAACGGTTGTTACCTATAGAACCGTTCCAGATTACTTTTTCTGATTTATTTTGAACTAATATATATATCTGAGATATTAGAAAGTTAAAAAAAAATTAAATAGATAACTGTACAAGATTTTTTTGTATCTTAATAATTAACTGTACAAAAAGAATTGTATAGAAATGTGTTTGAGTATATGTATGTGTAGGTCTGTGCAATTTTATGTAAAAAAATTGATTATCTTTGTGATTTTTCTAATCTAGAACGGTTCTATAGGTAACAACCGTTCCAGAATGTTATCTGGAACGGTTTTTACCTATAGAACCGTTCCAGATTACTTTTTCTGATTTATTTTGAACTATATATATATCTGAGATATTAGAAAGTTAAAAAAAAATTAAATAAATAACTCTACCAGATTTTTTGTATCTTAATAATTAACTGTACAAAAAGAATTGTATAGAAATGTGTTTGAGTATGTGTATGTATAGGTATGTGCAATTTTATGTAAAAAAATTGATTATCTTTGTGATTTGTCTAATCTGGAACGGTTCTACAGGTAAAAACCGTTCCAGATTGTTATCTGGAACGGTTTTTACATGTAGAACCGTTCCAGATTACTTTTTCTGATTTATTTTGAACTAATATATATATCTGAGATATTAGAAAGTTAAAAAAAATTAAATAAATAACTGTACAAGATTTTTTTTTATCTTAATAATTAACTGTACAAAAAGAATTGTATAGAAATGTGTTTGAGTATGTGTATGTGTAGGTATGTGCAATTTTATGTAAAAAAAGTTTAATATTTTGGTCATTTTTATAATCTGGAACGGTTCTACAGGTAAAAACCGTTCCAGATTGTTATCTGGAACGGTTCTTACCTGTAGAACCGTTCCAGATTGTTATCTGGAACGGTTGTTATCTGTAGAACCGTTCCAGATTACTTTTTCTGATTTATTTTGAACTAATATATATATTATAATAGTTGAGTATTAGGATCAGTTTTGTATAAGAACCGATCCGGATAGTATCAGGATCGGTTTTGTTCCTAAAACCGATCCTAATAGTGCATATAAGGCTGAAATCAGCCCGATTTTTGTCAGAATCTCGTCTCTCTCCCTAGGTCTCGCCTCTCTTAATTAGCGCAATAGCTATTTCGCCCTCCATTGATTCAGCTATCTCAGCTCTCTGATCTCAGGTACTTTTGATACAAAAATTATATTTGAAATTGCTATATAAATCATTTTAGAAATTGTTTTATAAATTTTCTTATATAATTTTTAAATTTTCAGTCCATAAAAATTAATATTTACTATCTGGAACGGTTCTACAGGTAAAAACCGTTCCAGATACCTATCTGGAACGGTTTTTAGTGTAGAACCGTTCCAGATTGCAGAAAATCACATATATACACATGCACATACATATACACATACACATACACATACCATTCACTTGTACACTTATTTCTATTCATGTTGAATGTAAATTGTTAAGCTTATCTCTTAATTTTGTAAAAATTCATTTTGTAAAATTATTTTTATATGTTTTTGTTTTTACATAAAGCAGAATTTAGCATACACATATATATACACGTACACATGCACATTTTTTTTTTTACATACACATATTTTTTTAAGATACAAAAATTATATTTGAAATTGCTATATAAATCATTTTAGAAATCATTTTATAAATTTTCTTATATAATTTTTATATTTTCATTCCAAAAAAATTAAAATTTACTATCTGGAACGGTTCTACAGGTAAAAACCGTTCCAGATACCTATCTGGAACGGTTTTTAGTGTAGAACCGTTCCAGATTGCAGAAAATCACATATATACACAAGCACATACATATACACATACACATACACATACCATTCACTTGTACACTTATTTATATTCATATTGAATGTAAATTGTTAAGCTTATCTCTTAATTTTGTAAACATTTATTTTGTAAAATTATTTTTATATGTTTTTGTTTTTACATAAAGCAGAATTTAGCATACACATATATATACACGTACACATGCACATTTTTTTTTTTACATACACATATTTTTTTAAGATACAAAAATTATATTTGAAATTGCTATATAAATCATTTTAGAAATTGTTTTATAAATTTTCTTATATAATTTTTAAATTTTCAGTCCATAAAAATTAAAATTTACTATCTGGAACGGTTCTACAGGTAAAAACCGTTCCAGATCCCTATCTGGAACGGTTTTTAGTGTAGAACCGTTCCAGATTTCAGAAAATCACATATATACACATGCATATACACATACACATACACATACACATACCATTCACTTGTACACTTATTTCTATTCATGTTGAATGTAAATTGTTAAGCTTATCTCTTAATTTTGTAAAAATTCATTTTGTAAAATTATTTTTATATGTTTTTGTTTTTACATAAAGCAGAATTTAGCATACACATATATATACACGTACACATGCACATTTTTTTTTTTACATACACATATTTTTTTAAGATACAAAAATTATATTTGAAATTGCTATATAAATCATTTTAGAAATTGTTTTATAAATTTTCTTATATAATTTTTAAATTTTCAGTCCATAAAAATTAAAATTTACTATCTGGAACGGTTCTACAGGTAAAAACCGTTCCAGATACCTATCTGGAACGGTTTTTAGTGTAGAACCGTTCCAGATTGCAGAAAATCACATATATACACATGCACATACATATACACATACACATACACATACCATTCACTTGTACACTTATTTCTATTCATGTTGAATGTAAATTGTTAAGCTTATCTCTTAATTTTGTAAAAATTCATTTTGTAAAATTATTTTTATATGTTTTTGTTTTTACATAAAGCAGAATTTAGCATACACATATATATACACGTACACATGCACATTTTTTTTTTTACATACACATATTTTTTTAAGATACAAAAATTATATTTGAAATTGCTATATAAATCATTTTAGAAATTGTTTTATAAATTTTCTTATATAATTTTTATATTTTCATTCCAAAAAAATTAAAATTTACTATCTGGAACGGTTCTACAGGTAAAAACCGTTCCAGATACCTATCTGGAACGGTTTTTAGTGTAGAACCGTTCCAGATTGCAGAAAATCACATATATACACAAGCACATACATATACACATACACATACACATACCATTCACTTGTACACTTATTTATATTCATATTGAATGTAAATTGTTAAGCTTATCTCTTAATTTTGTAAACATTTATTTTGTAAAATTATTTTTATATGTTTTTGTTTTTACATAAAGCAGAATTTAGCATACACATATATATACACGTACACATGCACATTTTTTTTTTTACATACACATATTTTTTTAAGATACAAAAATTATATTTGAAATTGCTATATAAATCATTTTAGAAATTGTTTTATAAATTTTCTTATATAATTTTTATATTTTCATTCCATAAAAATTAAAATTTACTATCTGGAACGGTTCTACAGGTAAAAACCGTTCCAGATACCTATCTGGAACGGTTTTTAGTGTAGAACCGTTCCAGATTGCAGAAAATCACATATATACATATATAAGGAAGCTTCTATTTCATTGGATCACTGTTGTTTGTTTACACATGTATATAAACATAAACTTACATATTTTTATACAATTCTTTTTGTACAATTATATATTAAGATACCAAATATTTTTTTAATAATTACTTGCAATTTATTTGAAAAATATATCTTATATTAGATAATAAATTATTTCATAAAATATATCTTATTAATTATTATACACAATCCATATATATTATATTAGAAATTACCTTACTTATATCTCAAATAAATCTTATTAATTGAAATATATCGGAAAATAGCATCTGGAGTATATTTATTTAAAATTTTTGTAATCGTTTTATTGATAACTAATTGGAGTAATTATTTTTGGATTTGGTTTTTTTTAAATAATCTGGAACGGTTCTCTGTTAAAAACTGATCCAGATACTATCTGGAACGGTTTTTAACAGAGAACCGTTCCAGATTGTGTTATACACGGTTTTAAGTACTTAGGCAAATATTTTGAAATGCATCTCATCTCCTCCAAAGCAAAACCGTGGCCTCTACCACTCTCTCCCCTTCTCCTTCTCCAAAACCCTTATTTTTCTCCTCCAAAACCAAAACCGACGGCGGCTCCACCTCCCATCAAGCGGCGGCTCCAACTCCCATCAAGGCGACGGCGGCTCAACCTCTCACCAACGGAACCCTAGCGGCGCCGTGGCTCCCTCTCCATCGGGGCCAATCTCCACCGTGGCCGGCGTCTCTCTCCCACGAAATCCCTAGCATCAACTCTCTCTCCTAATAGGTTTGTTTTCTAATTTTTTATAGCAAAGTTTGAATTCGGATTTAGGGTTATGCAAATGTGAATTCGGATTTAGGGATTGTCAAATTGAAATGCAAATATGAATTCGGATTTAGGGTTTGTCAAATTGAAATGCAAATGTGAATTCCGAATTGAAATGTTAATTTGAAATTCAAATGTGAATTCGGAATGAAAATGTTAATTTCAAATGCAAATGTGAATTTATATGATGTGGTACTTTAGAGTCTAAAGTTCGTCACTTGGATTATGCATGGATTAGATTATGCGTAGACTAGTTCTATTTTGGATTAGATTATGCGTAGACTAGTTTTATTAACAGTTTTGATGGACAAATATGTAAATCATAAAGTACTGATGGGCATATGTACAAATTTCTCTACCAATAAAGACTAGTAATATTATGTGCCAATTCACTTGATTCGGATCAATAACAGAAAGTTTATTGAAGCAATTAGGTTATTAATTTAAACATGATGTTATCTTTAAATTCATTTAATTTGCTTTAGGACAGTAAAAAGGATAAGTTGGTTGTGCTTCAGACTTCTACCAGAACATCGGACTTCAAAAGTTCGTGGTAGCTGAAATCACTTGAGCAGATTATGCGTAGACTAGTTTTATTTTGGATTAGATTATGCATGGTATATACTTTGTGAGAATTGTTGTTAGCATTGTTGCTAATTAATTCGGGTAATTAATTCGGTTTATCTAATTATTTTTGTTACTTCGGGTAATTTTTTAGATCAATTTTGTGGTCTCATTTTAATTTTATGCATGGATTGGATTATATCCTCTTTATTGCATTGTATAATCGGGTAATTGCATTGCTATTAATTGTTGTATGGTATAACTTGGTTCTACTAATTATAGTTCTCTAGAGATAATGTAGCATTGAGTTCAATTAATTGTTTTAAAAAAAAAACAGAAATGGAAAGTGGCAGTGATCATGATGGTATTGTGTCGGCATCGATTAAGAAACGAGGAAGAGGGCCTAACAGAATTAAGGAGAAGTTAAACGAGAAAGACAAAACGCTGGAACTTGACAAATTTTTCAGGCCGGTTTTTACTCGAGAGACAACGAGTTTTTCGACGGATTTTGGGATATTGGTAAGAAGGGAAATTCCTATAAGGTTCCAACGATGGAAAGATGTTCCAGATGAGTACAAGCAAAAAATTTGGGAAATACTTAAGGTAAATAACATGGTACTAATTTCATTAAAAACCATTTGATTAGTTTAACTATAAACCCTAATTTCAATTTGTTTGGTAGGTGAGCTGGAAATTACCCGAAAAAAAAGAAGTGAAGAAATATTATTATCAGAAAATGGGTGCTTGTCACCGGAAGTTCAGAAGCGAGTTGACAAAAGTGTTTCGCGAGGGTGAGACGCCCGATTTTGATAGGCTCCAGATTGAAGAAAAAGACTGGGAAGAATTTGTCGAGTACCGAATGTCAGCGGAATTTGATGTATGTTTATTTCTAGGAAACACCTATCTTATCTCTAATCTAGAATTCAATTTTTTTAATAATTAAGGCCAATTATTTATTTGTTGAAATTGAAGGCTGCCAGCCAGATTGGGACGGAGAACCAGACCCACAACAAGTATCCGCATTTCTTGGGATCCAGAGGTTACAATGGTGCAGCTTTCCAGAACAGACTTAAAGATGCTATGCAGGTGATTGCAGACGAGAAAGCAGCTAGTGATCCGTCTTCCCAAGGGTCAACTGCTACTGCATTGACACCAGAGGAGCTTGTTGATTTGTCGGTTGAGCATAGGCACGTCGCATGGAAACTAGCCAGACAGAAGCTCTCAGACGAGACCAAAGAACGCTTTTATCCAGAAACATACATACCGGTCATCAACAGAATTGTGAGGATTTAGATATTGTTATTCATTGAAATTCAACTTTAAATTATTATGTTGTAACATGCATGTTATCATTTCAGGAAGAACAAGAAGCGGCTTTCAAACAAGGGCAGTTGGCGATCGTACGATACGAGGATGTTCTAGGAAAATCTCTGCCAAATCCGGAACATCCTGGGAGGGTAAGAGGAGTGGGAGGTCTGATTCCACAGTCACAAACATTCGGGAAGGGCCGGATAAGGAGGCCACGTACCTTGACGACATCAGAAGAAGAAATTAACGCGAGAGTGGATCAAAGAGTGGAGGAGAGAGTAAGAGGAATAGAGGAGAGATTACGGCTAGAAATAAAGCAGCAAATGAAATCTGAACTTGCAATTTTAGTTCAGGAGACGATGGCCCAACAAGGAAAGACGTTTACCCCAACGGTCCTTCAAAGCAGTTGCCAGTCAGTCAAACCATATGCCGGTCTTTCCGGGTTTACTGAGGTAATGCAAATTTATATTTAAATCAGTTGGCCTATGCCTTAGTTTCATATATATTCGGATTTTATTCGAGTAAATACATATACTTGTACAGGAGGCAGAACTCAGCTGCAAACTCCTGGCGAAAGTAGGTGAGAATACTGTTGTGGTGGCCATGGGGACAATTCATGTTCCAGTTGTACCCGGTGGAACAATTCACAACAGGCCGATGCCGCCCGACCATGCAAGAGTAACGGTGGATGGTGTTAGAGATGCGGACTTCCTAGAGCTCCCCTTACCTGTACCAAATGGTGAGCAGTTAACCCTTGGATCGGTCCTCGGCAGTTTCACTGTATGGCCGATGCCCATGATATTGACAGGTTCAGACGAGGTATATTATTGCTAAGTTCTTATACTTCTTAATTTGTATCTATATGACAGAGTCATGGTTCATTATGGATTTTATTTCAATTTATTACGAAATTTTGCAGGTACCACGCGAAGAGGTACATCTTCCTGTAGGTGGGAAAGCAACGAGTCACTGCAAGGCGCTCGATGGTATCAACTTTGACAAGCTGGGACAAACATTCAAGAATCTGCGTGATCGATTTGCGGAGCTAGATGGCAGTCCATTCAAAATCGATCCGTCACTTGATCTTTTCTGTTCAGCAGACTCCATATACGTTTATGCAGATGATTTTGCGGCCTTGCTTGCACCACGGGAGTGGCTCACTGGACCAATCATTCAGATGTGGATGCTGTGAGTTAATATTCATAATAATTATAGAATTTAGTACATTCAATTCAAATAAAACAAATTTGAGAACACCTGTATGCCTTCTTTTTTTTAGGTATTGGCACAAATACATCAAGGAGGAATTTCCCGATGTGCATGTTGGTTTCATGGACCCCCAGCGGACGAATGCCACCATGCTGAGTGATGATCGAGGAGGTGTACTTCAATACATAGGGCAAGCACTCAACGAAAATCGGGACAAGAGATTGATATTTATACCTTATCACCACATGTTAGTGTTATATATATATTCTAATTTTATTATATTTATGTCAAAATATAAAAATTATATAATATGACATGCTACAAACCTAACATGCAGCAATCATTGGGTATTGACCGTGCTTATCCCAGGAGAGAGTGCATTGTACGTGTACGATTCTGATAAGAAAAGTAAAAAAATGCTAATGATCACTGCTGCGGTCGAGGAGTAAGTGCCATCCTAAATTTTATGTTTGTTTAGAATGCATTAGATTTTTTTATTATTTTCTCATTTATCATTTTAAATATCCCTCGTAAGTACTGATTGTTCAATGTGTGCATATTTCAACAGTGTTTTCGTCAGGGTAATGAAGACTTCTTTGACGATTCATAACGAATGCAAGGTACTAGTTTCTATTGAGTTATAATTGTAAGGACCTAGATGCAAAAAATTGTGAATATCTAGACATATAAGCCATTTGTATGCTCATTGACATACAATTCAATTTTTTCAAACTTATTATGTAGTGCCCACAACAACCAGCTGGCTGGGAATGTGCATATTATGTCATGTTGCTCATGCAAGACATAATAAACGAACACATATATACTTTTCCGAACTTAAAGGTATGCATTTATATATTTTCAAAAAGTAATTAACCATTGTTGCTTCAAATATAATAAAATACACAATTAATTGTGCATGCTCTTCTATCTTTTAAAAAATGCAGGACATTCCCGCTAAACATACTGTACAACGCTTGACCGACTTACGAAAAATGTGGGTTCAAATTTTCTTGAAAGAGGTACGGTAGACATGAAGTACAACAATTTAGGATGTGTATGTTTATGATTTTTAATTTCGGACTTTATTGTGATTTGTATGTGTAAACATAATTTAGGATATGTAAACTTAATTTGTAGGATGTGTTTGATATCTATTTGTGATTTGTATGCATATATATTTATCAATCTGTGATTTGTATCGGTAGCATATTAATTGGGCCAGCATATATATATAAATGGGAGCTGGCCAAATAATTAAAATTACATTTTTTTACATTCAACAAAACATCTGGATCGGTTTTTATTCAAAAACTGATCTAGATATGAAATTTTTAATAAAAAAATATTCAAAAATATTATCAAGAACGGTTTTTATATTAAAACTGATCTCAATAGTTCCTATCTGGATCGGTTTTTATTCAAAAACTGATCTAGATATGAAATTTTTAATAAAAAAAATATTCGAAAATATTATCAAGAACGGTTTTTATATTAAAACTGATCTCAATAGTTCCTATCTGGATCGGTTTTTATTCAAAAACTGATCTAGATATGAAATTTTTAATAAAAAAAAATATTCCAAAATATTATCAAGAACGGTTGTTATATTAAAACTGATCTTAATAGATCCTATCTGGATCGGTTTTTATTCAAAAACTGATCTAGATATGAAATTTTTAATAAAAAAAAATATTCCAAAATATTATCAAGAACGGTTTTTATATTAAAACTGATCTTAATAGATCCTATCTGGATCGGTTTTTATTCAAAAACTGATCTAGATATGAAATTTTTAATAAAAAAAAATATTCCAAAATATTATCAAGAACGGTTGTTATATTAAAACTGATCTTAATAGATCCTATCTGGATCGGTTTTTATTCAAAAACTGATCTAGATATGAAATTTTTAATAAAAAAAAATATTCCAAAATATTATCAAGAACGGTTGTTATATTAAAACTGATCTTAATAGATCCTATCTGGATCGGTTTTTATTCAAAAACTGATCTAGATAACTATTATTAAGATCGGTTTTATGAAAAAACCGATCCTATTAGTTACTATTTGGAACGGTTCTTTAAAAAATATAAAACCGATCCTGATAATATCAGTATCGCCTTCATCAGGATCGGTTGGATTCCGTTACTGATATGTGTATATAACCGATCCTGATTCCATATTTTCCACTAGTGTGGTATGCTAGTCACGCCATAATCACACGTGACTGGTCACGTTTAACTATTTATTTTTACAATTTAAGTTAGTTTTTTTAAGATTTACCATTTGATCAATATTTAACGGTCTTAATTACATATGACTTACGTGATAACATGCAATACCGTGACCAGATTTTTAGTGTGACATAACAATGTAAAATGGAACCATAAAGACAAGTAGACAACAGAGTTAATAGTCAACTGAACACTTTTTCATCACAACAATCACACGAAATAACACCAATTAATTATACCTGAATAAAATCAAAGGAACAAACAACAGATAACAGTTTCACAGTCAAATTGAACCATTGTTTCATTTAAACACCTGAACCCAAAATGTCACCAAATACTAATCAGAGTCCAATTCAGACTCCAACTCATAGTCGAATTCAGAGTTCAATTTCCCAGTTCGAAGAGAATGACCCCAGAGGCTCTCCCAGGTGACGGCTACTTCAATCTTACCATATTTTCCTGACATACTTTTAATGTCAACTCCATAATCCTTGCATGCCATGAACTCACAACACAGGAAGAAGGCTGAGAGGAGAGTCAGATGAACGCCAAATTTAAGGCTGGTATTCAAAGGCACAGCTATCATAGACCTCATCAGGGGAATGACATCGCCGTGACCAACTTGGATGGATTCATCATCGTACTTATCAAAGAGCAAAATCTTGACATCAGGACTCTGGCTGTTTGAAGCAAAGATCCTCCCATGGATGTTGTATGTTCTAGTGTGGTTCTTTTTTGAGCGCTTTCTGAGTTTGAATTCAACATTTGCAAGAATTGCATTAGAGTAAGCCACCATCTGCACCTTCAACAATGCCTTATTCTCTATTAAATCTAGATATTGCCAAGAGTTTAACAACTTCATTTGTTGTTTGCTGTACATACCAAACCAATCTATAAACCCTTCGAGCACCTGTTCTCCATCTTCCCACAAATCTACCATGAAGGTTAATCTATCATAACCTTTAAGAGGATATAGCGGGCCCTCAAGCATCAGTCTACCACCCTATTTTCTCCAATTCAAAGAAATCATGTGTTATAAACATGGATACAATTGTTTTCGTTATTAAAAGAAAATTCATCAAGATTTACAAATATAGTAAGAGTAGAGTGGCTCACATAAGATCCGACTTTCTGTGGATTTTCAATTCCGCGTTTGAAAAGCATCACATTTCTGTATCTGGTAGGTACATAAATCTCTCCATAGATATGGTGGTCAACATCTGGATTTTTCTTAATCAAGACCAGTAATTTAGAAACATCCACCAAAAATGCACCTAGTGGCTCAGACTCCTCAAGAATCTCTGTTGCCACTGGCTCGATTCCTTTGTCGTTGCTTCCTGTCGCAGCCGCCTTGTTGATTGTAGATGGCAAACCGACATCCGTAGCCCGTTCTTTTTGCACGACAGATTTCTCCTCCTTACGTTCATCCTCCTTTCGACGAGGTACTTCAGTCTCCATTTGAGATCCGCGAAGATGGGAAGGGTAGTTGTATAGCGCTAGGGCTAGGGTTAGGGTTGAGTGCGTATCCTGTGAGAAATTTCAATTTTTTGCGTGACCGATCTGTGCGGTGCCTATTCGGGGATAGCGCAGGGGCGCAGTATTATTTTTTCTTTGAGATTCGTGCAAAACTAATTTAAACGGCTGAGAGATTCTGGCTGGTCACGCAAAGTTTGAGATATCTCAGAGGATGCGAATTCGTTGGGGTTGTGAATTAAACAAAGCCACAAAGGCGCGGAGACCGCAAGTGATGCACGAGGAAATTCCACCCGTAATCATCCCTGGAATTTCGGTGTGGTTGAATTAATTCGTATCCCCTGTAGTCACCCAAATTTTATGTATTGATCTGGACAGTCCAATCTTATCTGGCACGAATATTAAAGGGACTCGTGAATTCAATCTCGGACCGATTGGCCCAGATTTCGATCGGACGACCGGCGTGAAACACAAAATTCGAGTTACTTTAGTGTATATGAATTTTTTTATTTCTTTTTGTTCGGTTCGAAGGCCCGTGGATTTCTTTTAATCTGGGCATATTTTATTTTACGTGAAAGTGGCCCATACAATATTTCACAACAAAAAATGGTTGGAATTCGATGCAATTTTTTTTAGTTACCATCTTAATATTTCAAAATTCTAACCTTACCATGCCAATTTTCGAAAATTAACCCAGAACCAAATCTGTTAGAAGTTAAAAGCATCTACGCATATTGGATCGGACCCATATACTGTAGAGGATTCCTCTCATTTTATAGTTTGAGATTAAATCTTTGACAGTATTAATAGACTTTTAGATTTGTGCCAAGTTAAAATGAGCGGTGCGGATCCACTAATTATAAAAGATTTCCTTTTCAAGTAATGGAGAGGATGTGAATCGTATTGGATCTGTATGGAACTTTTTTTTAAAACAAAAATTAGATATTATATGTTGATTTGTTTAATAATTTAATTTTTGTAACTTCGTTTTGTTTTAATTTACTTTTGTTTTACGTCACCGATTGAAAACATTTGTGTTGTTAGTATGAGTGGGTAATATCAGAATAATACGATAAACAATATAACCAAAATATAAGTCTCTAATATAAATAATAATAAGATGAACAACATAAGTCTCTAAGATAACAAATAAAAATATAAGTCTCTCAGATAAGAACTAAAATAAAACTCCAATTATTTGGATGGCGGGGTCCAAAAAACTAAAATACCCATTTACCCTTTATTAAAAGCATAAAATATCTATTGAACTCAAATTTGAATGTGAAGGATTCATCTACCGTCCGATCTGTACACATTGTATTAAGATATGTCTGTGCTGCTTCAATATATGTGTGTTTGCTTCAAGATTCGTGCTTATCTAGTGCACACAGATCTTAAAGCAATTCTGATCTGCACACATTGTATTAAGATACGTGCGTATTCACTTCAAGATTAGTGCTGATCTAGCACACACATATCTTTAAGCAGTTCATATGGTAGAGGAACCCTTCGTGATTCCAATATAATCGATGGGTGTTTTATGCTTTAAATTAAAGGTAAAATATGTATTTTATAAATTTAGAATGAGTTTTAACATAAAGAACAATAAAATGAATAATTTTGTGAGTTTTTGAAGTTTACAGGGGAAATATGTAATTTTAAATTTTAGAGGAAGAAATACGTAATTTTGAAGTTTTTGAGGGGTATACATGAAATTGCCCCTATTTACTTATCTGATGAATTTGCCGCAGAAGTTATCGTGTTGATTAAAATAGGATAATTAAAAATACAAAAAAAAAAAAGTCAGCCTTTGTACTAACCAATCAGATCATCTAAGCAACATTAAGATCAATGGCGACATATGAATATAATGTCAAAAATTGGAAGCTGTTTCATCTGTACCGTGAAATTGGGAGCCGCTGATGTGTCAAAATCCGAAAAGTGAAGGACCTCTCAAATCTCAATCCGTCAAAAAGTAGAATCGAATTCTTAACTTTTTTCCGTTGCGAAATCAAGTATGGGCTACTTTTCACGTAAAAATAAAATTAAACAGAACAAAAGAAGATCACGGCCCACGGGCCTTTCAACTGAACAAAAAGTATTAAGAAATTCAATCAATTCAACCACACCGAAGTTCCAGAGATGGTTTCGCAGCGCATTTCCTCGTACTTCAGGTATCCGCGCCTTTGTTCATATGAATCATAATACGAACCCTAACCCTAGCCCTGGCGCTATACAACTACTTTTCTAATTATCTACTTTTCCCATCTTAGCGGAACTGAAATGGAGATTGAAGCACCTCGTCGAAAGGAGGATGAACGTAAGGAGGAGAAATCCGTCGTGAAAAAAGAACAGGCTACGGAGGTGGGTTTGCCATCTACAATCAACAAGGTGGCTGCGACAGAAATCAACGGCAAAGAAATCGAGCCAGTGGCAACAGAGATTCCTGAGGAGTCTGAGCCACAAGGTGCATTTTTGGTGGAGGTTTCAAAATTACTGTTTTTGATTAGAAAAAAGTATGTCGACCACTATATCTATGGAGAAGTTTATGTACGTACCAGAGATGGAAATGTGATGCTTTTCAAACGCAAAATGGAAAATCCACAGAAAGTCGAATTTGTGAGCCATTTTACTCTTATTATGTTTGTAAATCTTGATGAATTTTCTTTTAATAACGAAAACAATTGCATCCATGTTTATAACATATGATTTCTTTGAATTGGATAAAATAGGGTCATAGCCTGATGCTTGAGGGCCCGCGATATCCTCTTAAAGGTTATGATAGATTAACCTTCATGGTAGATTTGTGGGAAGATGGAGAACAGGTGCTCGAAGGGTTTATAAATTGGTTTGGTATGTCCAGCAAACAACAAATAAAGTTAAACTCTTGGCAACGTCTATTTTTAAAAGATAATAAGGCATTGTTAAAGGTGCAGATGGTGGCTTACTCTAATGCAATTCTTGCAAATGTTGAATTGAAACTCAGAAAGCAATCAAAAAAGAACCACACTAGTACATACAACATCCATGGGATGATCTTTGCTTCAGACGGCAAGAATCATGATGATGATATTGTGCTCTTTGATAAGAAAAATGATGAATCCATCCAAGTTGGTCATGGCGATGTCATTCCCCTGATGAGGTCAATGATAGCTGTGCCTTTGAATACCTGCCTTGAATTTGGTGCTCATCTGCCTCTCCTCTCAGACAAATACATGTCTTGTGAGTTCATGGCATGCAAGGATTATGCAGTTGACGTAAAAAGGATGTCAGGAAAATATGGTAAGATTGAAGTAGCCGTCACCTGGGAGAGCCTCTGGGGTCATTCTCTTTGAACTGGGAAATTGAACTCTGAATTGGACTCTGATTTTTTGGAGACATTGTGGGTTCAGGTGTTTAAATCAAACAATGGTTCAACTGACTATGAAACCTTTGTTGCTTGTCTTGTTTCATTTTCATGTTTTCATCAATGTTGTTCCTTTGATTTTATTCAGGTACTAATTGGTGTGATTTTGTGTAATTGTTGTGATGAAGTGGTCATTGTACACTACACATCGTACACAGATTTTGTAATTTTACATAAAAACTGTGTACCAAATAGGTTTTTTTGGAAGCCCGAAATATCCGTGGGATTTCTACACGCATATTTATTAAAGAATCAGTGTAGAAAGCCTTGAGAGAGCTACACAGATATTTATTAAAGAACCGTGTAGAAAGGTACAAATTGTACACGGATGTTTGTTTAAATAACAGTGTAGAAAGCTTGAGAGGACTACACGAACGTTTAATAAAGAGCCGTGTAGAAAGGTAGGAATTGTACACGGATTTTTGTTTAAATAACAGTATAGAAAGCCTTGAGAGAGCTACACGGACGTTTAATAATGTGAAATCGTTGATCCAATGGTCCAAAAAATGTAAAATCAGAGATTTTCAAAGTGACTTAATAAATAGTAAAACAATTCCAAAAAATGTAAAATTTGGTCTCCAAACACATCTTAATATATAGATCGCATCTAACGGTTCGGATTGACTGTTCGGACTTTGAAAACGGAGAAAAAAAATTTGAAAGATAGGGTGCATTATTGTTATTATTGTTATTATTGTTATTATTGTTATTATAATAATATAGGGAAATCCTACTCCATCGGTGCCAGTATCATCTCTTGTGGGTGCTCCTGAGTGTAAAACGTAAGAGATGGGACATCATGAGACTAAGAGTATGTACTATAAATCTGCACATTTCAAACTGAAATTTTATCTTTTAATCAAAGCTGACATCTGCGTGCTTAATATAAGAATGAAGATGTGCATTCTTCTTATTGTTGAATAAAAGATTGAATGTCATCCAACTACTTAATATCCACAAAAAAAATGTTCTTTTTAGGTTTCGAAACTGCAACCTCCCATACAGAGAATATTGTTTTTGTTACTAGACTAAAAATTAGTTCAATGTTTTAACAGGTCTTTTTACCCTACAAATAATTTAATTGCTCCAATGATAAGTGTTGAGAATGAAGAATGACAGAGGATTGGCCTCATAATATAATTAATTAAGTACATACAAAATTAGTTAGGAAGGATAATAGCTAGAATTGGACTCAAATAGCCGATATAGGCTGAATTGATATACACAGCCTTAATTTTCCATATATAATTAATCATATTTCTATATTCAGAACATATAAAAATAGTCTACATGTAAAATAGATCATGTTTTGGATATAAATACTAATGTATGGTCTTGATATTACAACAAAGAAATATAATTTATTTGCCATTCTTAAAATTCTAATAGGACTGAGGTCATAGTTATAAGTTCAAGCATCAATTAATGAAAATTAGACATGGATTTAGAATTGGTGAGTCATTTTCATTTAATTAAAAAGCATATGTTTGACACTAACTATTTGTTCCTCAATAATCAATGTAATTTTTTAATTTTTGTTTATGCGTGATATGTATTAAAATGCATGCTCTTATTTTGCATCTTTTATATCGCTGCCATGCATGACCAACATGGCTGCTGCATGCCTCTCGTTGGCTTCATGAACCGAACTCAACAATACAAGTCTTAAAGGCACCAACCGACTTCCTTGCTTTATCCCCTATCCAACTGATTGCCTTGCTATGAAACTAGTCTTAAAGGCACCAACTCACGACTTCTTCCATGCCATGACATCCCTATCCAATCGTGATGCTTCTACAGAAGGGGGGCCAGGCTTTCGATCATGTATGTATACGTAAATCATGCATTTGTTTGAACATGAGCACGGGATCGAGAATAGGTCTAGTCAAGGTTGAGCATAAGGAGGTCTAGTCAAGATGTATGAGAATTTGAGACAATATCAGATGAAATGGAAGGAGATTGTAAAAAGAACTAAGAATCAAGTGAAACTCCATATGTATATCGACCTCTTTAAAAGTCGGGTATTTTGTCCGAAAAAAGTAGATGAATACGTACCTTCAATTATAGATACAAGGCACCAGTTGCAAAAAATATATATTGAAGACCAAGCCTAGCTATATGGATATTAATTTGTTTATGAATAAATATTTGTAACATATGTGAAGTATTTTTGCTGGAAAATAAAAAAAAATCTATTATAAGAAAAAAAAAAATTTTGAAGTGTTCTTTAATTAGTTTCTGACGGTACTGATATGAAAACTTTCATTGTCTTCAAAGAAATTAATAATTAGATGTTTTTTTTCTTGTAAAATAGGTTGCTCCTGATTGTGATTAATATTTTAAATGCCCACAACTTTTTATTTCTCTCAGTAACGATTAATATAAACTCCCGTTGATCTGAGCTATATGTGACCCGTTTAATTTCTAACGCGGTTTTTTTTACAGGATCGAAATTCCAACGCAATCCGTCTAATATTCTATATTACTTTAATATAATCTAATAATTAAAAAATACTCCCTGTTTTGTCAAAAAGGTAAATAAAGAGAAGAAAAAAAAGTTAAATTCACAATATATATCAAGTTGTACATACGTATATATCCTAATATCTTAAATAAAAACAAATTTCAGTGTTTTTTTAGACATCTATATTTATTTAATTAGAAGATATTCACAGTGAGTTATCTATCTGATGAATTTGCCGCAGAAGTTATCGTATATTGATTAAAATAGGATAATTAAAAATACAAAAAGTCAGCCTTTGTACTAACCAATCAAATCATATAAGCAAGATCAATGGCGACATATATTATATGAGGAGGGATCAAGTTACAACAAATTACAACAACTATTTTCTATATTTTCAAAGTCCAAATCATCGATCGAAACTGTTAGATGTGATCTCCACAATAAAATGTACTTGAAAACCAAAATTTACATTTTTTGAAATTTTTTTACTATTTATTAAGATGGGTACAAAATTCAATGGTATGAATTTGACTAGTTTTTGTACCTATCTTAATAAATAGTAAAAAAATTTCAAAAAATATAAAATTTGGTCTCCAAGCACATTTTATTGTAGAGATCACATCTAACGGTTTGGATCGATGATTTGGACTTTTTAAATATAAAAAATAATTATTGTAACTTGATCCCTCATATTATATATATAATGTCAAAAGTTAGGAGCTGTTTCATCTGTACCGTGAAATTGGGAGGTACTGATGTGTCAAAATCTGAAAAGTGCAGGACCTCTCAATCCGTGAAAAAGTAGAATCGAATTCCAACTTTTTGTTGCGAAATAATGTATGGGCTACTTTCACGTAAAAATAAAATTAAACAGAACAAAAGAAGACCAGGGCCCACGGGCCTTTCACGTAAGAAACACGGAAGTTCCAAAGATGGTTTCGCAGCGCATTTCCTCGTCCTTAAGTCTCCGCGCCTTTGTTCATAATTTCATATGAATCATAATACAACCCTAACCCTAGCCCTAGCGCTATACAACTACTTTTCTAATTATCTACCGTTCCCATCTTTGAGGAACTGAAATGGAGACTGAAGTACCTCGTGGAAAGGAGAAGAAATCCGTCGTGAAAAAAGAACAGGCTACGGAGGTGGGTTTGCCATCTACAATCAACAAGGCGGCTACGACAGGAATCAACGGCAAAGGAATCGAGCCAGTGGCAACAGAGATTCCTGAGGAGTCTGCGCCACAAGGTGCATTTTTGGTGGAGGTTTCTAAATTACTGTTTTTGATTAGGAAAAAGTATGTCGACCACTATATCTATGGAGAAGTTTATGTACGTACCAGAGACGGAAATGTGATGCTTTTCAAACGCAAAATGGAAAATCCACAGAAAGTCGAATTTGTGAGCCATTTTACTCTTATTATGTTTCTAAATCTTGATGAATTTTCTTTTAATAACGAAAACAATTGCATCCATGTTTATAACATATGATTTCTTTGAATTGGATAAATTAATAGGGTCATAGCCTGATGCTTGAGGGCCCGCAATATCCTCTTAAAGGTTATGATAGATTAACCTTCATGGTAGATTTGTGGGAAGATGGAGAACAGGTGCTCGAAGGGTTTATAAATTGGTTTGGTATGTCCAGCAAATTACAACAAATAAGGTTAAACTCTTGGCAACGTCTATTTTTAGAAGATAATAAGGCATTGTTAAAGGTGCAGATGGTGGCTTACTCTAATGCAATTCTTGCAAATGTTGAATTAAAACTCAGAAAGCAATCGAAAAAGAACCACACTAGCACATTCAACTTCCATGGGATGATCTTTGCTTCAGACGGCAAGAATCATGATGACGATATTGTGGTCTTTGATAAGAAAAAAGATGAATCCATCCAAGTTGGTCATGGCGATGTCATTCCCCTGATGAGGTCAATGATAGCTGTGCCTTTGAATACCTGCCTTGAATTTGGTGCTCATCTGCCTCTCCTCTCAAACAAATACATGTCTTGTGAGTTCACGGCATGCAAGGATTATGGAGTTGACGTAAAATGGATGTCAGGAAAATATGGTAAGATTGAAGTAGCCATCACCTGGGAGAGCCTTTGGAGTCATTCTCTTCGAACTGGGAAACTGGACTCTGAATTGGACTCTGATTAGTATTTGGTGACATTTTGGGTTCAGGTGTTTAAATGAAACAATGGTTCAATTGACTATGAAACTGTTGTTGCTTGCATTGTTTTATTGCATGTTTTCATCAATGTTGTTCCTTTGATTTTATTCGGGTATTAATTGGTGTGATTGTTGTAATGAAACAGTGTTCAGTTGACTATTAACTCTGTTGTATGTATGGTTCCATTTTACGTTGTGATCAATGTTACTCATTTGATTAGATACAGATATTGTTTGTTGTGTGATACGTCTGATTGTGGAATGAAGGTATTCTCTCTTCTAGTCGAAATCAAATCCTCTGCCCCACGGGGTGAAGGAAAATCCTGCCTCCTCTATTCTTGCAACTGGGACCGGTCACTGTTAAAGGCAACCGGTCACTGTTCATTTTTGAACTAGGGGCCCACTAACAATGACTCTAGGGCAGGAATTTTTTGCCCCCAGGGAGGCAGAGGATTCGGTCTCCTTCTAGTCTGTTATCTCTCATGTTTCACTAACCTTCATTAAATAATAATAGCCTCTCGTTAATGTTGTGCTATTAAGTATTAATTACTCTTTCATGTGTATTTTATATTGTTGCCTTCCATATTTTTTGACTTGGACTCTTTTTGGAGAGTTCATGACTTCATGTCCAAATGAGCTGCCCAAATGAATTAATCAAGCTGATTGGCTGATCAGTTTGTCTCTCTCACACTTTTTTCTACTACCATCTCGATCCTCTCATCTCTTAATTATTCTCTCACAAGTATGATTTTTCTTGATACTTAGTAGTTGCTTTTACAAACTCTCCCTTCCATTTTTATGATCTTGTTCTTCAATGTGATTGCCTTTCTTTTCACCAATAAAAGATTTCTGTGATTTTATGAAATATAAGGGTGTCATTGCAATTTTTCCTATTGTTGCCTATTATTGAGTATTTGGAGCAGGAGTGTAAATGGTCGGATACAGATCGGATAGTGGTCAAACCGTATTCATTATAATTTTTTAGATATAGATACGAATACGGATAGTCTCAAATATGGATACGGATCGGATATTAAACGCTACGGATACAGATCGGATATTAAACGCTACGGATAAGGATCAGATATTAAATGCTAGGGCTAAGGATCAGATATCGGACGGATACGGATCGCAAATGAGTATAATTCAGATAATTAAAGATAAATTACTTATGTATATTTTAGTAAAGAACAACATCTAAATATAATTTTGCATTCATAATTTAGATCTAATATTTTTCATAATAATTTTGTTAGTTATAAAACATATATCATATTATCAAAACATTAGTCACTAATTACGTCATAGTGTTATATTGTTCATCGGTATATATATGTATATGCAATTTAATAAATCATTGGTATGAATATGCAATTTAATAAATCAATTTAAAAACATAGAATACATTTGTTGTGATTTAGGAGTGTAAACGATCGGATACATATAGTTACATATAGTTAAAAATCTTACCGTATCCTTATCCGTTATAATCTTTAGATACGGATGCGAATACGGATACTCTCAAATACGGATAAAGATCGGATAATTTAAGTAATTTTTCCGATTTGGATCCGAACGAAATCAGATAATATCCGATCCATTTACACCCCTAATATGGAGTATTTATTGTGCAAAAATTTGTTGTATATTGAATTTGCTTATTTTTATTTTTTTCTCATCGCTCTGTACAAGACGGTGCATACTTCGTAATTGGTAATTATTAGCTGAGTTTGAGCTGAACCTTAATCATTAGTAGCCCTAGCAAGACTTCCCACAGAGACGCTATATTAAGATAGTGACTTCTCATGTTTGAAAATAGCATACATTCCTTTTCATATTTAACTTCTTCTTTTTTTTGTATTTACTATGCATAAAAATTTCGATCAATTTGCACTATACATATGGGTATGTAATAAATCATTTCTTCCATGTCTAATAATTACCAAATGAGGTATGCACCATCTTGTACAGTACCAAGCGACGAGAGAGAGAAAAAAAAAAAAAAAAAACTCACTATACAACAAATTTTTGCACATTAAATACTCCAAATACTCAATATTTTTCTAAAAGGACTCCAAATACTCAATAATAGACAACAATAGGAAAAATTGCTATGACACCCTTATATTTTATAAAATCACAGAAATCTTCCATGGTGAAAAGAAAGACAATCACATTGAAGAACAAGATCATAAAAATGGAAGGGAGTGTTTGTAAAAGCAACTATTAAGTAGCAAGAAAAATCATACTTGTAAAAGAATAAGAGATGAGAGGATCGATGGTAGTAGAAAAAAGTGTAAGAGAGAGACTGATCAGCCAATCAGCTTGATTAATTCATTTGGGCAGCTCATTTGGACATGAGGTCACGAACTCTCCAAAAAGAGTACAAGTCAAGAATTATTAAAGGCAACAATATAAAATGCACATGAAAGAGTAATTAACACTTAATAGCACAACATCAACATCATCGACAGGCTATTATTATTTAATGAAGGTAAGAGAAATCTGAGAGATAACAGACTAGAAGAGAGAATACGGATACCTTCATTACACAATCAGACGTATCACACAACAAACAATACCTGCATCAAATCAGATGAGCAACATTGATCACAACGTAAAATGGAACCATACAGACAACAGAGTTAATAGCTATTCAACTGAACACTGTTTCATCACAACAATCACACGAAATCACACCAATTAATACCTGAATAAAATCAAATGGACAACATTGATGAAAACATAAAATGAAACAAGACAAGCAACAACAGTTTCATAGTCAACCATTGTTTCATCTATACACATGAACCCAAAATGTCATTAAATACTAATCAGAGTCCAATTCAGAGTTCAATTGATTCCCAGTTCGAAGAGAATGACCCCAGAGGCTCTCCCAGCTGACGGCTACTTCAATCATACCATATTTTCCTGACATCCTTTTAACATCAACTCCATAATCCTTGCATGCCATGAACTCACAAGACAAGAAGTAGTCTGCGAGGAGAGGCAGATGAACACCAAATTCAAGGCAGGTATTCAAAGGCACAGCTATCATAGACCTCATCAGGGGAATGACATCGCCGTGACCAACTTGGATGGATTCATCATCGTTCTTATCAAAGAGCAAAATCTCGACATCAGGACTCTTGTTGTTTGAAGCAAAGATCATCCCATGGATGTTGTATGTACTAGGGTGGTTCTTTTTCGATCACTTTCTGAGTTTGAATTCAACATTTGCAAGAATTGCATTAGAGTAAGCCACCATTTGCACCTTTAACCATGCCTTATTCTCTTTTAAATCTTAATATTGCCAAGAGTTTAACAACTTCATTTGTTGTTTGCTGTACATACCAAACCAATCTATAAACCCTTCGAGCACCTGTCCTCCATCTTCCCACAAATCTACCATGAAGGTGAATCTATCATAACCTTTGAGAGGATATAGCGGGCCCTCGAGCATCAGTCTATTACCCTATTTTCTCCAATTCAAAGAAATCATGTGTTATAAACATGGATGCAATTGTTTTCGTTATTAAAAGAAATATCATCAAGATGATTTACAAACATAATAAGAGTACAGTGGCTCACATAAGATCTGACTTTCTGTGGATTTTCCCTTTCGCGTTTGAAAAGCATCACATTCCTGTATCTGGTTGGTATATAAATTTCTCCATAGATATAGTGGTCGACATCTCGATTTTTCCTAATCAAGATCACTAATTTAGAAACCTCCGCCAAAAATGCACCTAGTGGCGGAGACTCTTCAGGAATCTCTGTTGCCACTGGCTCAATTCCTTTGTCGTTGCTTCCTGCCGCCTCTGCCTTGTTGATTGTAGATGGCAAACCCACATCTCTAGGTTGTTCTTTTGTCACGACGGCCTTCTCCTTCTTACGTTCCTTCTTTCGACGAGGTGCTTCAGTCTCCATTGCAGATCCGCGAAGATATATGGGAAAGGGAGAGAATTATAAAGAGTAGTTGTATTGCGCTAGGGTTAGGGTTAGGGTTGTGTTATGACTTATGATTGATATGAACAAAGGCGCGAAGAAATGCGATGCGAAACCATATCTGGAACTTCGGTGTGGTTGAATCGATTGAATTTCTTAATACTTTTTGTTCGGTTGAAAGGCCCGTGGGCCGTGGCCTTCTTTTGTCCTTTGTAATTTTTTTTTTTCGTGAAAGTAGCCCTTACATTATTTCGCAACAAAAAGAAGTTGGAATTCGATTCTATTTTTTGACGGATTGAGAGGTCCTGCTTAGATGTTGCTTAGATTATTTGATTGGTTAGTACAAAGGCTGACTTTTTTGTATTTTTAATTATCCTATTTTAATCAATACGATACTTCTGCATTCATTATATAGGTAACTCACTGTGAATATCTTCTAAATATATATATGTCTAAAACAAACACTGAAATTTGTTCTAAATAAATACAACCTGATATGTGAAGTTAACTTTTGTTTTTCTCTTTATTTATTTTTTTGACAAAACATTTTTTTTTAATTATTAAATTATATTAAAACTAGTTGTGTTGGAATTTCAATCTGTAAAAGAAACCGCGTTAGAGATTAAACTGGTCACAAATAGCTCAGTTCAGCGGGAGTGAAAAAATAAAAAAGTTGTGGGCTTAAAAATAAACAAAAAGATATAAAGCATATCACAATCAAGAGCAACCTATTTTACATGAAAAAAATCATCTAATTATTAATTCTTTAAAGGCAATGAAAGATTCCACTGTTTAGAAACTAATTAAAAACATTCCAGAAAATTAAATTGCTTACAATAGATTTTCTTTTTCTTTTTCAGCAAAAATATTTCAAATATGTTATAAATATTTATTCATAAACAAATATCCATATAGCTAGGTTTTTGCAACTAGTGCCTTGTTTCTAAAATTGAAAGTAGAGGACGGTTCAAATGCCTCCATGTTTTTGTGCCTCCATCTCTCTCTATCATTTTCAAAGTTCAAACAGTCGATCCGAACCGCTCAAACTAACCTCCATACTAAAATATGTTTGGAGACCAAATTTTATATTTTTAGAAAAAAAATTTACTATTTTTTTAGATAGGTACAAAATCAGTAAATCTGAACCATCTAAAAACAGTATTTTTTTTATCTATCTAAAAAAATAGTAAAAAAATTCCGAAAAATATAAAATTTGGTCTCCAGACATATTTTAGTATGGAGGTTAGGTTGAACGGTTCGGATCGACTGTTTGAACTTTGAAAATAATAGAGAGAGATGGAGGCATGATGGAGTCACAAAAACATGAAGGCATTTGAACCCTCCTCTTGAAAGTATTATCTATTTTTTTCCGGACAAGATACCCGACTTTAAAAGTAGTCGATATACATTTGGAGTTCCTCTTGATTCTTAGTTCTCTTTACAATCTCCTTCGATCCACACCTTCTGATATTGTCTCATTTTCTTATCTTGACACATAACATCATCACTGATTGCCTTGCTATAAACTGGTCCTCCTTATGCTAAACCTCTACTAGACCTATTTCCCCGTGCTCCTGTGCAAACAACGCAAGTGGCCCCCCTTCTGTAGAAGCATGGCGATTGGATAGGGGATGAGCGTGGCATGGAGGAAGTCTGCGGCTTTGTACCCAGGAACAGATTGGATAGGGGATGAAGCAATGTAGTCTTCTATTGTTGAGTTCGGTTCATGGAGCCAACAACGAGAGGCGGTAGCTACGTTAGTCATGGCAGCAACAAAAAAGACGCAAAATAGGAGCATTTTAATACCTATCACGCAAAAATAAAAATTAAAAAAATTACATTCGTTATTGAGGAACAAATAGTTAGTGTCAAACATATGATTTTTAATTAAATGAAAATGACTCACCAATATTAAATCCATGTCTGGTTTCCATTGATGCTTAATTAATTGAACCTATGGCTATGACCTCGTCCTAATGTTTTAGGATTGGAATTTTAGGAGCGGTGAATAAATTATATTTCTGTGTTGTAATCTCGAGACTATAAATCACTATTTATATTCAAACATGATCTATTATACATCAGTATTTTACAGGTTGACACACACACACATATATATATAGATGTGCTATGGTACATTGCAATGCATAGGTATTTTTGTACATTGGATCATAAATCACCGGATTCAAAGTCCAAATGACCGATCCAAACGTTCATCTTGTTCTCCATATTAATATGTGCTTGGAGACCAAATTTTACATTTTTTTATTTTTTTTTACTATTTATTAAGCCACTTTGAAAATCGCTGATCCAACGGTAACAGTAAAATCAAAAGGCACCGTTGGATCAGCGATTTTCAAAGTGGCTTAATAAATAGTAAAAATTCCAAAAAAATGTAAAATTTGGTCTCCATACACATATTAATATGGAGAACAAGATGAATGGTTTAGATCGGTCATTTGGACTTTGAATCCGGTGATTTGTGGTCCAATGCACAAAAATGCTTATGCATTACAATGTACCATAGCCCATCTATATATGAGATGGGCTATGGTGCATTGCAATGCATGGGCAACATTGGACTATAAATCACCAATTTAAAGTCCAAATGACCGATCCAAACCGTTCACCTTGTTCTTCATATTAATATGTGCTTGGAGATCAAATTTTACATTTTTTGGAATTTTTTTACTAATTATTAAGCCACTTTGAAAATCGCCGATCCGGTGGTCCATAAATTTTTATATGTGTATATGTATATATTGTACATGTATATGTGTATATATTATACGTACATATATTATAAAAAAATGAGTTTATAAAAAAAAATCTGGAATTTTTTTTTCCGATTTGGGTACTTTTGAAAATACAGCCTCGTTTGGTTTTTTTTAATTTTATTATTTTTTTGGATATAAATAAAAAAATCGGTAGACTAGATATTATGGTACTCTTTGTATGTTCAAATAGGCGTTTGCTATTTTTTTAAGTGAAAATTATTCCTGAAAAAAAATTACATGGATAGGATAATTTAATAATTTATACTTAACTAATAATATGTGTTTTAATACATAAAGATTTTTTTTGGGGATGCAGAAAAAAAAAATGAATGGCTGACCGCTGACCACACAAGCAAATGTTTGACGGTTTCAATAGAAATTAATAAAAATGAAGAGAGAGAAATAAAAAGTATATTAGATTTTAATTGATAGAAATTTTATTAATCAATAGGAATTTTGTTGATTTTAATAATTTAAACTCAGCTATTTTTAAAAAATCTGATGTATAGATGGATGAAAATTTTCTATTACATCTCTATTAGATTACTAGTATTGTGCTCGTGCATTGCAACGGGACATACTATAAGAGAGAAAAAAAATCTTGTTCACCTTTCTAATTTTGTTTTTTTTTCCTTCTTTCTATTCTGTTGATTTGTGTTTCTAAAATTTTCAATTGATTTCCATTGTGATATGTATAAATCTGTATAGAAACATTGAAGAGAAATAAGGAATGAAATAAGAAATGAAAGAAATAAGAAAACACAATTATATCGCTAAATTGGAGAAGGAGAAATAAGAAAACATATTATATCGCTAAATTTCAGACTTTATTTAATTTTAATTGTAATGTATTGTGTGACGGTACATGTGGTGAGTATGTTTTTAGTTAAATTTAGACTTCTACACATTATTCAGATGCATTTAATCAAAAGAAGACATATTATGTAATTGGAGGACTGAGATTAAATCTGAAATTTCATCTTTCAATCGTAACCGTTGGCTGATCGGACACCCAACGTGCTTAATATTGGAATGGAGATAAAAAGTTTTTTAAAAAATAGATGAAAATTTTCTATTATATCTAAATTTAAGATACTTTATCTATATTCTTAAAATCTATTATATTTTACTAGCAAATTAAAAAAAATTAAAAAAACTGGTTTGGATCGGTAGTAATTATACGATCTAAACTTTTAAAATATTAGGATCGGTACCGATCTTTCTATTAATCGAAAACTTGATATATTTTTTATTTCTCTCTTTTTTTTATTAATTTTTATAGAAAAAAAAGGATATCAAAGATTCAAAGGCCTTGAATAAAACAAAAAACAAAAAAAAAACAATGAAAGCCTTTAAAATAAAATGATGCACGGAAAGGCTCACCGTAATATGTCGAGAGAAACAACAAAAACGTCAAAATGGTTAAAGTGCTTTGCAGCCACTTTACTCGGAAAAGGTCATGAGCGATGTGACCATGATGTGATATGATTAGGTCATATTATGTCAGTGGTAAAAAAAAAATTGTTTTAACCAAGTAAAAGTATTTTGTTACCTGTGACTAAATTAGATGCGTGGTCACATGATTAAACGTGTTTAATTATTTTTTTTGCAATTTTAAGTTAGTTCACAAAAAAATACAAAAAATAAGAAAACTTATTGTAAAAAAACCTAAAATGAGGAATAATGTTAAAATAATTGGTCATTTGATGTAACATAATCGAATCAGTTCGTGTGATGTAACATGATGTATTATTTTTCACTAAAGGGAGATACGTTACGTGATATGCAAGTTACATCATGTAACCGACATATCGTGACACGTCAGTAACATATCATGATCGAACCGATAACAATGTGATTAATTTCAGACCCAGTTAACAACGTGATGTAGCATGTTCATCTTAACACACACACACTAAATTCAGGTGACGTGGCATTGTTGTATAAATTGACATACCATGATCGTACGATTATGAATGGGTGATTCTTTTTTTTTGATAGAAATGAATGGGTGATTCAGTTTGTAGCACGCGATATGGAATCAGTTTCCTCCAGTTATTGGTACCGGATATAAATTGGCCCATATATAGTACATATGGACCTAGGCCCGTGAATCATAAATCCATCACAACTGTACAACACGATCCTGTAATTTTCTTCGTATTTTCTCGTTCTTTTTTGGGTAAATTTCAGTAGTTCACTAAATTTTATCATGTGTTACGAATTAATCACTCAAATTTAATTTGCCTTTTTTAAGTCACTCAATTTTGTGATCTATCTCAATCAAGTTACTCTATACTTTTTCTTTCAAAATTTTAATGAAATATTCTCATTTCGTTCAAAATACTAACTAAATGAGCATATTCCGTTTAAAATACTAAAAGAATTAGCATATTTCGTTCACAATACTAATGGTACGAGCATATTCCGTTCAAAATACTAATGGTATGAGCATATACCGTTCAAAATACTAACGAAATGAGTATATTTTGTTACTATTTTGACAGAAAAATATAAAATTACTTGATTTGAATAAATGACAAAGTTGGATAACTAAAAAAATAAATTATACTTGAGTGACTAATTCGTGACAAATGACAAAATTTAGTGACCTCGAACAAAATTTACATTTCTTTTTTCCTCTTCTTTTTTCTGTTCAGGGAGAGTTCATATCCTCTGCGTTAATTTAGATTCTGTTCAGACGACATTAATTCATATGTGCACTCAATTAACGCTGATGACTTTTGAATTAATATCTTATATTAGTATATTGTAACATGTAGAACCATAATATTACGTGCATTCGGAATTTAGAAGAACAAGTACACGGAGACAAATAAGGTGCCAGCTAAGCTGCCGATATATTAAAAAATTGTACAAGAAAACCTCTTTGGTTAGCCTTATCATGCACTCAATCACAGACATAGCACCTGGAATTCGTATCCTCTGAGATATCTCATATTTTGCGTGACTTTCTGGGAAACCCCAACCGTTGAAATACTTTCAGCACGAATCTCAAAGCTCAATAATACCGAATAGGCACCGGACATGTGGGTCACGCAAAATATGAGATATCTCAGAGGGTACGCACTCGAGCACCTGAAGGCTGAACCTAGAATTTGATTTGGTATATTCTTTTATTTTATACCTGGAAACTCAACATCCACAAAATATTTCCACCGTTCATCACATGACCGACGGTAGACAGGTGATGCCACAGAAAAGGTTCCAGGTGGAGTAATCGTACCCAAATAAAAAGAGCGTGTCCCTACTTTCGGTCGAGAATAAAGGGACCCACCAAGGTTTGGGCACTTTTTGGAAGCCCAGGGATCTTCTATGAACTAATTCTATATAAATCATGTTCCAATAGAATTGTCCAGATTAAAAAAGTAATTTGATGATATTTCTATTTTGCGTTCGTTTTATTGTTAGACAGTTTTAAATTTCAAGAATTTGTTCTAGAAGTTTAGACTGTTGGGTTTCGAGGAACGGTTCAAACCCATTTAATTAGCTTAAGCTGCGGAAAGAGTAAAACAAAAATTTTTACATCTAACTTAAGCTACGGATTAAATGAATCAAGAAGATTCGTTTAATCCTATTTACAGATCTACTCCATAATTGATTTCCTAAAGCATTAAATCTATTTACAAATTAAATAGATTAATATAACAATTTATACCTTGATTCCAAATCTTAGTTGGAATGCAGACCGAGCGAGTAGAGCCTCACCAGGGATGGAATCGACTCGCAGTATCACACGTGTGATACCTCTATTGGTTATCCACCAGGACTAACCGGAGAGCGATTTACTTCTTCTGCCAGAAATACCCTAAACCGCGGAATTCTGCAGAAACACTATTCACCAAAATAGGGACAGATTAAATATATTTAAGACTCCAAGTTATTCAGTTTCACTTAAAAAGCAAAACACGAAATACCGCAGAGTTTGCAAAAATATATTTTTCCGAATCTCGTAATAACCGAAATCAGGGAAGAGAGAAAAACCGATTAACAAAGTAATCAGATTAACATGTGAATTAGCAAATTTTCTCTCTACCCTCACCCCTCTATTTATAGTGTTTTGAGGAGGTTCGCAAAAGAACAAAATACCCCTCAAAACAAATCTATTTACCAAAAGCCCTTGACACCTCATCCTTTAATATGTGAAAAGACCAAAATACCCCTTCCACACCCTTCCACACTCTTCTCCATGTTTCTACACCCCTAAGGTGTCATGCAAGGTGGCATAGGTGTGAAATGACCATTTTGCCCTTGGCCCATTAAGGCATGAATAGTAAAAGGCTTTGATTTTGGGCTTTGACTTTGGGCCTTTAATTTTAATTAAGGCTTTGATTATTTTGGGCTTTTAAACCCATAATTCAAATCCATAATTAACAATTAAAATTCCAAATCATATATATATAATTGTCATGTACAATTATATTTCTTTTCGGTTATTGTTCGGTAACTTTTATACAACGTAACGTGTACGTTTATAAATTAACCGTTGTTTCTGCTTGTCATTCTAAATGACATTTATAATTTAATTATATCACGTATAATTAATTATAACCATCTTAATATTAATTATAATCAATTTATAATTAATCAGTAAGATTCTCCGAGTAGCTCCTATATGGTGTGACCCAATAGGATCTGTGTTATGTTGGTAAACAGAGTTAAAACTGTTTTAACTTCTGTTAGTCATGGGTGGCATCTGGCAACACATCATGACCATCCAATTACACAGATGATGCTGTACTGTACAATATCACGATCCAATTAGTCATGTGTCAGTTCTTCTGTCTCATAGCTATCAGATCAGTTTTTAAGGTAGATATGTGTCATCCTTGTTAACTGTATCTTTTCTTGATCTTGAGTAGATTATCAAATATAATTACTCTTGTAATTATACCGCATGCAGATAATCTAACTCTATCAAGGGGCCCAGTGATGCTATAGCTCGTATAGAGATACGAGGGACAAGTAGTATTCTTGGCAGACTATCACTTCCTCAGCTAAGTTATATATATGGAAATGCTACCGTTATGGCTGCTTTTTACGGACAGCGTTAGATAACACTTACTCATATATATTTCTTAGTGGGAACGATAAATACCTCATACTGTAGAACTTTGACACTGAATGAAAACATTAGTGACACGAACACAATTCTATTTAATATTTCATTCGGGGTCTGTCAAATACCATGTTCCTAGAACATGTATCCATGTGATTAAAATGACATCTCGTGTCAGGTGGTTTGTAAAACTTAACCATCTTTTAATCCACATGCTAACCTTATCGCGGTAATTAGTGTTCCTGCTAATTACCTTGGTCAGTGACTTTTAAGAGTATATATTATCTATATTATGGAGTTTCACAATTTCAGTCATGAACTCGAAATGATCCATAATTTCAATAATACTCAAGGCAACAAAATGATATATAAATAAACATTCAATTAATGAACAAAGCTTTATGATTAATTTATCGTATTATTGACTTCTAGATTATTACAAACTAACATAGACATGTATCATTGTGGTAACTGAACATTTAAATTTAATCAATGCTAGAGCTTCAATTGTCAGAATAAAATCATGTACAATTTAAGATATCTATTTTCAAAATTAAGCCCCCATATAATTTAAACTCCCTCCCTAATTTTTTTTGTCCAACAGCATATTTTTTTATAAAATACAATCGAATCTTAAACATAAACAGAGATATAGATTTTTCTTTCGAATAATTTCGACTAAATACCTACTATCAATGACTATAACCAAAGTGAAAGTTTTGTCATAAAGAAAGCTAACTATAAAATATGGGTACTTTAGAGTTTCAATAAAAATTTCTTATGTAAATAAAAAATATAATGACTATGTATCAACAACAAGTTAACATTTATTTTCATGAAATTTTTTATTTCATATCAGGTTTTATGACAGTAAAAATATAAAATGAAGCATTTTAATTAGTAATAAATTGTCAACATATACATAATCTCAATAAAACTCACTATGTCTTGTAATAAGTATGCTTGATGTATGAAAAAAAATGAAGTAAATATTTTTTAATTGTTGAAGACCATAAATATAAATATACACGATGTTTTTTTATGTAAGACTTTGGAACTAATTTCATAATATTATGTTAAAATATGTATTTTAAAATTTGTCACTCTTGTAAAAAATATTTAAAAAAGTGTAATTTTGTACAAAAATATTTCCAAAAACTATATAAATTTATTAAAATATTTTATATGTGGTTCACACTTCACACATATGATACATGTTAATGAGCATGTTTGAGACGAAATTGGCTCATAGATTATTAAAAAGGCCTATTTTTTATGATAACATAGGAAAGATAAATTGAAAACTTTATAATTTACACACTAAATATTTTAGTTTTCGAAATAAATAAATTTTGTAAGTAATAATTAAGTTGGACTTGGAGGTTTGACCGCTTGAAGCCTCGAAGCTATCTCCAATTTAATGGGAACTTCTTAATGCAATTTGAACACACGACGCACAAATTACAAAACCACAAGAGATCCCAAGCGAACTCCCGCCCTCATTAATCCCCAGTGGGGTTTCACATGCGGGGATTCGGCCTCGCCTCTCTCTCTCTCTCTCTCTCTCTCTCTCTCTCTCTCTTTCTGGAATCCCGATGGCTGTGCCACCGCTTCATTAACCGATATTCTCTCTACTTCAAATTAAACTGAAGTACTTACTCCTCCTCCCCCAATTTCTCTACAGTTTTGATCTGAGTATGATTTGCTAATACACCCGGTTGAATTTCTTGATTTGAAGGAGACATGTCGAAGGATAATGCGAGGGGATTGGCACTGGCGGTTTCATCGAGCTTCTTTATCGGTTCGAGCTTCGTAATAAAGAAGGTCGGCCATCGAAAGGCCGCTCTTTCTGGCATGCGAGCAGGTTCAATTTTGTTCCCCATAATTCTGATTTCAAAGATCCACTTTTACTTTTGTCTGTGAGTTGTATTTGTGATTACAAATTATCGAGAAATTGGAATCGCTTTATTACTTTATTTTTTGGATATGTATATTGTTCGATTATTATTAGTAAAATTTTGTTTTAGTTGGGAAATACGATGTATTTGCTTAATTTGTTTCTTTGTTTCAGGTTCAGGTGGTTTCTCATACTTACATGAGCCTCTATGGTGGATTGGAATGATTACTAGTAAGTACATTCATCAAGGGATATATTTTCTTTATTTGATTATTTACTATTATTTTACTAAAAGAGTATGTTTTGTTTTATTCACTATGTCAATGTGTATAGTACAATGCAAGTAATGTGCATTGGAGGGTGTTTGACCTATTCTATTCCAACCCATAGTTAGCTTGAAATTGAGAATGTATACATTTTAATATGGGATTAGATCTAATTGAAAGCAATAAGGTGGGTACCTTTTTAGCTGTTCGCAGCGCATTGCTTCCAAGTTAACAGCAGGGGAATTTCCAGCTTTTCATTGGTGCAATCTTGGTTTTATGTTGTACCAACCCATGTGCTCTTAATGTAATCAAGTTTTTCTTTCATAATTTATGGTGTTGTTAGATTCTCTACAAGTGAATTGCCTGAAAAGTTTGTTCCTATGTCAACTGACATCGGAATAGTAGTGAACTTATATCCAGAGAAAAATAATTATCTATGAACCTTGTTGATATAAATACTATACACACATGAATATGATTTGTAATTGAAACATACAAGTGCAAAGAAATAGATAGCCAAAGGAGGTTTAGTGCATAGAAGCCACGATCTTTTTTCAGTGTTATATATTATAACGGTTAGAAAATTATTCAGTTTTGGTGTAGCCAATGCAATTTCTGTCTTAAAACAACATAAGAGATCACATAAGGAAGAACCATAGAAAAATAATCAAGCCAATTAGGTTTGACATTGTCAAACCAGCTTGACTCTCACAAAAGTAGATCCAATTTTCTATTTTCATTGAAGCTAAACTTTTATAGCTGATTTAGGACAAATTTTGGGATTAACTTTGTCAAAGTATTTAACAAAGTAGAGAATCAGAGTTTGGAGGAAGAATAATATATTTTGTTTTTTCTTTTTTGATAAAAGAATAATATATTCTATTAAAATAGGAAAAAACTATACTAATTATAGCTCTGTTGGGGAAAAAATTTCTATCGAAACCTGTATGCTGTTAGAATATTGGAATATTATAGTTTTAGTTAACTAATTTATAGATTAGCTTTGTAGATCCGGCTAATGATACCTTTCGGTAGGAATTGACTTGCTTTAAGTTTACTAAAGTGATACATTTCTAGCAAGATTTGCTAGAGTCCTCTGCAAACCACCCATTTGTGGAATAACACCTCTTCACGAACAAAAAAAAAAGATGCACAATTGACAATGACATTAGTTGCAAATTTTGCCATGAACTGTCCAAAACTAGATGTTAATATTTTGTGTTTCTGTGCAGTGATAGGAGGTGAAATAGCTAATTTTGCTGCATATGCATTTGCACCAGCAATTCTTGTTACCCCGATGGGTGCTCTTAGCATTATTGTTAGGTAATTATACTGTTCTAATTTCGAGTCACTTCTATGAAGCATGAACTGGCCATTTTTGTCAATACTTGGCAGCTAATTGGTGCCAAATCGTTCTCTGCTAAGGATTATTATCTCATATAAGAAATGTCTATTGGCCTTTCATCTTCATACCAGCTATTTTGCACTGGTATTGGGCCTATTTGTTTTGACCTGGAACTTGTATAGTACGCACCACATTTAGAAAGCTTCTTGAGCATTCATAGGACTGCTCAATTAATCTTGAAATCATTCATAAAGTGCCAATAAACAAATATATGGGTACATTTGATATAAGACTTGGCTAGGTTAATAATTGTACTGCTTTTTTTTTTTTCCTAATGTACCTTTTATTTCATTTTTTTTTGGGGAATTTTAGAAGGTTTTTATTACAAGGGATCTTCTGGTAATTTGATTATATACACCTTACCTGACAAAAATGTGACCAGTATTACTACAAACGAGCTAACCAGTAAAAACTGTCCGAATTAGTTTCAATAAATTGAATATTTAATGATACAGTGCAGTGCTGGCACACTGTGTATTGGATGAAAAGCTGCACAAACCTGGTTGGATTGGATGCATTCTTTGCATAGTCGGTTCAGCTATTATTGCCTTACATGCACCTAAAGAAAGAGAGATTGAATCTGTTAAGCAAATCTGGCACTATGCAACGCAACCCGGTAATTCACAAAAGTCCCCCTTCTATAGGATTACTTGTTTGTTTTATTTTTTATCTTTTGGTTGCTTTATTTACCAGACCAATAGCCCAACTGCATCCGAAAACAGTATTTTATTTTACCTTGTTTTTTTATACGATTCTTCTTTTCATCTAACCCATCCTTTTGACTTGTAATATATCCTTTGTGTAGGTTACTTCAAATACTAATATATCCTTTTAGTATGGCCTTCTTGGAACCCAACCAATACAGCTGTGTGCATCTGTTCTCTTTTATGCTTATAATTCTTATGCCTGTAAACTTCCAGGTTTTCTTGTCTACTGTGGTATTATTATTATAGTAGTGTTGGTACTAATTTTTTGGGCGGCGCCCCGCTATGGCCAGAAACAAATGCTTGTTTACATCAGCGTCTGTTCTCTCATGGGTTCTCTTACGGTATATCTAACTATTAGTTTTTTTCATCAAAGTAAATCATAAACTCTTCTAGTTGAACCAAAACACTGCAAGAAAATCGGAAAAAAATATATCAAATTATTATTGAGGAGATAAATTTGCAAAAAAAAAATAATAATAACTGCTTGAGCCATTTGTATATTGAAATATCGTCCTTGTTTTTCATACTTAGGTTATGAGTGCAAAAGCATTTGGAATTGCTATAAAGCTATCAGTGCTTAGCAAAAAGAATCAATTCGTATATTTTCAAACATGGTTTTTCGTTTTTATTGTCGTTGGTTTCGTGGTGGTACAGCTCAACTACTTAAACAAGGTTACATTTCTACCCTAATTTTATATTTTTTTGCCCCAAATTCATTATCTGACACAAAATTAAAAAAGAAATTATCTGACTACCCATAGTATCATGGTACTGGCTATTTCCTCTATATTGGTATTGAACTGATATGGTACAACATTATCCAGGATTGATACCAAGTAGGTTTATCATACTGTACAGATAGTGTACCAAACCATTCAACCTCGGTACTCGAACAAACTAGTGAGTACATATTCATAGAAAAACTTTGCAATTCCAATTAATACAACATTGTATGTCTCTAATCATGCATTGTCATTATACTATATATGTCTTTAATATTTATTTCAGATATTAGCAATTAAATCAGTTATAAAAATATATTAATTTATGTGCAGGCTTTGGATACCTTTAATACAGCTATTGTTTCTCCTGTATACTTTGTGCTCTTCACTATATTCACCATTTTGGCAAGTATGATCATGCTTAAGGTAACAAATTTTGAATTGAACCTCCACATTTTATGCAATACAAATTCCTGGGTTTATTGTAAATTTACAAGTGCTGTGTGCATCATATATACTTAATTTTCAATTCTCGATATTGCAGGAATGGCATGTGGAGAGCGGAACTCAATTTTCGACCGAAATGTTAGGATTTGTTGTCATAATTGCAGGGACCTTCCTCCTAAATTCAAAAGAATCAGATAAATCACCTCCCGCAGAGTTGGCTGATCTAAATGGATCGGAAACATCAGACAGTCCAACACAATTACCTCGATGAATTAGGTGCCATATATATACTGATTATTTTGATTACTTCTAAATTGGGAAGAAAAAAAAATTCCTATTTATAGGTTTTTTTTTTAATTTATTAGTAATAGTTGATGTACATAGATGTTTTTCTAAACAAATTACAAAATATATAGAAATTAGTACTCAATTTCACATGCCGAACTTCTAAAAATTTTGATGTATATTTTAGCCTGAAAACTCCCAATTGCATTGTTAAGCTTCCTTAAGTACAAAAATACCATATCTGCCCTTCTAAAATGAAAATCTCATATCTACCCAACCATTATCATTTTACTAAAATTAACCCATCATCTATGAATTTAACCTTCAACCATCAAATTAAAGAAAAACATAATCCTTCTTAATTTGCCTCTCCCTTTTCCTCACCTTGTAAAGACTATAGCAAATTTTTCTAAAGGAGGGAGCAATTTTTTTCTATATAAAAAGTTTATATTTTTTTTTTCTAAAAGTATATAAAATTTATTACGTGAGGTTGAAGTTTGACATACAAATTTTTCATAGATAAGGTTACAATTTTCACACGAAATGGTTTTTGTTTTTTTTGGTTGTTTGCCACAAAATTTTCTAAAAGTATGACTTATAGATTAAAAGGATTATTCTTACTCGGCAGAAAAAGTTTAGTCAGATTATTATTATTCTTTGTTATCTTATGTCATGGATTTTCGTTTGCATATATAATTTTACATTTTTTTTACTCAGTTTGTTTTGAATAATTGAACCAACTAAATAATAAAACAATCCTAATTTCTTAAAAGATGACAGTGATATGTTAATATTATATACAACACCATACGAGTGTAAACCGTAGAAAATTGAATCTAACAATAACAATTTACTGATTTCCATATAAAGGCGCCCATTACCAGACATTTTTAACCATCTTTCGTCTGATGATCTACTAAGCTTGGGACAAACATGAATTGAACCATCATACAAAGAAAATAAATCTGTTGTAATTCTCGGGGAATTACAAGACCCTATAAATTCTATTCCAACCGTTGGTCTTTCTCGAGATGTGTGCATGAAAACTTACTTTTCCATATAAGTTTTCGAGATCCGCACATAACTTATCTGGTTGATATTGGAATTTCATAATCTTGTAATTTCTTTCAGAATTACAGCAGATTCGGACTCATACAAAGCTTTCCTATCCAATGGATAAAAACTCAGTGTGTAGTGTCTACACTCGTGTGTTATCTCTGATCACGCATTTTGGTTGAAAATGGACCGGATGGAACCTAATTTGTCACCCGAAGGCCGAAACCATAATCGTGCCTCTATTGGGTTTTGCAGTGTTGGACGACAAGCAATGACTTCTTCTTTGCAAATACATTGCACAATGACAAACTCTTTTGCCAGCTTAGCTCTAATGCTGCCTCACTTGATTGAAACGTGAAGCTGACATGGTCACAGTATTGCTAGTAATATCAAGCCAAGGACTGAGTGCAACGCATAGTAACAGCAGCCACATGAAGCGCATAATAAGCTCCATATATATGAGCGTGGATATAGTCTAGAGTTTGGTCCCTCTTTAATTAATTATTGTACCCATTAAGTGGCAAGTTCAATGGGAATTAGTATGTTCAATTAATGGCATGCTCTTGTGGATATAGTCTAGAGTTTGGCCCCTCTTTAATTAATTATTGTACCCATTAAGTGGCAAGTTCAATGGGAATTAGTATGTTCAATTAATGGCATGCTCTTTAGTACCTGGCATTCTGGCAATGTGAAAAGATCTGTCAAGTCCGGTATGATTTGATTTGTCTGATCAGGACCAGATCACATGTGCTTGTGAATTTCAAATTGTTAAGTACACGTCCAGAGCAGAGCCAATTCATTCAATGAGGTTCCCTACTAGCTAGCTTGGATAGGCAGGAAACTAGATAGGAACACACCATACAATCATACATGCATAAATGCATTGTTTACTGAGTTGTATTATATCCTAATTAATCCAGTGGCATTACATTAGCAAGGAATGTTTTGAAAGAGGGGAAAACTTAAAATAAATGCCTATAATTATATGAGATGGGTTATGGTGTTTTGGGAAGTAAAGCTCATGTTTTAGAGGTGAATGATACATGAGGGAAAATGTTTAATCTTGCATCATTGTAATTAATATAATCGATTTTTCTTCTGATTTGAGATGTAACGGATGGAAAAAAAAAATTGTTGCAAATATTTTTTTAAAAAGGACACAAATGTTCAATATTATATCTTACCTATATAATTTTCATCCAAATTTCTTTGTCACAAATCTACGGCAACTATCGAATTTTTCATTAACCTTCAAAATTTTAATGAACCAAACAAAAAATAAGACGAAAATAAAAGTTAAATTTATTTTCCCTCATTAATCATCCAAACACGAAGTTAAATATATTAATATTCATTTCTATTTCTATTTCATTCCATTCTCTTCTATTATTCACCTCCCCTCCCTCTACTCTCCATCCAAACAAAGTGTTAAAGGTTCAAATAGTCAATCTGAACCATTCAAATGTGCTTAGAGGCCAAATTTTACATTTTTTTAAAAAAAAATTACTATTTTCTTATAGATACAAAATCACTATTTTTATGGTCCATAATTTTCTGGAAAAAAAAAAACAAAAACAGTGATTTTTTACCTATTTAAAAAATTAATAAATTTTCCAAATAATGTAAAATTTGATACATATTAATATGGAAATAATGTTCTCTAATTATATATTAAGATTATAGGCGTGGGGTCTCAAAAGAAATAAATTGACTGCAATGGATGTTGCCCCCAAAAGGGCAGACATTGCATGGAGGAACCTTTTAAATTTGTGGTACCATGCACACGAAAAAACAATGTTGCGTAGGGAATCAATCATCACAACTAACCATGTGAGGCGCTACAGTGTTAAAGAGGAGAAAAGCACAAAAGATATCACCAAACCAAATTCATAATTTTTTTTTTATGAAAAATCCCTTAAAGAAAATTAAAGAACAAATTCAATTTTATCCATTAACATACTCTATGCAAAATAGCAAGCCAGATAAACAAGAACATATATACAAAACAACAACCACGATTTGCATATGAAAATAAAAAATTAACAAATTAACATTACAAGATATTAGTTAACGAAGACATCAAACTTTACACTTAGACAATGTTGTATATTCCACAACAACAAAAAAGAAAAAGAAAAAGAAAAAAAGGATATGATACCTTCATATTCTCATAATTGTTGCATCTTATTGCCTCTTAATTACCCCCATTTCCCTAATCCCTTGCCGACCAAAACTCTGAAACAGAGCACCTTTATCAGAAATAATATAAACAGCATAGTGTATGTATAATGACGAGAACATAAATTTAAAAAATAAATAAATAAATACATGGCATTGTCAGTTATCAAATGATAAGTCATCATCCAATGCTTTTGGGAAGTTGGTGCATTATAAAACTCAACATGAACTAATAGTGCTTAATAAATTGCTGTTAATAACTTAATATTATTAACAAAGAATAATGACTGTAATAACAAAAAAACTCATAATAAAAAGGGGCATATATATATTGTACCTTTCTAGTTTCATAATGTAGCACATCATGGCCTCTAAGTTAATTACCCCTTAATCACACCTGTTTTCTTTTGATCACTTAATTTGCTATTATTTCTACCAACATGAAAAACAGACATTTTTTTCAAAACCTTTGATAATTTAATCAAATTAGGCCTTCCAACCCCCAAATTCATCTTCCTTGTAGAAACCCTAAATGCTTGTAAGCAGCACAACTGCCGTACCGGTCCGTCATCCTCTTCGCCTTCCTCGTCTACACTGTCCTCTTCTCTCTCTTCCTCTTTCTTTCCTTTATTTTTAGTATTCCTCTTGTTTCCATCATTCTTGTTTGAGTTAACCTCAATTGCCTCCCAAATTAAATCCATCTCTTCCTCTTCTCCTTCCCCCTCTTTGACCAGAACCGGTACCTTTCTTTCTTCACGTAGTTTAGTAGTTATTCGATCTTCATACAGTTTGCATGCAAGGGTTCTCTTCCATTCTCTATCTACTACCTTTAAGGATCCCTCTCTTTGAAACCCTTGTGATGGTGTCCTTGCATGCTCCCAATGATTTGTTGAGAAAGATTTTGTCAACCTTTCTTCAGTTCTACCGCAAATTAAGGATTCTCTGATGCTCTTCGGTTCCAATTTTTCTTCACCATTGCTAACATTACTAGTAATTGTTTGCATAGAATTCTCCAAATTCACATATTTGGGATAATTTTCATTACTTTCACCTTCTTTTCCCTCCACATCACTAGCACATGATTTGTAATCATCAAATTCCCCATTTGACATATCAGTACCAACCAAAGAATCCTTGGATTTGTAATTCTCTAAATTTGCATTATTTCTCTCCTCATAATCTATTTCCCTTGACACACTATTTTCATCTAAAAATATGTGTTCTACTTCTAAACTCGATATACGGTTGTTAACCGGATTGTTGCTGATTTGATTATGGTTCTCCAAGTAAACAGTATATCCCGCCTTTTCTTCACAGTTACTTTCAGCCAACAATACATTTTGAATTTCAGCATCCAATTCACAAACAAAACCACAAGAGTTATAGAACTTACTATTCAAGCTTTGCACTGAACTCTCCAAATTTTCATCACCAGACATATTCTCTCCGGTACCGGTACCGCCTTTTATTAACAATGCTTCTTGGTTCTTATTCTGTACTTCACAAACAATAGTAGAAGAAGAATTGCACAATTCACCCATGATTCCTTCAAATTCAATCCTTGAAACCTCAACATCAGCCAAAGCATGAACAATTGGAGACAGAACCATTTCATCTAATTCCTCTAACATCCCAATTGTGTTTTCTTTTCTTGGACCCGGTACTGTACATAGCACATTTAATGCACTGCCGCATGTTTTACCCAGAAATTCAAATTCAAATGGCAAATGTGAAGTATTTGTGTGGTAAGGAGAGATGGTCACAACTGCAAGCAGAGAGAGAAGAGTAGAGATAAGAAGGGGTGAGAGAAAAGAAAAGAGAGAGAAGAGGTAAGGTGAGAAGAATAGTAGATAGGCAAAATGGATAGGGTGAGAGGTGAGGAAGCATGTGAGAGAGAGGAGGTCATGTGTAAGCATGGCCATGAGAGAGGTGTCAGAAGTGCGCATTTTGGTCATGGTTTGTTTTTGTTTGGGAGTGAATTTCCTTTTCCTTGTAGTTGTTTGATCTGGTTTGGTTTTAAGTGTTTTTGTTTGGTGGTGGGGCTGAGAAGGAGAGTTGGAGAGAGAAACAGTGAGTTTGGTTATGTGCGAATGTGATGGTGGGGTGGAAGGGAAGAAAAGAGGAGGAAAGGTGGTAGAGAAGGGAAGGGAAGAAGGAGAGAAGGTAGAGAAAGAGAGAGGAGCAAGGTGGTAGACTTTAGCTTTTGTTGCAAACGAGAGAGAAACAGAACTGTTTGTTGGTGTGGCAGAAAAAGCGTAGAAAAAGGGGAAGTTGGAGCAAATTTGGGATGAATTATAGCCTTTTCTCATAATTTGCTATCCAGACATAAATGAGAAGATTGCCATTTTTACGAATTTGAAATGCATCCAGCTTGAGAGAAAATGCAGAGGATGGTTTTTCTCCGCAAGCAAAATTTGTTAGTTATGCTTTAAATCAAGTAAAAATTTGGTTGCTTATTTCGGGTAAAGATTTTAAAAGAGTAGTTTTGGCTTCATACAGCGCAAGGACTAAATAAAAAAAAAAGTTGGTTCGTGCACTGTATGAAGTCAAAACTGCTCTGTTAAAATATTTACTCCTCTGTTCCACTGAAACAGGCTTTCTTAGAGGATTTCTCATTTCTATCAGAAATATAAAGAAAGAATATAATGATTATTTGAGACAATCTATCTATTAATCAGAATAGAAACATGTGGTTAATTGTAAGATTTCTTTTTTTACGAATTTCAAATGGATCCAGCTTGAGAGAAATTTCAGAGGATGGTTTTTCTTCGCAAGCAAAATTTGTTAATTATGCTTTGGATCAAGTAAAAATTTCTTTGCTTTATTTCGGGTAAATATTTTACAGAGCAGTTTTGGCTTCATACAGCGCAAGGACCAAATAAAAAAGTTGGTTCGTGCACTGTATAAAGTCAAAACTGCTCTGTCAAAATATTTACTCTTTTGTTTCACTGAAAAAGGCTTTCTTAGAGGACTTCTATCATAAATATAAAGAAAGAATATAATTATAATTTGAGACAATCTATAAAAATAAATACATTAATTGCCCACATCTTATCGCCTTGATCGTCTTTCAGTTATCTGATAAGAATTATTTATTGTTGGATTAATTGTTATATAGGAATATAGGATACAGCTCTCGTCTCCTTTCTAATTGGATTCTTATAATTAATGAGAAATTAAAGCCTAATAAGACCGTTATTTGAGCAATTAGCGCCAGCCCGTGACCCTACTTGTCCCCATCTCTTTTATCATTAAATCATAATGCATGGTGCCTTCCTTTTGAAACATTTCTCTCTTCTAAAAAACATAAAAAAGGTAAAAATAGTTCACAGCTCAAACTATTTTACGTTGGATAAAATTAAAGAGAGCTGTAAAATCAATCAATATATGAAATCAGTGCAAGAAACAGTATGGTTGGCCCCATTTCTGTTCCAGTTGTTGGCTGCCGACATTTTTATTAACATCCAATATTTAATATATTTTATCACAAATAACTAAGTTTTTGGACTTTTATTAAAAATACTCAAACCGCAAATAATCAATATTTTGTTGCGGGTTGAGATTTAATTTTTGTTTTTGCACTATAAAACCCCGTTTCTTTCTCCTCCCTTTCAAAATCACCAGATATCAAAGAGAGAGAAAAAAAAAAAAAAGACGATTTCAAAGACAAAAAAAGACGACAAAAAAAAATATTTATGCAAAAAAATAGTTATGGCCAATCTGCATGGGTGCGTCATCGATGTTTTGACGTCTTTGATGTTTTGGCAATAATAAAGTTATGGCCGTTTAGAGAGCATGGATGCGTCATCGATATTTTGGCAATAATAAAGTTTTGGCCGCTTAGAGAGCATGGATGCCTCATCGATGTTTTGACGTCAATGATGTTTTGGCAATAATAAAGTTATGGCCGCTTAGAGAGCATGGGTGCGTCATCGATGTTTTGGCAATTACATCGATGCACTTCTGTCGTCGTTAAACCGGGCATAAAGCATCGGTGCGTTATTGGTGTTTTTGCACGAAAGCATTTTTTTTTTTAAAAAAAAAAAATTTAAACAATCATAATTTTGGCTAGGAAAGTCGAATTTGTACGTATGACCCCAATTCGAAAAGGGGGGGGGGGGGACGAGACGGTTGGGACCTTACCCGGGGGGTTACCCCCGAGCATCTGATAGAATCAAAATTGCAAAAAAACGTTGTTTAGTGTCTCAAGAATTACGTATTGAAGTTCAAAATCATTTATTTATTTATTTCAAAACTCACCAACAGATTCCGGCCCAATCGATCACCTCTCTAACCTCCCCGATGTGTTACTCACAATTATCTCCTTCCTCCCCATTCATCACAATTATCTCCTTCCTTTTCTCCCAGACAATCAGTAAACTCAAACTGATTATTACCTACGGTTTTAAAATACATGATATTGTGGAGTTCTGAAAAATATGATATAGATAGGGGTGTAAATGGTCAGATACGGATCGGATAGTGGTCTTACCATATCCGTATATGTTATAATTTTTTGGATACGAATACGGATAGTCTCGGATACGGATACAAATCATATATTAAACAGATACGGATACGGATCAGATATCGGACATAAACAGATACGGATATGAATATAATTCGGATAATTAAAAATAAATTACTAATATACATTTTAATAAAGAATAACATTTAAATATAACTTCTTTCATTCATAAATTAGATGATGCCATTATGAATTATCACCTAAAAAAGTAAAATTTAGACAAAAACAATATGAATAGGTCTATTCTATCAGAGGCCTTTAACGACATAGTATTATTTGTGTATCAGGGGTCTTTTTATTTTTTACCCATTGTTTTACCATCTTATAAGAGATGGAACTAAATAGCTTTCATCCTTCAAACAATGTGTATAAAAGGTCAAAAAATTGTCAGATTGAAAAAAAAAATGAAAATTTTACATAAAATTAATTTCTAGATTGACAAAAATAATGTGTATAAAAAACCAAAAATTGTCAGATTGACTGGTTTCAAGAAAAGAAACCAGTGAGATTCTCACCGGTTTTGTATTTTTTTTTTTTACAAAACAAAAAAAAAATTTCTTTGTATGAAAATATTAGAAATATTTAATATATTTCTTTCAAAATAGATTATAAACCGTGATTAATAACTCAAATTATTTTATGTATTACTTAGAAGTGATTTTTAAACCGCGATTAATAACTCAAATTCAAAACATGTTTATTTATTTTTCCAATAATACATAAAGAAATATATTAAATTGTCTTACAGCTGCGAAAAATTTGGCCTGAAAAATGTTGATCCGGGTTATTTGTCGCAGTCTTTCTATTATATCAAATTATATTGTATTCAATCTATTTTGAAAGAAATAAATTAAATATAAGCAATTCTGCACCATTCAGATATTTGATTTTCTACCTATCTAAACAAATAGTAAAAAATTTCCAAAAAATATAAAATTTGGTCTTCAAACACATATTAATATAGAGAACAAGATGAACAGTTTGGATCAACCGTTACAATTTAAAAAACTCGAATATTGAGCCATAACACCCTAGCCCTCTATGCAACCCAGAGCACCATAGCCATACTTTACTATATTGTATTTGTATGTGTGCTACATATGAAATCTGTTATTACCGGGAAATTGTTTAAAGCCACACTTGTCAGCTTCCCACCACCCAATCATAATGTAAAAAAAAAAAACAGAATAAATCAGAGATGACTCATGACTAGCTCGTATCGATCGAGAAAATAGAGAGTATCACATGAGTTTAAGAACCTTTCCCGAAATTTTTATTTATATCATAATAAAAAAAAAAATCAAAAACTGTTTTTTGGGAATTCCAAATCTACTCATGCCGTCAAATATCTCTGCGGCTCAAAGACTGAAGGCTGCCAATTGGCCATACAGTTCCAATCTAGAGACCTCCCAATAAATTAGCAGCCACATTTTTATTTTTTTGTAAGTGGCATAGAGATCCGAAAAACTTTTTTTTGTCTGAAATCCAATTTGCTGGCACAAAGAACAAGGAGGGTAATGTGAATTTTGTTATGGGCAGGGTTAAAATGCCAGACTGGGACCGTTGATACCATTTTAATAAAAAAAATTGTAAAAAAAAAAATAGGGCCGCTAATCTATTGGAAGGTTCCTAGACAAGGGCCGCAGGGTCAATTGGCGACCCACAGTCTTGTGACCACAGGAGTATTTGACAGCCTGGATAATTTTTGAATTCTCTCAAAAATAAAGTATTTTGATTTTTTTTAATTATAGTATAAATAAAATTTTTGGGAACCTTTCAATAGTCGAAAAAAAAAGAAAAGAAAAAACAAAACAAGAAAACATAAAGAAAGAAAAAGAAACGAGTCTTCCCTAGCTTGTTGAACGGCAATAGAAAAGGTAAAATGAAGAATGAAATAAGATATAATTGTAAAATGAGAAAAAAAAATGTAATTGTATAATTTTTTGAAATACAAATATTTTCGTAATTTTCTGAAAAAAGACATGACAAAAAAGTATATTTTGAAAAAGAATTTGAACATGGGTAGGTAAGTGACTTTCTCTGAATTCATGTCGCTCCGCCACTACTGTTCAGTCGTTGTTTGTAACAAAAAAAAATAACACGGAAAATCATTTGTTGGAAGAACATGATATACATTTGAAACAATATCTGAGAATATTTCATATCTTTTGTTGAATTTCATTTGCATTGGACTCCTTTCCATTTTTGGTAATGGAAAATTTAGGAATGAAGAGTAAAATTTTGCAGACTTTTCCTTGCTAAAAAAATCCTGATAATTTCATATTAAGAGTGTTTAAATGTCTCTTTTTTGTCATCATTATGTTTTTATTTTTATTTTTTAAACGTTAATAATTTAAAATTTGAAAAGTCCGATGTTAAAATAAAACGGTTAGATTTAATCTATTTTTTTGTCATCATTAACTTTTTTTTTAGGGTATTAATAAAAATGTCCGGATTTAATCTATATCATTTTCTCCATGCACATATGAAAGATTATAATATTTTGACTTTGTTTTTATCGGCATTAGATCTTAAAAAAATACATTGATAATTTTATATAGATAAATATGGCCGTTAATTTTTAATTTACCGATTCATATAAAAACAAAACTGAAGATGATAAATTTTACGTCAATGTAGAGAAAACAATATTGATCACATCTAATTATTTTATATTTTCATACAAGTTTTACAAATTTTGTTAATAGAAAATTTGTACCAGTATTCTAAATACCACACTATAGTGTTTTCGGTCTTTGACAACTATAACTCTATCAGTCGTTTTCGGCATTATAGCGTTTTTTTAGCCCTTCCGCGATGATGTGTTAATTGCTATTTAGAACCTTGATATGTATTTTTGTTTTCAAAGTTCAAATAATGGATCCAAACTGATCTCGATCTCCATATGAAAATATATTTAGAGACCAAATTTTATATATATATAGAGGTTGGCTAAGATCAAAGTGGTAGTTCCTGAGCTTTGGTGCTACCAATTCGTTTTTTATTTTTTTAAAGTTCAAAACGACAATCCGAACCGTTCAAGTTGTTCTCCATATTAAATTGTGCTTGGAGACCAAATTTTACATTTTTCTGAATTTGTTTACTATTTATTAAGCCACTTTGAAAATAGCTGATCGAATGGTGGCTTCTGATTTTACTGTTTTGTTAAGCCACCGTTGGATCAGCGATTTTCAAAGTAGCTTAAATAAATAGTAAAAAAATTCAGAAAAATGTAAAATTTGGTCTCCAAGCACAATTTTATATGGAGAACAACTTGAACGGTTTGGATTGATGTTTTGAACTTTGAAAATTAAAAAAAGAATTGATAGCACCAAAACTCAGGAACTACCACTTTGATCTTAGCCAACTTCTATATATATATATATATATATATATATAGAGTACGGCTAACGCGCTTCCTCTAGCATATGGGCCGAAATGCTTCCGGTGGAAATTTGAAATCTCAAAATCCAAAAAGTCGATCTGAACCGTTCATCTTCTTCTCCATATTAATATCTGCTTGGAGACCAAATTTTACATTTTTCTGAAATTTTTTACTATTTATTAAGCCACTTTGAAAATTGCTGATCCAACGGTGGCTTGCCAAACAGTAAAAATCAGAAGCTACCGTTGGATCAGCGATTTTCAAAATGGCTTAATAAATAGTAAAAAATTTCAGAAAAATGTAAAATTTGGTCTCCAAGCAGATATTAATATGGAGAAGAAGATGAACGGTTCAGATCGACTTTTTGGATTTTGAAATTTCAAATTTCCACCGGAAGCATTTCGGTCCATATGCTAGAGGAAGCACGTTAGCCGTACTCTATATATATATATATTTTACTATTTTGTAAGATAGATAGAGCATCACTACTTTTGGATTATCCATAATCTATAAAGTTATTTTCTATTTATCTTAAATAATAATAAAAAATTGTGAAATGTGTCATCCAAGCACATTTTCGCATAGAGATCATTTTGAACGATTCAAAATTATTTTTTAGACTTTAAAAATAGAAATACGAATATGTAGTACAGATCGATGAACGCTTTACATAATACCATAGACTCACTCAATTTATATATTTAGAGTTTAGAGTTTGTGTTGTGAAAATAACCGAAGAGAAACAATAGAACAAATAATTTGCAACTTGGCACTACAATATCCTAAAATTTAGGATGAAAATATTCATGACATGCAGAGAATTTTGAATTATTCAAGCAATGATGGTCCAGAATTTATATTTTGTGGGGACAACCTCAGATTCATAAGAAAATATGGCATATATGTTTGTATCTCTCGCTATTAAAGATAAAAATAATTTAGGTTTTTACTTGATAGTTATATGTATTTGTTAACATTTTCCTAAGGGGATTTTGCTTAGGAGTTAGAATAAGGCTATGGTAATATGTTTATTAGATATTGATCTGTGTTATTAATTTATATCTTTATTTTTAAAGTTTAAAAAGTCGATTGAAACAATTAAACGTGATCTTTATATGAAAGTATGCTTAATTTTAGAATATTTTTAGAATATTTTTATCATTTTTGTAGATAAGTAGAAAATCATGTGATCTAATAATTATAGATCATTTGAAAGAAAAGATTTTTCTACCAATATAAAAATATAGTAATACAAATTCTATAAAATATAAAATATTAGTTTTAAAATATATTTTCATATAAAAAATATATTTAACTGTTTAAATTTTCAAAATAAAATATAAATCTGTAATACGAATTGATCCATAGTATACATATTACCATAGCCTTCCTCTATGTGTTTTATTGATATTTGATCTTATTGCGCACTAGTCTTCGAATGATAAAAGTCAATTTCTTACTATCAAATTTTTACCACAAAACCAATGGTTCTAGCCGACGCGAAACAACGAAATATTTTCTTTATTAGAAACGCACGGGAATCTAACAGCCATAGCACCAGCAAAACGACGGAATCAACATTTTTGGGAAACGAATTTATATATTTTGTTCGTTTGTGTACCTTTTTGTTATAAATTATGACAATTACAAATGAACACCTAACTTTTTGTCGTTTCTATCATTGTACCAACAAAATATTAGAAAAAAAGGTCTAGACAAATTAACCTCTGTATTTAAATATCCAGTGGTTCTATAACTGTAAGCGGGAGACAATTTGAACTTGATCCAGTTCCTCTGCATTGTCTGAATATTTTACTTGTACAATTTTTTAAATAATTCAAATGCCGTAGTATTGAATTTACTATGTGGTAGGTTTGCTACATGATTTGATATTTAGGTTGTGCTTCAGATGGAGGAATGCGAAAGAAAGGAAAGTGAGAATTACTGTGTGAGGGAGATGCATATTTTATATCGGTATTGTTCGATGATTTTTTCAGACCCAGATGAGAAGAATTGGAGAGGGAGAAGAGGTGAAGAAGTACTGTTTGGAGGTAAAAATCGCTTTGCGTAGTGTTGATTTTTGATGAATTATGTCACCTCCGATTTGGAATATAAAATTACTGTTCGAAGGTTGCCTCACCCCCAATCTCTTTATTTTCTTCCCTTTAATAAGGGATTTACCCCTCTGTTGTGGAGCACAGCCTTAGAGTTCTCTTGTTCAATTTACCAAAAATTTTATTAATACTACTTAAAAAAAATACAAATTATGAGAAATTTGAAAAATACCAGGACTTTCAATTCAATATGCATGTAACATGTAGATCATTCTTCATTTATTAGAATAAAATTTTAAAAACAGAAGAAAAGCACAATTTTTTTTCTAATGTTTTCAAGTCCGTAGGTGAAAAAAGGAGTGCAGATTTTAACAACACATCTTTCACTTAACGCAGCGCAGCACAGAATGCACAGTACAGTATGAAATTTCTTTTTTCTTTATCCTCCATGCTGTGTGAAGCTAAAACCGCGTTGTTAAAATCTACAGCCAAAGAAACACACTATATCTAATGGTAAAAGGTATAATAATACAAGAGCACTGCAGGGTTCCAATCACACAGCAAGGCAAGAGGTAAATCCTCTGTCAAAAATGCAGACTGGAGCATTGTCGTGAGATGTCAAAATAAGATTCTTTTGTTCGCTACGAAAAGTAGAATCTCGTTATTACGATCTCATTCCTCCAATGGAAAACAAACAACCAAATCTACTATCTTCAATAGTCGTGTAGATCCCATAAAATATTTAAAATCGGATGAATCCTATTGTAACAAACAAATCTACTATCTGACTCTAATTCTTAGTTAATAAACAATATATCGTCAAAGTTTATAACAAAGATATTAACAATCTTGTATTGGCTTCATACAGCGTACGTATAAAAAAGTCAAAACAAACTAGTATATAACTCTGCAAGTCAAAACAACAATGATAATAATCGTTACAGATTTGCATAATAAATGACGCACAAATCAGCAAAATTAGAATTTGGAAACTAGCTTCCGACTTCCGAGCGAGCGCAATCAAGTCTAGGTACCTGTGCAGAGCCATGTGATACCAGAGAACCTTGGGTAAACTTTTAACAGAGCAATTTTCACTTGATGCAGAGATCGAATCATATGCAGCATCATTTTAATTTCCATAGTTCGTGAGCTGCACGAAGCCGAAACAGCTTTGTTAAAATATTTATTCCTCTTCTGTGGCAGTGCTGTCGGTAACTTGAGTGGACTTGTTATCACCTGTCACAGCAGCTGTTTCTTCGTTCATATGTAACTAACCATGTGATATATATGATTTTTTTTTTTTTTTTTTGAAAACCTTCGCAGAAGCTGTAAAATTGTGAGGGAGAAACAAACTCTCGACCTTTGAGTACAACCTTAGAACTTTTTTCTAGTTAGTTGTGCTATCTCCCGTTTCTCATATATATGATCTTTGATTGTAGAAATTACACACCTTGTTAAAAATATAGTAGCATTGAAATTTTATATCTGAGAAAATATGTCAAGTGTCACTTTTTTTCGTTGATTTATATGATGGATTTGTTGAGTGCTATAATTAAACCTTTACTATTATTCCAACATATGTTGAACACTTTTTAAATTAAATTTTTTTAAAAATCAACCATTACCTCTTTTACAGTTTTACTGCCTAGCAGCACAGGAAGTTATATTTGCACCCGCTACAGAAGAACATAGAAACCTCTTTTTTCCTTTTGCCCCACAAACCAGTGCTTATAACATGTGAAAAGTAATATGAATTGAGCTGATGCCCCTCTTAAATCATTTTGCCACCAAACAAGCACAAAAATGACCCCAAAACCCCAATCTGTCAATTGGTGAAATGTCTTGCCTCACAACCACCTTCTATTTTTGAGCATATTTGAATCAAGTCCAGGCTGTCTATTAAAGCGTCAATTTTTCTTTTGCAAATTCAATACCTGAAAAGAGAAACTAGAAGCAGCATTGATAACATACTTTATTACTTGTTAAGTAGTACGTTAATTAATTAATATCGTTTAGGTTCAAATGTCTTAATGTCTTTCATGTAATATAACCTCACATTTTTATTTTTATTTTCAAAATTCAAATAGTGGATTTGAACCTCTCAACTCAACATGATATCCATATTAAAATGTGCTATGAGACCAAATTATATATATATATATATATTTTTTTTAAATAATTTACTTTTTTCTTTTTTTATATCAATGTTCTAAATAGCGGCATTATAGCGTTTTTAGATATCAAAAGCTAAGCTATAGAATAAAAGTGCGCTATGACAGCTATAAAGGTAATAGAGATCCGCTATAGCGCGTAGCTTGTAGCGCAAATAACGCACCCTATGCTACGTAGGCATTTATTTAAAGGCCTAAATTAAAAATTTATTTTTAAGAATCAATTTTTTTTTTCAAAGTCTAGATTGATTTTAAAAGATAAATAGTTTATGTCATGATGTTTAAGTTATTTTGAATAGAAAAAAAGATAGATAGTTCATGCCATCATGCTTATGTTATTTTGAATGGAAAAATATAGATATTCTATGATATAATTATTAGGGATATTTTAAATAGAAATTTGGGTCTTGTATTAATTCAATATGAATTTTCTAATTCCTTAATCAATTTTGTGTTACTTATTGATCTATGAGGTTTCAGATAATACTGATAATTAGTGGAAATTTAAAATAAAAAATTTAAAAAAAAAACTATGTAGGATAGCTTTCGTTATCATAGTAGTCTTTCTATAATGGCACAATAATCGTTATTTAGAATTTTATTTTAGATAGATACAAAATTATAGTTTTTTAAAAGATTTTGAATCATTCAAAAATAGTAATTTGTTACCTACTAATAGTAATAAGCTTTTAAAAAATATATAATCAGATCTTTAAATATATTTTAATATAGAGATCACGTGAATAAATTCAAATCGAATGTTTAGACTTTAAATATAGATAAAGATGTGACCTGTGAGCTACGATTCACATACAAAAATACACAAGGAATTTCACAGTTCTTCGACCCCATATCTAATATTTAAGTTCTAAACCACCACTGAGATAAATTATTTGAGGCTACACCACCGCTGACCCGTCCACGAAACCTCAATTCTCTTCTTTAAAAAATCCGGTCAGAATCTGAGTACAAAAGGGAAGAGAAAAGCCCAAATGCCTCAAACCTCTATAAAAATAATTCATAGGCCCAAATAAAATTTCAGACGATACATTTTAGGCCTTAAAAGGCCCATTAATAACTCAAATAAGGCGCTGCTTCGGGAAAATTTACAAACTGCCATTTCCTATAAAAAAACAATCAAACAAAATACCCTCCTTTTTAATTCTTTGTTAAAATGCCTTTGTAAGATCCACTGATATAAATTTGTTCCCTCCCCTCTGTTTACTTTCACTATTTTCAAACTAACTTCTGTAGAATTTTTTTAAAAAAAAGCCTTTCCGTCTGTTCGCCTCCCCAATACTATGTTCATTTTCTCAAACTCTTCGTCTCTCTTCCCCATCATTCTCTCCTCCGCACTGAGCCACAGTCTTTCCTCCGCATCACCGTATTGCTCTCCTCCGCACTTGCTTAATTTGCTTCCCTTTGATTCGCCTCCGTTCCAGAAGCCGGTTATATATTTGCCCTATTTGTTGTGAACTGCTGATAAGAGACTTCTTGGATTTAACTTGTATGTTTTTTTGATCAAAATTATTTAGTTGAGTTTGATTAAGTAGTTAATTTTAACTTGACTTTTGGATGATTTTTTTAATTTCTTATTTGCAAAAAATAAGCCTCAACTATTTTTTATTTTACTATTTCACATGCTATCGATTGTGCGTACCTGTCCTTCACATATAGTTATTTTTAATTTTAGGATTAAACAAAAAAGAAGATGAATGATAAATGAAATAAATAAACTGGTATTCCTAACTATTTAGCATGACATAAAATAGTGTGCATGAAATTCAATATACTAAAATCTATTTTTTGCGAACCTCTTTAATGTATAACTTTGTATAACTCTGTGTATAGGGAACAAAACATCAGAAACCTAAATTTATGGTAATAGGGAGAAAATTATATGTATATATTTAATTACAAAAATTATAATGAATATGTGAAATGATAATGCACTGTTGTAATATTTTTTTTGTACATGTAGGATCATGGTTGATGCATTGTTATTCGAATGGTCTACTGATGCAAGCGAATATTTTGAAGAGATAGAAATTGAACATGATGGTGGTCTCGCAAGCATAGCCGCTTCAATTCAAACAAACAAAAGTCTAGAGGTGGATGGTGAGTTTGTCAACAACCCGATGTCTTTCAATGATGATAAATCTTGGTTGACAACGTATGAGATAGAAGACTTGGCTAATGAGAGTCAGTTTGCCACGCACGGCCCAGCAAATGCAAATGTTTAAAACAATCAAATTAAAACTGTGATGCGTTAATTAATGACAAATTAATAAATTACCGTTATTAGCGGACGGTTCAACCCAGTTAAACCAGTTCGGGGACGGGCTCGAATTTGATGGCTCGGGGTATCATAACATTTCTCATATTATAAAGATTCATATGTTAATCCAAAATATTTTATAGAATAAATTAATACTATAGTACAACAATTGTTAAAAGGATTAAGATGTTAAAAATCTTTTATAAAATAAATTTTATACTGAATATATAAAACTTTACAAATCTGTACATGAGATATTAGATGATATTTCATGATATTTGAAATAGTGTAGATTAATTACGACAGATCATTGAACCAAGAGTCGTGAGTCAAAGAAAAAAGACAGAAATTCAAATAAATTAAAATCTAAACATAACTTAAAAATAAAACGAAACATAACTTATCAGTAAGTCAAATGCAAATATTTGAAGTTATTAAAAATGCATGATATCTAAGAAATTAAATGTGGTATGAAAAAAATAACAAATATGGCGTCTTCAGCCTTCTTCATTTGATACTTTCCAAAAAAAAAAAAGTTTCCAAATTAAAAGGCACAGCAATTAACGTGGAGAGTGAGAGGGAGCAATATGGGAAGAGAGGGGAGAGGAAGGGAAGGTAACTTTGGGTCCATAAGGGCATTTTGTCAAGGAATCTAGTGAAGAGACATTTTATTTGATATTTCTCAAAGGATGGACATTTTGTAAAATTCCCCCGCTGCTGCTTGTGCCCATTTACATATCGAAGTGGTCGTTAATATGACTGTCAGATTAAAATCACACGGATTGGATCAAAACCCGTTTACTTTTATAAAGATCAGACGGTCAAACGCAGGCTTTGCAATATTTTAACAGATTAGGTTTGGCTCCATGCAGCGCACTGACTATAGAATCAAAACGGGGCTACACATGGTTTGTGCGCTGCATGAAGCCAAAATTGCTCTGTTAAAATATTTACCCAATCGAGGCCCGTCTTCTCTCTTCCAATTTCCAAAGCTTTCTTCGTCCCTCCCCCTCTCTCTAAAAACGAACAGTAATAAATCCTCCGAAATTAATCAAATAAAAGGAAAATAACATCTCCGATTCAGCCATGGTGAAAATCCGAGGCGGCGAGCAAGAAACTGTGGGTTTCGCGAAGCTCCAAGGCGAAGACTTCGAGTACTACATGCAAACCTACTCGATCGTGATCGGGCGGAGCAGCAAGAAGCTCGGCGGAGAGGTTGACGTCGACCTCTCGGGGATTGGCGGTGGGATGAACATTTCGCGTCGCCACGCCAGGATTTTTTATGACTTCTCACGCAGGAGATTCGCTCTTGAAGTTTTGGGGAAGAACGGGTGCTATGTTGAGGGGGTGTTGCATGTGCCTGGTTCGCAGCCTGTCAAGCTCGATTCTAAGGTATTACATGCTTAGGCCTAAATAAAAAAATAAATGCATTGCTTCGTTTATACGCTTGGGATTTAATGCTAATGTTGCGCCAAGTAACACCAATGTTTTACTGGTTTTGGTCCTTTCTGACTTTTACTGAAGACTAAAGAGTAGGTACAAATAATATGAAAGCAGGCTTTGCAATTCTCACATGAAGGCATATCTAAGCCTTATTAGGCATAGATGCATGCATAAGCTTTCAATTGAAGTATTGGACACTAAGCATTCCAGGAAAGAAAAAAACAAATAAGAATAAAATAAGAAATGCAAAAATTTAACAAATTGTATGAAATTATAGGATCTGCTACAAATTGGGGATTTGCAATTCTACTTCCTCTTACCAACCCGGTCAATATTTGATCCCCGACCGATACCAAGGCTAGGTACCAGTACTCATGTTACAGAGGAAGAAGAAGATGATGAAGAAGAAACAGAAGATGAAGGAGAACAAGAGGAGGATGAAGAGGAAGGTGCTGGAGATGAGGAAATGGAGCCGGTATTGATGAGGAAGCGGTCAAGATTGGTACCAACTGATGCGAGTATACCCGGTGGTGTTGGTACGGCAGGGAAAGCAGGTCCGTCTGGACTTTTAGGTTTGTATAAAAGTCTCCCTTTTGTTTTAGCTAAGTTCTTGTGTGTAATTGCATAACAACAAAAATTCCCATATTGCGATGCATATCTGGCAGCAGGAGAAATTTAGTGGACCCTTGCAAAACAAAAGAATCATTAACTATTGCCTATACCACAGTTTAACATGAGTAGTATTCTTTCTATTACTACCCTAGTTCTTTTTAATTAGTGTATCCAAAGGTTTAAATAGTGGATCACAGACTTATAGCAGCCGAGCATTTTTCGTAGCGGATAGCAGATAATGGCACTATTGCGGATGCTAAAGTTCGTACAATATGTAGTTATTTTAACTATTATTTTGTATATGGTAAAGTTCAAATTATTCAACTAAAAAAAAAATTATTGAAGTCATTACTGAGTGATGTGGAGGCGTAGGATCCCATATGTATGAAGATAATGCCAACGGAAAAATCTACCACCGCAACATTCACTTATCTGACGAATCCATATCCTCTGAGGTAGTAGAATGTTTCTGTTTAAATCCAGACCATCCAATCAGAATCCGGGCCAATCTGGCCCGAGGTGGAATAAATGGAGCCTCATTAATATTCGTGCAGATTCTGATCGGACGGTCTAGATCTAAACAGAAATATTATGTTATCTTAGGCGATATGAATTCCTCATCTGACTAGTCCACCCGAAAAGGAGTAAAAACCAGTTCACCTATGGGGCACAACCACTGTGCTGACAATGGCAGAAAAATCAGCACCAGCTCTGCACTGTCTCCACCAAAGAAAAAGCACCTCTCAACCAGCATTTCATCCTTGCATCGGCCCAATAAATCAGATTTATTCGATGGTGAACAAACGACTGAAAATAGAAGTCTGGTACTGTTCGGTGGGGCAATAGTATGAGAACAGAAATGGTATCAATGATTCTGTGCAGAAGGTAAAATAAAGGGGCATCAAAATCAACATCGCATGCTTGCATCTGCCAACAATCAGATATATCTGATAGTGATCCCAACTGCTGCAAATAGAAGTCCGACACTGTTTGTTGGGATTCTTATCCTACTCTGGCTGTAACATCTCCATCGCAGCAAATTGAACCATCCATTGAATTTAACATATAAGATTAAATTTCTCCATATCCCTCCCATCTTACTTTTCTCCCTTGCATGACATGCGTTGTGGAATAAATTCTTTGTTCCTGCTTGTTCTCTTCCCCTTTGGCTATCCTTATAATCCAAATTTGCCAATAGCAGCTATCCAGTTTGAAGGGGCACTGGGTCATTATCTCCATGATCACGCTGGTCTGTTCCGTTGAGTCTGTCAGAAATACACATTTTTCAACCATTTAGTTTCAGACACATTTACATAATTAGGAAACAAGTATGCAACGGGACAGTTATGAAATTTACTTATAATGAATGCAAGACAGTTCTATAAACATGGGAAAACTGACAACCATGTATAGAGACCAAAATGAAAATGGTCTATATTATTGAAGAATATGGATGAGGTTAAATTATATAATCTTGGATTGTGAAATTAGTTGATGCAAACCCATTTTATCTCATTTTTTAGTGTAATTTACTTTTGGTCTTATCTTGTTCAGATCCTTGTGGCATTTTATGCTTAAAATCAAGATTTACCAAATAATTTCAGAAAAAAATGACCTAACACAGCACATTACAGTACCGTGGCTGTTTGAGCTGGTAGAAAATTGTGAAGGCTATTTAAGAGATTCTTTATAGATATTTCATCAAGCATCTAGCGTTCATCTTTAGAAGTCCCCAAATACACCATCGCAGAAGTGGTACTCCAAAATCAAATTCAACAGAGCAGGGAGTGATGCATGGTGTAAGAAGATATAACTTCCAATTTGTTTTGTTCAAAGTTGGCGTCAGTAATTGGAGAAATTTGGAAAGAATTAGTAATATGAGAAATTTGGAAAGAGGAATAGACACTGTAAAGTTATTTTAATTCATAGATTCAGCGAAGTGTTCTGAACACTTCGTTTTTTCTACTTTCTGCATGTGAGGGAGGCAAAGTCGGATGGGAGATATTGTGGAGAGATTTTCTCACACAGTCATTGAATTAAATGGATGGTCTGATTTACTGCACTAGCAATTTTCTAGCACCGGAGATATTGTGGGGAAAGAGAGTAAAAATTACGTGTGTTTCTTAAATTGATTTTCAATGTGTGGTTGTGTGGCAAATATCTTTAAGCTATGACAGTATCATTTCTACTGTTCAGGCCTGTTTTGGCAAATCATAAATGCAAACAATAAGTCCATTATTGCCGCCTTTATACCCAATCTAAATAATTTAAGAACCTTGCAAAGTCCACTCTTACTACGTATATATGAGATTGTTTCTCATCTAGCTGTGGTATATATGTCATCTAAAAGGAAATATGCAAAATTAAATATTACTGAACCATGATAATAGTCATGGACAGAAATGGAATAATCATTTTTTTTTTCTCCTTATTGGCTGATTATTATTTTTGTTTTTATATTTATCACCTTTATTTTTTTGTAGTTAAAAAAGGAGTAGACAGAGAGGCTGATAACAGGCAGCTATTACTTCTAGAAGAGAAAGATGTGATATCTTCAGTTGCCACAGTGCTGTCAGATCTTTGTGGGCCCGGTGAATGGATGCCTATGTTACAACTCCATGAAGAGGTCAGTTTTACCCCCTTCGAGGACTATTTAGTAATGCGTTCGAGCTTGATGCTTAGTTCATAACTAAACCTACTGAGACTACTATTTGGATGCATGATTATTGATCACAAAGCATGGGATACCTAGGATAATTTGAAAATTGAGGAAACCAAAAGGCGATCTTTTCCAAATTGATGCAGCAGTTTTTGATTTGGACCAATGGAGTGGTTGATTGAACCAAAATCTATGTTAGGGTTTTTTATTGAACCAAAAGAAAATCAGGGGCTTGGTTGATCCAAATACAAAGTCCAAGGGCCATTTTCAGATTTTTTTTTTTTTTTTCCTTTAATTTTTTTTATCTGTTTTTTTCTAAATTTCAGTTTTGAGGGCTTTATAAGTTTAAAATATTCATCTATGTTATCAAGCATTGCATGTTGTTATAAATTAGATATGTCCCCATTTTCATTATTTCTGTAATTTTGTTTCCAGATGTATGAGAAATATGGGCTTGTATGGCACCATAGTAGAGTGCGAAAATACCTCACTTCAGAAGACTACACAGACTCTGAGACAAAAGGAAAACCGTGGTACGGCCTTCTGACCCTTCTAAGGAAATATCCAGAACATTTCGTCATCAATACGAGGACAAAAGGAAGAATTACCACGGAGTTTGTATCTCTGGTGTCCTTGCTCTCCTAAAATGGTTTTGGCACTTTGCCTCCTCGACTCTAAAGGTTGAACTGGTGGAGTGATTGTAAATTTTTTAAGGTTGAAATAGGTTTCCGGTGGTGATTGAGAGCAGAAGAAGAAAATTTCTTTATGCTCTTTACTGTGTAGAGGTTCCTATTGAGTTTAATTCGGCCGTTTTGATGTAGGAATTGTGTTTTATGAAATTTTTGATAAATGGTTTTAGCTGAGTTCTTTGAGAAAAATAATAATTTAATGTGTTGAAATATGTAATCCATAAAAGTTATTAAGCTTTTAACACAGCATTTTCAATTTTTAGATTAATCACGAGATGTTGTCAGATCTAATCTTACATTATAAATTATTTAGCTTTTAACTAATAATTGTTTATCGATACGTTGGATATATTTTATTCAATGCATGAAAATAGTTATTATTTTCTGAGATCTTTTATCAAAATTTATGTGCATTTTTGTCGGTGTATACTATTTGATGGTCTTTATTTCAATTTAAGATTTTAACATATCTATCTATATTTTCGGAAAATTTGTGAAAATGTGGTTTTATATTTTTTTTTTAACTATTTATGAAAAACAGAAATACTTGGTAAATAAGCAAAACCGAAAAGATAATTTTACAATACCCTGAAATAAGAAGGGTAACCAATAATTCGCAGTACAAACATGAGATACTTTATCCAATTATCCAAGAACCAAAAAAAAAAAAAATGGACGATAATTACATAACTAACCAGAAACAAAGAAATAAAAAGTTACTGATTTTGATACTTGGAGCAATTAAGTTTTAATTCGTTGGATAGGAAGAATTTAAAACGATACAAAAATTGGGCCAATTTATATTATGAAAATCATTAGACGATTCAATTAGATGATGAAATCAAAATGAACCCACCGAATCTACTGAAAAAAATTAAGTTACATAGTTTTAAAAGTTCAAGTATCCATTATAGAGTCTTCTGAATTTTGATAAAATAAAGTGACATAGTTTCTATTTCTCTTTGATAAAAGAATATTTTCATGGATTTACCTATTTTTGGTCCTTTTTTTAATTTTTTACTTTATCTTAATCTCTTTTTTTCCTAATTTCATTTCCTAAAAAAATAATTTCTATTTGATTATGTCATCATTTTGTTATTTTTTTATGAAAACGGGATAGTTACTTTTCAGAAAATCATAAAAATATATTTATGAACTATGTATGATTTCTTTATGTTGTCAAAAGGTTGAATTATAATGAGTACATAAACTATCAATTTTGGAGTGAGTTTCTAGGTACTAATCGTGTAGAATACTCATAGCATACCAGATCAAAATTAATTTGATCTCTATCGAACTCGAATTGAATTTGGGTTTAATGGGCATTACTTCGGTCCGATCCGTTTCAAAATGTGCATACATGATTCATACAAATATTGAAGTGGCACGCACGCATTTTAAAAGAGATCGAACAAAAAACCTAGCTGTTGAATTCATGAATTTGTATCATCTGCATTAACTCAAAAGAGAATCTTTGAGTTAATGAATCTCGACCATCCGATCTGTTTTAAAATTCATGTGAACTAGATCTATACTAGTATTAAAAGGCCTCTATGTTATAGAGAGGAACCAAATTGACTCCGTTTAAAATTAGACAGTTGAGTTTCATTAACTCAAAAGATTCCCTTTTGAGTTAATGCAGATGATACACATTCTGAATTCATGGCTCCAATAAGCATCGGATCTAAAGATTAAAGAATATAAAGAGGTCCACTTTAAAATTTGCATCAGATTAAAACTACTCGGATCTTATTCTACACGGTCAGGTATTGCACTGGATCTGAATTCCCAACTTTGGGCAGGTATCTTCTTTTTTACCAAATCGTTTCCAATCATAAAAAGACACACTGCCTTCTAATGTTGCACTGGAAGAGGTACTCGCACCACATGGGTATTTGTTCCGTAGGCCAGTCTTGCAACAGTAAATCTTGGGGGCAGTTAAGTCTATTTAATTTATTTTGCCTTAAAATAATTGGTGCTATGTACAATTTTGCTGAGGTTTGGTGCCAAAATTGCAATCTCAGCATGTTACTGTTTGGACGATGCAAAAATCAAGGTGTCCTTTCTTCTTCCAGACAAACCTACCACCGATAAAACAGACAGAATAAGCAACAAATATATATATATATATATATATATATATGTATATACCAAAAAAAAAAGGTTATACTGTTTATAGATAAAGCTAGGAGGCCTTTATAGTTTATCCCATTCTTTCTTGTTTTTCCTTTTTCCAAAGTTGACCTCTTTCACGATCCCTTTCACCACCTGCTCAGTGTTGAACTCACGCACTTACAACCTTTCTCAACAACTGAGATTCTCTGATTTCTCTCTCTCTCTCTCTGTCTCTCTCTACAATGCACACCACCATTTCTCCCTTTCTAAGGACCTCACTATACCAGTCAAGATGGCAAAAATGCTGTTCATTTCTCTCCTCATGCTTTCAATTGTTTCTCTCTCTCTCTCACAAGAACAATGCACAAACTCTAATAACCAGGTAAGAGCTGGTTACTGGCTCTCTAATTCAAACCATTATTCTCCACTAGATAGCATCAACACCTCTCTCTACACACACCTTTACTACTGCTCTATCTCAGTTGACTATAACCAAGCAACTATCTCTCTACCGGCATCCGAGGAAGTACCATTTTTCATGAAATTCTCTTCAACCCTAAAATCTACAAACCCATCTCTCAAAACACTGGTTTCAGTCTTTGCCACAACTGAGTTCTCATCAATTGCCTCTGACCCAAGTAGCCGTGAAAAGTTCATCTCGTCGGTCATTCAATTAGCCCGTGCGAATGGGTTTGACGGTGTAGATTTGTCATGGCAATTCCCCAGTTCATCTGCTGACATGGCAAATCTTGCAGAGTTACTCACAGAATGGAGATCCAAAATTGATGAAGAAAATCAAACATCATTACCACCTCTCCTCCTAACTGCCACCTTGTACTTCTCAAACCATATTTTTGATATGCCAGATCAAAATCTTGATTACCCAATTGATGTGCTTTCGTATAACCTCGATTGGACCAACATTCTCTCATTTGACTTTCGTAAAAGCACCAATGTAACAATTTATGATGCACCATTGTATGACATGTCATCCCATTACTCAACAAGCTATGGAATCATTTCTTGGTTAGATGCCGGTTTACCGCCATGTAAAATTGTAATGGGATTGCCTCTATTTGGGAGGTCTTGGATTCTTAGAAACAAGGCAAAGAATGAATTGGGGTCTCCAATTGTCGCTGCGGGGCTGAAACAAAAAATGAGCAATCACACAGGACTAATGGCATACTCAGAGATTGCAAATATAACAAAGGATTCGAGTGTCAGTGTTTCATATGATAATAGATCAGTGGCTGCATATTTGTTTTCTGGCAGTACATGGGTGAGTTTTGATAGTTTTGAGGTGGTTCAAGAGAAGGTAATGTTTGCATTGCAGTACCGGTTGCTCGGCTACTTCATCTGGCCTATAAGTTTCGATGACTCGGACTATAGCATGTCAGATCAAGGTGAGCTAGTTACTCAATTTGATTTATTGGTATTTCATATTTTATATTTCACATTATAAGTTAGAAAAAATATGAAGAGAAACCTGCAGTTGCCAATCCTGGCTTTCTACTTTTCTGATTTTGGTATCACGTTACATAAGTTTGTAACAAGAAATAAGGTTTAAATTGTATAGAAATGCCATGATTACTATATTTTCCATGATATTTTGGTTCCATGGGAAGGGTGGTGGGGCTAAAATTGTATAGAAATTCCATGATCACTATAATTTCAATGAATTTTTGGTTCCCTGCTGGCCATTTCTGGTACCAGTATGTATCAGTTGCTGGTACTAATCCTGCCTTACATCTGTTGGTATCTGATTTAATTGGATTTCTGATGCAGCCTCGCAAATATGGCTCGAGTACCGCAATTCTTTAATCTATGAAGAAGGAAATATGTTCGGGTTTGGTTTTGGGCAAACAGAGGCCCCGTCAAACTCCCCTCATCACAGCCTCAATCCATCACAAGCATCTAGATCAACACATCACAATTTGCTTCTGTTTCTTTTATTATTTCTATTCTTTTAAAAGGGAACTATAGTTGTAAAGACAGGTGTTCTTCATGAGAAATTTGTTGCACGAGGTTTTCCAGTTATTTTTTCCATGTTTAAGCAGGTTTCTTATCATGTTAAAAAGATTTGGTGCTCAAAAAGTGGTACATGATGGCTCTATTGGGTTTTCTGTAATTTGTTATATTTTTACAGGAAATTTTAATTTAATGTTCTTGAAATTCACTTTAGATAACTAACAATTTTGTACAATACAACATTACTATATATACCTTAGTACCATAACACTATTTCCATACAAATTAAGTTGTTAAGATGTTCCCGAGTACAACATTGTACCGACTATCTCCCGACCTTTTCATTCGAGTCCACAAATACATCAAAATTACACTATGTACATTAGTGGGGTATCTCTACCAGTGAAGATTATAACTAGAAGATTGCATCAAGGGGTGTGCAAAATAGGCACCGAGAGTCAAAACTGTGATTGCTATATAAGGCAACCGCAAAAACTCCTTGTAATAATCTTCTGGTAATTTCTGACGACCATCAAGAATTGCCGCAAAAGGAATAACACTCGTTCTTTTCTTAAGAACTTCAAATGACTTGCCATAGCGAATTGAGAGCCGTCGATCTCCGTTCCAAACCCCAAAGAGATGGTGTGCTATTAAGCCGACAGAGGCTGAGATTGCCACGGTCTTGCCAATCCAAAGTGAGTGTGCCAAGCACCAAATTACTTGACCTACCATCTAGAATAATAGAAAAAAAAAAAAAGTAGGCATTAAAAATTTGTTCCTTTTTTTGCAAATTACACCAATTTTTTTTTTTTTTTTTGCAAATGACACTCAATTATTAGAAATATGCTAGTTTATAAATTTCAAGCCCAACTCCGATTTTGGTTTAATGATGGTAACAGATTATGTTTCTTCTTCCATCACTCCGTCTAACAATTGGCACCTGTTTGTAAATATTTCAAGAATGTTTGGTTTAGATGCAAAAGTTTTAAATTGTAGCAGTTATATGCAAATCAATAAACAGTAATTACCTAAAAAACCTAACTGAAAAGAGTTTTTTTCTTTTTATTCTGCTAGGTCCTTGAACAGTCTTTTTTTTTTGCTGGCAATCTGGCTTACCAAAAATAATTAAATGATTCTGCTTGCATATGTCATTACCGGTATGGATCACTATAATTATTCTAGATGTCTGAAATCACAAATAATTTTACCTGGGGATGCCTGGTTATGCGCATGATTCCTGTCTCCCACAGGTGCATCTTTGGTTTATCCACAGCTGCCACTTCTAATAAATTAAAAGTCGAAGGATACAAAAAGAAAAAGGAGACAAATGACGAGAGCCATACTAGCTCATGGACACCAGGTACTGCCTGTACTTGCCATAATTGCGTACCGTCATATCTGTGATTGATGAAATATACCTACAAAACTAAGTCTGATTACATGAGAATATTATGAAAATGTTTGTAGGCTCTTTTCTAGGCATCTTTGTACCACCTCAAATTTTGCACTTGGCTCTTGTGACACTCTCATATTACCCAAAAGTTGTATAGAAGTTATATTTTTAAATTTTAAAAACCTAAGCCTGGGTATTACTGCAAATATTGTAAGTGGAAAGAGAGATAGATAGGTACTTACAACTGTAGATACAGCTAAAGGGAGGGAAATTCCTGCAAAAAGCACACGGAAAGCTCTCTCTCCAATAAGCTTCTCACCTTGATCACGTAGGTTGGCCAGGCCACTATGCACAGTAGCAAATATTGCCATTAGGACCAACATCGTGACCTAATTATGAGACAAGTTCTTATTAAAAGGATGCACAATTCATTAAGTACTCTTGAACAGGTTTTCAACTTATATTCAACATTCTAGCGTTGTTCTTCTAAAATTCTTTAAACTGCTCTAAATGAAAACAAAAATGCCAACTTTAGGGTTTCAGCAAACTTTTGTTGATGAACTACCTAAACAACCAACTTTACAAAGGCCATCACAAAATCTAGTTTTTAAAATTTACCGATTTACGAAAACTCAGACAACGACCAAACAGTCTAAGAGAAGTTTCCTGATTTAGTAAGCTACGATACAAGGTTCAAAAAGATAAGGAAACAATTAACAAAAAAGGAACAGGAATTTCTCAAAAATGTTATTGCAGCTCTGGTCTTATTGTTAGTATTATTTAGCTCTTAATAGAAGTGGTATCACAATTCACAAACCAAATATTGTACCAGTTGCATACTAGATGATTACCAGTATATGGTTTTATCAGAGCAACCCCCTAAACCAATATTTTCCCTATTAAATTGAGAAAGCAAGGTTTCTAGATTACTCACCTCAGGCGAACCTGAAATGTTTGAAATTGAATCTACAAATGCTGTCCCGAATCCAGTAGATGGATTAATCCACAGAACATTCAAGGCTAACAACACAGAACCCAATATTACAGTGAAATAGACCCAAGACGATATCTTTTGCTCGCTCAACTGAAAAGCAGCCGAATCCTCTCCCAAAAGAGATTCGTCTGAATCCTCTCCCAAGAGAGGTTCGTCTGGAATTGAATCCTCTGTTTCTCTGCTCCCAATTGAAGAACTCTTGACGATGGTTTTGTGGTATACAAAATGTGCGACCAATTTGGGATGAGAGAGAACTGGGGAGAATTTGTGGGAATTTATTGGTTTTAGAGGTGGGAGGCAGAGTAAAGACGGGATTCTGTGGCGTGGTGAGAGATGGTAGAGGTGAGGATGAGCGATGGAGAGGAGGAAAGACGCCATTTTTTTTTTTTTTTTGTGTGGTTTCCTTTTCGACCGCTCAAGGAAGAAAAGAAGAACAAAGAAACTAGGCTACTAGTGCTCTTGACACCTTGTTCTAGTGCTCTTACCACCTTGTTTGGATGGAGAGTATAGGAAGGGAGGGAATGGGAAGACAAAAAAAAAATTATGTTTGATTGACAAAATTAAGAATGGTTTAATTTTGTATTATTGTAATTAATAGAACTGATTTGAATTTATTAAAATTACATTAATTTCTTGCATCCATATTCAAAGTATTTACAAGATTCAAATAGACTTCATATTCAATATTATATACAAATTTTAGATTAATTTTGAATTATAATTAATATTTTAGTTAAAATGTCAAGTAAAATATACGTATAGCATGATATATGTAAATTAAGAATAATTATTTTAATTAAATTAAATTAATTACATAGTAGTGAACAATTCAAATTTAATATTACCAAAAATGATATAATTCATAGAATTTTTAATTAATTTTGAATTTGGATATTGGTACAAAATTCATTTATGAATCGTCAAGTAATGGGTCCGGATTCTCTAAAGTAATCCGATCTTTGAGTTTTGGATCGAGATCGTACGATTTAAATATGTTATTCAAGATTGCTTTGTAATTCAAATTCATTTCTCAGGATGTGTGAGCTCAACTTCAGATAGATTATCACGGATTCGAGTCGGACAGTCCGATGTAAAATCCAAAGATTGGATTATTTTGCTGGATCCGAACTCTCAAGGGGTATAATGGGGATGAATTTGCAAAAATCCGCTTCAGCAGCAATTTTTGGGTTTATACTGTATAATGGGCTGATCACAGTTCTAGACCGCTTCTTGTGCTGGGCCAGGGCTGCTGCACTTGGAAGGAAACTTTTTTTTTTCTTTTTGTTTATTGTTTCATCAGCTTAATTTATTATTCTTTCTAGAAGAATTTTTGGAGTTTTCGTAGACAATAATCAAATAACCTTCTGTTGCTGAGTATATGTGTAAAATTTGCAAAGATATGACATTCAGAGGGGTGGTAACCAGCTGGTTCGTCACAAGTTGGGTCAAGTTTGAACTCATTATGAGCTGGCTTGTCTGAATTACAAGCGAACTGTTTTTAGAGATCTGAGTTGAAATCTCAGAAATCGTCCCGAGCTGGACTAAGCTAGCTCGCGAGCTAACAAGCTGGATCTGGATGGATCTTGTTTTAAGAAGAAAATAAATTCTACAAATTTTGGACCAAGCTGACGAGCAAGCTAAATCCTAGCTTGAACTTGTTAATTCTGGACTGAACTAGTAGCGAACTGACTCATTAACAGCTCGGTCTAGTAACAAACAAGTTGTTAGCGAATTAGTCAAGTGCAAATCACGATCTAACTAAGAGCTTTTTTGCCATCCCCAGACATTCTCTTCCTGTCTCATGTCCATTAACCTTTTTGTGTGTTTTCAATATCAAAATTTCTTAATTCTTTTTTTTTATATATCAAAACATATGAAAAATGGTACAGCATTCTACATAGTCCATAGATAATGAGCATGTGAACACTGAATAGCACCCACTCCATTATGTACATTTTGACGATTATGTAAATATTGTTTGGTTTAGAAAAATAACACCAGACGTTAGGTCTTTCATCATACACTTTCAAGAAGATTAAAAAAAAAAACTGAATCTTTAAAAAAAAAATGCTCTAGATCAATTAATCCTGACTACTTGTGCAACAATTTTAGTCATTTCGTCATTCATATAATATGATCAATCTAATACTTTACCCTGGAAAAAAAAAACAGAATCTGAAAATACTTCAAAAAAATTAAACTACTGTTGGATGCATCCTTGTTTAAATTTTATTTATACGGATTTGGCTAATATGCTATGGGTAGCTAAGAGACCTCCCGTGCTACGGCTCAATATTCGAATTTTCAAAATCCTAACGGTCGATCCGAACCGTTCATCTTGTTCTCCATATTAATATGTGTTTGGAGACCAAATTTTACATTTTTTGGAAATTGTTTACTATTTTTTTAGATTTATTGAATATCGCTGTTTTTTATGGTCCAGATTTGTCTGAAAAACAGCGATTTTCAATAAATCTAAAAAAATAGTAAAAAATTTCCAAAAAATGTAAAATTTTGTCTCCAAGCACATATTAATATGAAGAACAAGATGAACTGTTCGGATCGACCGTTAGAATTTTGAAAAGTCGAATATTGAGCCGTAGCACGGGAGGCCTCTTAGCTACCCATAGCACCGTAGCCAAGTCCTTATTTATACTCTTTATGTATCTTCAGGATGTGTGTGTATGTATTTTTAACTCGGTCAATTTATTTATATGTATTGTTAAAAGTTCTCCATTTAAGAACTTTTTGTCAATTGAATCTTTAATATATATGTCAGCTAGAATGAACATTTTTCTGTGAATATGAGCGCAAGGAAGTTTGTGCACATTTTGGTTCATATATAAAAAGTTGCACACATGGTAGGACCACAGGAGCTGCAATTATTGATTTTTATTGTCCCTTAAGTTAGTAAGAACAAATTTGCAATAAACGATGTGGGGCCATTTAGCCAACCAATTTTCAATGTGTAACATGCACATCCATATCACCTAGCATTTCCCTCCTGAGGCAGATCCAGTGCAATACCTGACTGAGTACAATTATAGTAACCAGATATGCAATTAATTCGCGAATTATTTGAATTTAATTTGTTTTTTCAATGTTTTTTAATCAAACACTGAATAAAACGTAAAGAAACGTATAATATGTTTTATTCGCAAATAAAATGTGTATAAAACGCGAATCATGAATTGTTCACGAATGAAACGTGTTTTTTTTTTTTGCTTCCTTGTGGTACCGAATCATTCACAAATAATTATATCCGAATTATTTCCGAATCACGAATTTTTTTACCCCGCCGAACAGAACCCGAACTATTCATTTGTCACTATGAGTACAATTAGATTTAAGTTGTCAGTTTGAATCTGACACAAATCTTAAAACAGACTTCTATATCAAAATAGATATTGAATTTCAATCACTGTTGCATTAATATTCATGCAGATTAGGAAGGGAGGGTACTAAATCCAAACTCAAATTTTGAGTTAGTTTAGGGGATCAGAATTCAGATACTCTGGTAGTAAAAATTATAATTGCAAACATAAATTAATATGAGTGAGTCTATGGTACTATGCATATTACGATTTGGCACCGTGCTACGGCTCTATATTCGAGTTTTCAAATCCGAACGGTTGATCTGAACCGTTCATCTTGTTCTCCATATTAATATGTGTTTGGAGACCAAATTTTACATTTTTTGAAATTTTTTTACTATTTTTTTAGATATTTAGAAAATCACTTGATCTGAAAATTCTGGACCATCCAAAAACAGTGATTTTCAATAAATTTCAAAAATATAGTAAACAAATTTCAAAAAATGTAAAATTTGGTCTCCAAACACATATTAATATGGAGAACAAGATGAACGGTTCGGATCGACCGTTAGAATTTGAAAACTCGAATATAAAGCCGTAGCACGTTGCCAAATCGTAATATGCATAGTACCATAGACTCACTCAATTAATATTATGTAAAGATAGTCAAGTTTGAAGTCATTTAAAGAATATCAAATATAGTATGTAATCTTATCTGTCTTGTTCGAATTAAATGCGCACGATGCAGTATCAGTATGGCTTTAACAAATATTTCAAGATATTTTGTGAGATTAATGCAACAGTGATTGTTTTCAAACCAACTATGCCAACAGTCACAGTGCATGGGATAGATGTTCTGAATCAGTACTGTTCTATAATTACGAGAGCACTAAGTAGCATTCGTCCAGTGAGTTAAAACTCCTTAGGACACTGTCAATAACTTTTTTAAGAAGTAATTTTAAGTAGCTATAAAGTTTAAAAGTAACTTTTTTTTTTAAGAAAGCTTTAAGTTTGACAAAATACTTAAGTCATGTGAAATTATGGCTTAAAAATTTCGGCAAGTTTAAAAAAGTAAAGGTGGCATTAAGTTTGATAAAGGAGCACCCGTACAATGAATTTTGACTATTTAGAACACTAAGAAACACTAAAGAGCTCTAAGTCATGATTGCTGAACAATTGCCACCAATTTTTTTGTAAGCTTAAATCTAAAATCTATCAGAGATAATGTGTTAATTTAAGAGGAATTTCATGTATATCCCTCATAAGCTTTTACAATTTTCAAGAATAAATATGTTATTATTGATTTTGGAGAGATAAATACGTAATATTGAAACTTTTGAGGGATATACATGAATTTCCTCTTAAATTTATAAAATGTAATTAAACGGTAAAAAAAGTGATGAGAAATGAATATATTAAATTAACTTATAAATCTTCTTTTCTTACCGCTTGACTTCATAACTAAATTAAGTCAAAATTTTATAAATTTGACATGTAAATGCATAACTCGTGAAATAGATTGGTTTCAACAATTTGAATTAGTTATTTGAAGTCGTTTTGATAGAACTTAGTATTAAGCTCATCAAAGAACTTAATAAACTCAAGAGCGTCCTAGTTCTACCCGGATCAGGGTTCTAAATAGCTAGCTAGCTACGCAATAGCGACACTATAGTTTTTTTCAAACCTAAAAAATTATGACGTTATTAATCGCTTTTCTTATATAATAATTCTAGATAGCTAGCTATGATTGCGCTATAACTACGCAATAGTTTTTTTGGACCTTAAAAGCTATAATGCTATAATCGCTATTTAGAACCTTGATCCTGATATATCATATAATTTAATAAGAAATTAAAGGAGGGAATTAAATTAGTGTCTATCACACCAGTAACATGCCCTGTTGTAGGGAATCTGTAACAGAAAACCCCAACTGGTAACACTTAATTTTTTTCACACAAAAAGCATTGGGTTCTGTACAACATGCATAGATGTTCAATTGTTCATTTAAGTTTGTGTCATAGTTCCGAGTGGAAACACCATTATTTTATCAAGGTTAAAGCTTTACAAAGACGCTGCTTCTTAAAGAAGAGCCGGACTAGGGGTGTCAATGAGTACAGTAAGGAAGTATTTTCATATCCGTACTTACTATAAATTATAAATTATTCTTATCTGTATTCTATTTTTATCCGCTACGAATTAACTTATCCGTATAACCATCATTCAATGTTTCATTATTTCATTTATGCAATTACTGCAAAAAAAAATACACAACAAAATATAAAGAAATTGCCACCTCCAAGTTTAATAAACAACTTGAATGTATATTTCAAAAAAAAAAAAAAAAATCCCATTTTGGCATCTTTAAACTAAATGTTCCATCTTGAAAGCATATCTTAAAATTAAATGATAGACAGCATAGTAGGTTCTCCTTTGACCTTGAATATATGAAGCATTGATGAATTCACACAAAAGCCAATAGCACAGGTTCAAGCAAGGGAAACAAGTTTATAAATGAGCACATAAATGTGGTAGCCAACTAATAAGTAATAAGCATTTATATATACATGCATCTCTATCCCTGTAAGTTACAACTTACAACCTATCTACTATGTCAAACTCTTAAATGCTCCTCATACAACCTCCACCAACTTTTTTGCATTGTAGTTGATCATGTCTATTTATCACTAAAGCATCCATTAATTACCATCATCCCAATTCCCTTTTCCTCAAGGCATAAAGAAATGATTTATTTTTCCTATTTTTGAATGGAATTGGATTTTGTCCAAAGAATTCTGAATAAATTTTGTCTTAAGACAGATATAAACCATCATATCTACGTTAAGATTCGTGCAAACAAATTTAAAATTTAATAAATTTAAACGGCCCAGAAAATCTAAACTGTCAACGTGAATTTTGACACGAATCGAATGATTTTGAGCAAGGCTGTCCAGAGCTTTTTGGAATTTGAGGCTACATCTAATCAAAATTTGTCATGTCTGTAATGCACGTGGTTCTTTAATATTCGTGCGGATTTAAATCGGATGGTTCAGATCTAAACTCAAATTTTGAGTCAACTCAGAGGATATGAATTATTGGAATTTGGTGTTGTTTTGGTACGATGAGAATTGAAATAGTAGAAAAAAATTCAGCAAATTTCAGGTACTCATATTTGTTTTTTTTTTTTTTGGAGAAAATTAGTTCCAAACTATTTTTCTATTAGGGCGTGTTCGGCCGAATCACTGTTCACGTGGGAAAAAAAAAATTCAGTTCAACTGAATTTTTTTTTTCCCACGGGAACAGTGTTTTTCAGTTCAATTCCCGTGTCCGTGCCCATTCCCATTTGTCGGCCGAACAGGCCCTTAAGTATTTTGGACTTTCGTTTTTTTATAGCTAGAGTTCCAAACGAAGTACCGAAAATTCACCAACATATACATTTTAGCGCAAGGTGCTTGTGTTTATCTACAGATAAATAAATTCAAATGAAACTGAAGCAAAAACCAGCGTAAATTTTGCTAATATACCCATCAATTTTCACTATATAACCTTTGCATCCCCCACAAAATGTCAACTCAAACGCCTTTGGAAAGCTTTCAAGAATTCCTATTTGTACATTTTATCCTTTAAAGAATAAATCTGCTTATTTGCTACTAATACGGATTTAGATAGTATAAATTATTATTTTATTTGATATTTATTCATTATCCGTCCATTATATATGTTTTTCTGTTACATGTCAACCTTGATGATTAAGAATAGAGTATGATAAAATTAATATTAAATTTTAAAGAATAAAATATAAATAAGACTCAATCTTATATTAATTGATACTTGTTGGATACTAATGCATTTCATTTCATTTCAAAACAAAAGGGATAATTTGTTTTTAATTTACAAAGCAACAAAAGAACCAACAAACCTTTTGAGAAGTGGAGCTCAAAGCTGTTAGTCCCATCCATCCTTGAAAGCTCAATTAAATAATATATCACATTCCTCTGTCATAGTCTTGAGTAAAAAATAAATATATAACCAAAATTATATAGATTTTATTAATTAATATAACGCTAAGCAGTGCATCATGACAACAGATTTGTTATCTCTGACAAGATGTATCTTACAAAGTAGAACCCATACCCTCAAATCATAAACAATTAGAAAGCAGTATATACCTTGATCTTGAAAAAAATATTACACATTACAAGACCATCTTACATCACCCTTTTTAGCTGAAATTCACACATTTGAAGGAACCAATCAAGCACAAAATGACAAAACAAATATAATGTTCTTAAAATTAATGCCAAAATGCATTTAATTTCACAGATATATCAATATATTAAAAACTAATCAAAGAAAACATACTAAAAAAAAATGGCAATAGATTTCCTTTTCACAATTAGACCCAGCATTTCTCAACACTCAAATTACTCATATAAAGACTAATAAATAAAAACTCAAAAATAAACAAACACAAATTTCAAATTTCAAATTTCAAATTCTTTGTTTAGAACATAACCTAGACGTGGCAACCAAAGCAATTACATGTCCTTGGTGTAAAAGAGCAGTACCCAAATGGCCTATTTGGGATATTGCAATTTATTGCATAGCAGCAAGGAGATGGCAAACAGAGACCCCTGGGCCCACCACAACAGGTACACAAGGCACAAATGTGGAAGCTTCCAGTCAGCCGCCGTGCCCTCGACTCTTCTATCAGTACCGATCGGTGTACCGGTTCTGGTATTAACTTGGAACCCTGTCAAAATTTTAAACGATTCAGCCTATTATCATGAAAATTGAAACAAGGTTGGGAGAAATCAAGAAAAAAAACAAAACATAGAAGAACCCACCTTAGCAATGGCTGGGGAGAGAATGAGGAACGCAACAAACAGGAGAAGAGAGACAGGTCTAGAGAGAGAAAGCATGGTTGTTTCTCTCTGATTGGATTGGGGGCTAAAGAAAGAGAGAGAGAGAGAGGGGACGAGATGGGGTTTATTTTTGGAGGTTGGAGAACTTAATACTGTGTGGAACCAGGCATCAATACAGAGTTACAGAAGAGAGAGAGAGAGCGGAAGGGTTAAGGGTTTTGGAAATGGGCCATGGAGAGAGAGGGAGAGAGAGAGAGAAGCTGTGTTTTTAATCAAGGTGTTATTATCATGTTGCCACCTTTATTAAGTTGCAACTAATGGTTGGAGAGAGGAGCCAATAGCAATGCACTTTTATTAATTGACTCTTTAAATCACGGTACATAAATTCTTTGTAGGTTAAATGGTTAAGTACAGCAGCAGAGCAATTAATGCAATTAGGGGTGTACAACGGACGGGTCGATGATAATTTATTAAAATTTTAATCCAACCCAATCACACCGGGTTAAAAAAATTCTTTACTTGACCCACCCATAACCCAACCCAACCCATCTATTTTTTTATATACGGATTATGCGGGTTAGACGGGTTAAACGGGTTATAAATTCAAAGCTATCATTCTAGGCTGATTCAAAGCGAGACATATTCAAAAACAGAAGTTGGCAAGTTGGTAACTTACCAACGTACCACTGCATTAAATAAACTTATCATGGTAAGTTGGTAACTTATTAGAACCAGTTAGTACCAGTGCAGTGGTACTAATTTGTATTTCATTTAGAGCCCATAATAATCCTATTTTGGCCAGCCTACAATAGTGATGTTAAGCATATACTGATACTGGTACCAGTGCAAAAAACTGAGTTAAGCATATACTAATACTAGTAGCAGTGCAAAAAACTGAATTAAGCATATATTGATATTGGTACATAAGAGATATTCTTGTAAAGATTTTAAGTTTTTAACAATACAGTGATACTAACTGGTACTAGTGCCGGGTCACGAGCGAAGGAGATAAGGACTCTGGGTCGGGTTCGGATATAAACGGGTTAGTAAGAGCAAACCCGTGACCCGACCCAGAGTAACGGGTTTATCAAATTTCAACCCGTACCCGACCCAATAACAACTCAACCCGGTAAAAAATGAGTCGGGTCGGACGGGTCAGATGGGTCGGGTGGGTCACGGGTATTTTTATACACCCCTAAATGCAATGCTTATCCTAATTTAATGAATTTACAATTTAGTACATCTTGATTAAGAATTATCAAGTCCCCAATTTAATTGTTGGTGGAACCGACTCCGTTACAGAACAACACGGTACGTGTGTCGTTACGTACTGTGATTATTTACATACTATGATTATTTTTTGAAAATTTGACACAGCACATTATGTGAAATATCTAGTCACGGCACGGCACGGCACGCACGGCACGGCACGGCACGCACGGCACGTGGTCACGCGAGTTATGTGTAATTAGGATCGACTAAATGGTGAATTTTGAATAAGCTAACTTAAATTATGATAAAATGGTCATACCAGTCACGCGAATCACGTTTGAACACGACGTGACTCACGTGGTGTGACCATTTCACGTGCCGTGATCATTCATTGACATTTTAATCACAGCACAACACAACACGGCACAAAACTAAAATCACGACGTGTTAATCATTGTATATAGCACGGCACAATTTTTCCACTCTACTGGGTTTTAGTTATTCGAACTTACAAAGAAACAATCATTTTAGATTTTATTCTGAGTGGGTCTATGGTATTATGCACAATGTACATTAATTCAAGATATCTTCAATTTTAAAATTCGAACAGTTCATCTTAACCATTCAATATGATCTATTTTTGATCTATTTTAAAGATACTTGTATATATTTTTTTAGAATTATTTTACTATTTTTTAGACCAATAGAAAAATATTATTTTTGTATAGTCTAGAATCTTTAAATTAAGTTATTATCATAATAGAGCTATTCTCAGAGCAGAACCATCCAAACGTGAAACTAAAATTAAGAATAGCGTAGGAATAGCTCTATTCCGCTATTCCGTGAAAATGTCGGGTTAGCGATTTAGCACCCGTTGGGGTTAGCGATTTAGCACCCGCTGGCCTTTGCTATTCCTAACATACAATCCAAACAACATTTCTACTAATCCGGAATAGCCAAAGTTAGTGCTATTCTTGAATCTCTTGGGTTAGCACTATTCTCAATCACTAATCCAAAAATCGCTATTCTTGCACTAATCCTTGCACGATCCAAACGCACCTGTACATATCTAAAAAATAAAATTTGAGCTCCAAGTATATTTTTATATGTTTAGCATATTAAACAGTACTAAATAACTATTTGGAAATATTGTTTCAAAATGCGAACTATACGCTGTGCATAGTATGTCTAGCTTTTTTATTTTTTGTTAAATGAAAAGGTTCAACCGATCTTGCGTTTTAATATTTTGTCACTAGATACTTGAAGTTATGAATTTCGAAAGTTTATAAAGTCCCCAATTTGCATTAAAAGGAGAATATGCACTGCTGATTGCCTTACCAAATATAACTATGCATGATTCTGATCTCTGCTTAAGGTTTTGATTTTATGGCAAAAGGCATATTAAACAAGAGAACAATCTACATTTGTATCGGGTTGCAAAATTTTGTCGCAAAAAGAGAGAAATAAGGAACAATCTATATTTGGGCTGGGATATAAAGGCCTTTATGGGCTGGATTTTGTTAAGTTAGCTGACACCCCAAACCAGACAATATCTAACTTTTTTTTATTTAATATTTATTTTTTCAGTATAACTGCTGTTAAGCAGGTATAATTTGGCTACATAAAGTCTACAAAACATGAATAGAGAAATACAATTCATGAAGTTCAGTGCTTATATACATAAAGACCAAGGTTCTAAATAGCGCTATAACGGCGTAATATGACAATAGCGTCGTTTTTTCGACCGTTCCGCTATGATGTGATAAATGCTAGAAGAACAATTAAATTTAATGTTGTTACACCCTTAACCAAGCTTTCGGGACCTGGAGGAACTGCATCCACCACCACGGCTGATACAACATGCTCTGCTTTGGTTACATGTTAGTGTATCATGGGGAAAGTTACAGTTTGAAAGCAACGAGTTTAGTTAATTCACATTGAAGCTGTCTAGATGACACATGCCACAATACGAAACTACTAAGCAACTTCAAATCTTCAATGCAGCTTTCCTTAAAAGTTAGACTAAATGTGATTGTACAATCAATCAATCAATCAAAAACTTTTCTTCAATAACTGAATTGAAACTGAGAATCAGTTTTTGAATTAGTGACAAAGACGATATTTTCAGTGTGAAAGATCGTGCGTTTGAAATTCGGATAAAAAATCTCATTGTACAAATTAGGAAAATATTTTTTATTAAATTCGTCCACATTTTCTGTTATTGTGCATTAGTTATAGTTGGGTCACCTACAGAGCTAGGAATTTGTAATGAATTGAGTTACAAAAGCAGCAAGCACCGCAACAATACACACAAAACCAGAATTTATTTTCAAAGAATTACAGAAGTTATCTTCTTCTGTTGGTCAAGCAAGAAGCGAATGAATCATGCCTACGGGCTTTTCCCCTCAAAAAAAAAAAGAAGCGAATGAATCAGACAGCATACAAAAGACAAATGTGAAATGCCCAATAATCAAACACCATGAAGCATTTTCACTAGAGTGAAGAGGTAACTGCGTAACTTAAATAGAAATTTCACCACAGGGCAGAGGCACTGTGACACTGTGAGGCACACGAGACAATGCAAACCAACATATAGAAGAATTGTCTGCTCAAGCAAATGATTCTGTCAGCTGCTACCACCCCACTTGAGGAACCTTTCACTGGATGTCAGATTCTAACCTGATAATGATCGATTATACTTGGAGGCATGTTTTTTTTTATTATTTTATTATTATTATTATTTTATTTTTATTTTTATTTATTTTATTTTTTTATGGGATGTGTCAGTTCTGTAACAAGGGATGGTAATTGATGTAAACCCCTTGACTCATATTGGTTGTTAGTTTTACTTTCAGTAATAGAAATGGTGGTCCTTCAGACCCCAGTATTTCATGGAAAAATTTAAAAAAAAAATGTCAACGTGGGCTGAACAACTGCAAGAGCATACAGTTTTCATTGACCACCACGACAGAAATAATGGTGTTACCCTTTTTTTTTTTTTTTCCTTCAGTTATCCAAATGAGAATTTTTGTTTTCCAATCATTTGCATTTAACTTTGAAGTGCTGGAGTTGTATTTTACTGTTTTGTGAATAAACAATAATTTTTAATGAGATGGGCTACGGTGAGTTGCGAAGTAAAACGCATTTCTACTTCACGCAATATCTTCATTTTCAAAGTTCAAAACATCGATCCGAACCGTTAGATGTGATCTTCATATTGAAATGTGCTTGGAGACCAAATTTTATATTTTTTGAATTTTTTTTTACTATTTATTAAGCCACTTTGAAAATCTGAAAATCCGGATAAACAGTAAAAACAGTAAAAAATTTCTGAACCACCGGATCTTCAATTTTCAAATTGGCTTAATAAATAGTAAAAAAATTTCAAAAAATATAAAATTTGGTCTCCAAACACATTTCAATATGGAGAACAAGATGAACGATTCGGATCGACATTTTGTACTTTAAAATCTCAAAATATGAGTATGAAGTAAAATAATCGCTTTACTTTGCAACTCACCGTAGCCCATCTCATTTTTAATTATATAATTATATGTAAGAAGCAATTCACAGGAATCAAATTTGCTTATGCTTGTTAAATGCCACCAACCATGTAAAACAATATCACTATAAAGCTGACAGAAAGAGCTTGCACATGAATCAAATTGCAAAAAGGTGCATCCATTACACTTTATTCAAAAGATATAAAAACAGAACATGTTAAGTCGTTACCTTCGATAATGATACTTACGAGAAAAAAAATGCAGTTGTCCTCGTGAATTATTACATTACTATCTACAAGTAAAAGAAGAAATAGGGAGAGTGAGAGAAACAGAGAGAGAGACCACGAGCCACTGCTACAACAAAGGTACCCCCAAAGAAATGATCATTACACCATCAGAGATCTTTATAAGAAAAAAAATTTTGCCCCATTTACATGAAGCAAAACAGGTTATATATGAGATCTACAATTGCGGGAACCAAATAACCCAGCTGATCTCCTTTTCGTGGAACTTCAGTTGCAGATGAGTTACCTCTTTTCTCATTTTCCTTTTTCATTTTTTTTCATTTTTTTTTCTTAAGGTCAAGAAAATTAAAGAAGAATTTTTTTGGCAAATGCCTTTTTTTATGAAGAGCTTTGTGATGCCTCTATCTCATTGTTCCGGTCACTAGTCGGTATTTGCTGAGGAGATGCTGCAAGACCATACATGTAATGTCCCATAGGATGATCGAATTTGCAATTAGGCCCGAATTTGCAAATACCATAGCGTGAGTAGAAATCACACATCGGTTCTCCCTGTCAAATTCAAATTATGTTCCAATTACTTCGTAACACTTTGTGACAAACTACAAAGTTCAAAACATTAAGGTGTAAAAAATGCAAAAAAAAAAAAAAAAAAGACAAGTCTAATTAAAAAACAACTGTCACAAAAGACTACTTTCAGTTGCCTGCAAAGAGAATCCCTTTTGCTAGCTAAAGTTTTAAATTGTTATCTTTTAACTTAGCACAGCAGTGTAATTATTATCAATTACAGAGACAATAATAATGCTAATAAAAAAACATTGAGCCCTTCTAATCCTGTTTCCTTGATAATTATTACCCCAAAAGCTGATCCATTTTCAAGGAGGTTTTCCATTTAAGTGATACCCCCCTGGTTAATTTAATTGTAAATATGCACTAAAATAAATATTAGAAGATAGTGGCTAGCAGTTTATTGAGAATTTCTTACGAGCAGGTTGTCTCTCTGCATAATAAAAAGAGATAGAAATTCACCAAATTCGAAATAAGTTATGGACCTCTTGTAAATTTTCCTTAAATAGAAAAAGGAAACTCTTACAGGGCGTAGAGGAAGGCCAATGGGACTGAGCGCACAATTTGGAGCAGGGACTAGCCTCTCTCTCGGATGGTGAAACTTGCAAGTAGCACCAAATTTGCAATCACCGGTTTTCATGTAGAACTGGCACTCAGGCTGGTCGGGTCTCTCTGGGAAAACGTTCTCTCTCTGAACTGCATACACAACAGATCCTGGATGGTAAGATGGGTAAGCTCCTTGATCAGTTGGAACATCAGTCTGACGTGTGGTGGTATAATATTGTGCGGCCGCGGTGTTTCTTTGTGGGTCATCTGGAGATGGGGACCCCATTGGTGCCTAGGGGTCATGAGAAACTTGTCAGAAAAGTCAGTATGAAATGGTGAAAACAATTGAGGGGAAAAAAATTCAGTTGTGCCGCAATACAACGCCACAAAATCATGCATCATCCTATTAAAAAATGTGAACCTAATAAAACAGAGATATGCCAGTTGCAATTCTCCTCTCCTTAATTCTTCAAAGACTGCCAAACGTTCCTTTCTTAATTGCTGGTGGTTGCTCCTAGGAGTATATTGTGTACATTATGTTTTACATTAAAATAAATGATCTTGCCACGTTACATGGTACATTCAGAAAGGTGAAAGTAAAAGTTCCACAAAATATACGTACGAAAACAGAGGGAAACTAGATCTATGCAAAAGCACAAGTGAAACGAACTTACAGGATAGGGGTTCCATCCTGGGACCTGAACTAGACCCTGGGGCAAAATCACTTGCGCATAACTGGAAGGCCCTTGCCACCTAGGGCTTGTGATATAGGAAGCGCGTGCAGTATAAACAGGAGAAGTTACAGCTTGTGGGGAATAAATAGAAGATGAAGCGCCACCACGTAAGGCGATCATAGCATTTGAGGGCTGGGGATGGTGGAATTTACATGTGCCTCCAAATTTACACTGCCCTGTACGTAAATAATATGCACACTCCTTTTCATCCTGCATGAGTAGATGAATAACTAATACTTAAAATATTATAACTGTATTGAAGAATCTAACTTAACACCGGGCATACAGATTACATAGCTCAAAATCTACTCCATGATGTAGACAATATATATATACATATATATAAATGGTCCAAATTTTACTACCAGCCGGATTGACTTCTTCCTATTTTCCCATTGATGACACAAGGCTTCTGAAATAAAGATAGCAATTAAATACAAGGATACAACTAATAAAAAAAGAACTTTTATAAAGATAATATATACCGGTCGTAGAGGATAGCCTAGAACATTCAACTGAACACGTCCGGCAATTCCAGCCTTTTCTCTTGGATGGTGAAACTTGCATGTAGCTCCAAATTTGCAAGTTCCAGTCTTCAAATAATACTGTCAAGTACCAACAAAAGTAGTCAGAATTTAAATTATTACTCAGTAAAATAGCAGAAATCCCCATTAAAAACTAAATATTCCTTACTGCCAGATATATAAATACTGTTACTAAAATCCAACCAGTACTACATTACACATATGCTCCCTGGAGTACCATCATTTCTCCACTTTGGTCTCTAAATTGAAGGGTTCAGTTTTTGTCCAAAAGTTTCCACTACAATTGGTCTTGGCTGGTATCCACACAAAATGATGTCAGCATGGCCAGTATCCACACAAATAATGTGCTTCTCCCATCAAATTTCGAGCCAACACTTTCCTCAGGTGCACAAATGATGCTTGCTTTTCCCAAAATTTACCATCTTAGTCCAAAAAGATATATTTCCCATTTGGTTCCCAGTAAATTTTGGTTTTTCCCATTTTTGTTCCCATGACTTCCAAAGCTTCTCAATCGAGTTCCTGAAATTTTAGTATTTCCCATGTTGGTATTCAAGAATTTAGGTTTTTCCATTATCACCCTTAACAAATTCATATAAAGGGCAACATTGGCAACCAGTCCATCTTATTCTATTAAAATTTAGTGGCATTAGAAACAGATGAGTATGACATAGAAGCGAGCCAAGCAGGTATTCTAAGACCAATCTTGCAAAAGAAGTTGCATCGGAGAGAAATCTGCTGCCAACATTGTATGATACCAATGATGGCGTGATGATGTTGCTTCAGATTTACTCATGTGAGAGATGTTAGACAACTTGGTAGAGATCGAAAACTCTGGGGCCAAAATGGGAGTTCCAAAAAATTAGGGCCCAAATTGGGAAAGATTTTACTTCAGGACAAATTTATAAAAAATCCAGAGAGTAAGAATAATGGAATTTTATGCACTAACATGATGCAGCTGAAATTTGAAAAAAAAAAAAAATGCATATGACGAAAATTACAAAAAAATATTAATGACAGAAATATAAAAAATTCACCTGGCACTCAGCTTGGCCAACCCTTTGTGGGTACTCTCCCTTGAGTCTTGCAGTTGCCATGACCTTAACAATAAAAAAAATTAAATATGTCAGCAAGACAATTGATGCAAGCAAAATGCTTAACAAGGTCTCAGAGGAAGTAATGATGAAACACTTTACCGATTTTTCAAGAATTTTATACATCCTAAAAGTCTCACATGATAATATACAACTTTTGTATAGGAACCTAGTTTTTGCAATGATTTTGTGACCACATTAACGAAGCCATTTTAGAAAGGAAAAATACAACTAAAGAGAGGGACAGAGAGAGAAGAAACCAAAGATTTTAAAGGCATTGATATAAGGTGAAAAGAAGAGTTGATTAACTAGACTATAGCCAAAACATATGAATATATAAACAAATAAATCGAACTCTGCATCAAAGAAAATTAAGGGACTACAACAGTCAGCATATGCAATAAACTATTAAGAAAACAAAGTCTGGAAACTTTCCGCAAGGAATATGCTCGTTTAAAATTCAATAAACTTACTGGCATGCAGTGTTCGACTGACAATACAAACAGAAACAACAAATTGTGAAAGGAAAAAATTACCAAAGCCCTATTAGGAGGATGATTGAATTTGCATGTCATCCCAAATCGGCATGTGCCAGTTCTCATATAGTATGAGCAATCAGCTTCCCCCGGACGCTCCGGGTACGAACCTGCGTCTACTTGTTCGCCTCCCCTCAAGCCCATTTGCCACATTGCATCTGCACCAGTAAAAAAAACAGCTACATAGGTTTAGATATTGCTTTGATCAAGTGCATGTTAATTGAGGTAGTTGGGACAATAAGTTGAATTTACTACAATAAAAGCTTGAGAAAAGAGTATCAACAAAATACATTTTCTTTAATAAGCTTGTGAGCTCAAGTACAATTATATTTAAACGAATTATCTAGTTTTACCATTGTTGCAAATTGCATACAAGTAAATCAAGGAAATACACTAATTCACTACTCTGAGCTTGCTTTCGCTGTTATGCGACCACAAATGTACTCATAGCTAGCTAGGGATACTCGTAAAAATTCAGGATGTGCTAATTCGGTACACATATTAGTCTGCTGAAATTAATACCTGATTTGCAGAAAAATAGCATGCGATTACAGTGCCAACATACAGAGCACGAGCAATGAAAGCCTAATAAATTATCATCCAGGATTTCTCCTAGAACAGCAGGACTGTGCCATTATCATGCACTAGCAATTGGAGAAACAGGGGTGGTTGTATAATACACAAAATCAGGTGTAAAAGGGAAATTGACGGAAAAGGAGAAGATAAGAAATAAACAAATTACCTCGACACAGACCATACCAAATTAATACTAATTTCAGATCAGAATTTCAGGATCATTTAGTGGAATTATTCATATAACTTACAACGCACTTAAACATATCAGCATTGCTACAGTGCAAAAAAAATAAAAGCACAAACTAGTTAAAAGAGGAAACCCTTAGTGCAAGCAACTCTCAAATTCATCACTCTCCAGACTGAACAGAGCACCGGAGGCAGATGCACTGCCACTCATGATGCAGCAGTACTGATGGTGGACCCATCACCGCTTCAGATACAAAAGGACAGAGGAAAAGGATATAAACAGCACAACCCAAATTCCGTGAATTTCCCTTCAATTCCCAAGTTTAAAAAGAAAATTGAAGCACATCAATTGAAACTAATATAAAAAACGCTGTTAAAAATCAAAACAAACAGCATTGCTACAGTACCCACAGAGACAAAAAGTGAAACAAGCAACTGAACAAGGAAGGAATCGGACAAAATTCTGACCTTCATCTCCGCCAGGTCTGGTGGAGGACCCCTCTGGCGCTGACGTGGCGTTGGGTCTGGGCGGGAGTCCACCGCCGGCGCCTCCGCCACCGCCTCCTGCGTGCATCACGGCGATCGCAACAGCATGCGATCAGGCTTATCGCAGCGATCGGAGTAGTGAGGGAGCAGGAGATAAATAAAGGGGTGTGTGTTACTTTGCTACGCTCCACAAAAGAGGGAGAGAGAGGGAGAGAAGAGAAGAGGGGAAAGGTAAGGAGGTGTAATGAGAGCCAGCCATTGGGGCTCCGACAGCCAGTCGTTTTGTTCCCCTTTTCCACCCGCGCGAGAGAACCCCGAACGGACAATTCTCCCAGTTACCGCTGCTATGCGTACTCCGTTACGTCCCCCGTTAGACATTCTCCGAGTGAATACCAGTGTGTTTTTTTCTCTCTCTATTTTGATAGTTTTGATTTGAATGCAAATATTTATGATTTGTCAAAAAAAAAAAATTATTGAACATTAAAAATATTTTCTATAATATAGAAAAATGATGATTTTCCGACGTTGATGATATTACAGAAAAAAAATATAGATAAAGAGAATTTTTATAACAATATTTTCACTTAATTTCATATCATGGCCTCTTTTTATGATATCTTTTTAATGCATTTAGATTGAGTAGTTATTTTAAATTCATAGTTGATGTTGTATGATGTTTCAATTATTTTATGTATTCGTATCGATCTAAATCATGAGTATGATGTTAAGGTTATTCTAGCTTTGAGATGAAAAGTTGTTATGTATGTTCTCAAGTACACCTGAAGTAATATGATAACTTGTGTAATTATTATAATTACTATATTATTTAAAACATACTACATGAAAATGGTAATTTTTTATGACACTTTTTTAATATATACATTAAAGTAATGACAAGAAAATGTATCTTTAACATAAATTTATTTTACAATGAATGGACTCTTTAATATTTATATTCAGGGGCGGATCTAAGGCTTAGTCAAAGGTGGCTAAGCCACTCCTATAATTTCAAAATTTTAATTATACGTATAGGAATTTAATTGAATTTTATCTTTTTTTTCAAACTTTCTATATAGTTTAGCAACTCTTAATAAATGACAAATACTTAGATGTAGCCTAGTGGTTAAAGCTATATTTTGTAGTTCAAATCACACTCGCCACAATTGTAGATTTTAATTTTCAGCCACCCCTATCAAAATTTTCTAGTTCAGCCCCTGTTTATATTTATATTATATAATTTGACATGTATAATCATTTGTTACGGTATACATGTTTCACAACTTACTTCTCATGACAATTTGTAACGGAAATAAACTCTGGGTACAAACTGGGTTCTCGTATAAAAACTTATCGTATATTGGTGTTTACTTAACCCACAAAGACTGGAAACCGTTTAATTTAAACCGCTAATGCGGTCTGTTCCCTCTCAGAACAACTTAACTCTACCCTGAGACAAAGTATCTCCTGTCAGATCGACCGTTGGTTGACGCGATCAACGGTTCGATTAGATATAATTCTAAGGTGGATTCGACACGTGACGTATAGGCCGGCGGAGTAGAGACAGGCGGGTGGGAACGCGGCGGGTTTCGAACGAACGAAACGCACACCTCTAAAAAAATAAATAAAATAAAAAGCGGAACGCGAAAAATCTTTTCCAATTCCTGGAGTAGTTCGTACAGAAAACACCGTAGTAGTGTTTCGTTGCCTTGTGAATTGTGATTTCACAGTTATTTGCAGTTACCGTTGGATGCTTAAAGTTAAGAATATTTAAATTAAGATGGTCTAAATTATATGGAGTTTAAAATAAAAATTTAAGTAGAAAGAGAAAATATCAAAAAATTTATGTCGGATAACGGTTCTAAAAACGAAACGAATTAAAATAAATGATATGTACTTTTCTCTTCACCCCCACATTATTTTTCTTTGAAAATTATTCAGATAAATAGTTTAAGACTTTCTAAAGTCATAATTACACATGTTTAAGTCAATCTAATTATTATGTCTTTAAGGGCGTGCTTCAGACGAAGGGAGACAAAAGAAAGGGAAGAGAAAATCACTGTGGGAGGGAGACACTCACTCTAGACAGCTTCTGCCCAAAGATTTCCCCTGCTCCACAAGAGAAGAACCAAAGAGGGAGTGGAGGTGAAGAACTACTGTTCGAAGGGGAGAGCGGTATCGCGTAGCCTTGATTTTCTCCGAATTTTGTCATCCCTGATTTGGAGTGCAGGTTTTACTATTCCAAGGGTAGCCTCCCCTATTGTTCCCTCCCCTTCATTCCCTTTAACGAGGGTTTCCCCTTTGATACTGGAGCACAGCCTAACCAAGTAAGAACTAAACTTCTCATTCCTCCGTTTAGTCCTAAATCAAACATGAACGGTATGTTAATTGATACTAGCAGTTGATTTAGAGAGGCTCACTGGTAGGCACTTACCTACTCCTGTATGGACTTATGCCTACTGGATCATGCGTTGTGTCTAATCAAGTCATATTTTTACATGTCATGCTATACCGTGATCAAATTTAGAAGGATGGTCACGGCACGTTAGTCACGCTTTGATCACACGTGACTGATTTCTCACATTTGATTATATTTACTATATTTTTTCTTAATTTATATTAGTTTATTCAAGCTTCACAAATAGTTAACAATTATTTATTTATTAATTGATAAAGTTTTTCATTATAAAAGCAAACTATCAAAGAAAAAAATCTTTAATCAAAGCATCAGACCTAATTCTAATTTAGTCAACGACCTAACTATTCCGCTTATTAATTTCTACGGCTAAATTTTTTAGCTTGTTTTTGGCACAAATAAACAATCTGGTTGAGAAAGAGCCTGCTCCAGGAGTAACCGACAGCAAATCACATTTAATGCTGCCTAAACTGCGCATGCTGCTGGCCTCCGGTCTCGGTAGGACCCACACAAGCCGCTGGGTCGGAAAAGGACGGCCCCAAAGAGGCCACGTGTAGGTTTCGGATAGGGTGCGTCAGGTGACTCTTTTCTCTTGTGCTTTTTCGCTAACCCCTTTCAGATCCCTATATTTTCTTCTATGGATATTCTGTAGTTTCTATCATGTTGTTGTCCGTATAGTAATTTTACACCAGAACTTGTAGTGAATTCTTTCTTGGAATTGACCCGCAACACAGAACGCAATATCTCATTATCTCATCGTTTAAATAAAATATAGCTCTACTACACCAGACGAATATTAAATAGAGGGGCTCCATTACTATTATAGTAGCGGTCGATTGGGTGAGAAGACAGATGTAATTAAGCCCGTGTGATTACTGAAAGCAATATGGAATTAAGCACTATTTAGTAGTGGGTCCCACAAAGAAAGAAATCAGAATTCGCGATTCGTGCAGTGGCTTTTTCATACTTTACGGCGCTAGCCTGGCTTTGGCTCGATTTACTAGGGAGGTAGGTTTTGCTTGATTTCAGAGGTTTCCCCAACAGCTTTTCTTATTTAATTAATTAAACGATTAAATTATGAAGTTGTCTTAATTTTATTTAGACAAGGTCAAGGGGCAGTTGCAAATCTACAATTGCACGGGTAAGCATTTTTTTTAACTACACGTGGAATCTAACAATGGGATCAATGTCAAAATGAGGATTGACACGTTGGAATTCAGATCCAGTCAATTAGGGCATTTTCGACTGTCAGGCGGGAACGAGAATGAACTTGAGTTCGGATTCAATTTGAATGGCTAAAATACTGTGTGCGTGAGAAAAAAAATTTACTATGAGTGAATTTTTTTTCTCACGAAAACAGTGGCATCGGTCCTTAATTTCACCTATAAAATGAAATTCATACTGTTTAGATTAACCTAGCACAAATTATAAGGAGCCTTGGTAAATCTAAAGCAGGCTCGAGAAACAATCGCTAATTCTATTCCTTGTTGTCAGAGATAGAGTCAGATTTTCAAGTTATGAAAATTAAATGTAAACATAATCAATTATATAAATTTTTGATCAATTATGCTTAAATAATATATAAATATAAAATATTAAAAAAGGGGTTAATTGACACGCATTCTTTCAAAGTGGCTCCGGTATTGTTTACAGTACCACAACGGATACTCACTCCACACACTGGGCGTAATGAAATTATAGTATGTCGAGAAATCTTCAATGCATTCTAAATAAATGTAAACTATTAACAACAGTTTGAAATTATTTTAGACTTAAAATATTTCATGTGCATTGGCTTGCAAGAAAAATATAAAAAAAAAAAAATACTTTGTGAAGAAATGAAACTAGAATATCAAATTGATTCTTTTTTTTTTTAAGTATGATGTCTGTTGCTCGCAGTTTAAAGAAACTGTTAAAAAAATTTATATAAAAATAATGCCCAATGGGATGAAAACATAGTATTGTCTTATATGAATCTCATTTTCGTTAAAGATACAAAATTTTAATAAATCTAATGAAATGTGCTAATTCAACTAGATATTTTTCATCTAAAAATAATACTTATTAACAAGTGAGCTATATATTTTAAATTACCTACTGCTTGATATATATATATATATATATATATATATATATATATATATATATAGAGAGAGAGAGAGAGAGAGAGAGAGAGGGGGGGGGGTAGGCTAATAAACAATCGATTGTTCCTAGCCTCCCGTGCAACCAAGTTGTTTTTCAATTTTTAAAGTCCAAATGATCGATCCAAACCGTTAGATGTGATCTCCATATTAAAATGTGCTAGGAGACCATATTTTACATTTTTTGAAATTTTTTTACTATTTATTAAGCCACTTTGAAAATCGTTGATCCAACGGTAGCTTCTGATTTTACTATTTGGTCAAGCCACCGTTGGATCAACGATTTTCAAAGTGGCTTAATAAATAGTAACAAAATTCCAAAAAATGTAAAATTTGGTCTCATAGCACATTTTAATATGGAGATCACATTTAACGGTTTGGATCGATCATTTGGACTTTAAAAATTGGAAAATGACTTGGTTGCACGGGAGGCTAGGAACAATCGATTGTTTATTAGCCTACCTCTCTCTCTCTATATATATATATAGAGTTAGGCTGGGGTGCTATGGATAGCATAGTGGCCTCTATGCTACGGCTCAATATTCGAGTTTTCAAAATCCAAACGGTCGATCCGAACCGTTCATCTTATTCTCCATATTAATATCTGCTTGGAGACCAAATTTTACATTTTTCTGAATTTTTTTACTATTTATTAAGTATTTTACAAAATTGTTGATCCAACGGTGGCTGCACAAAACAGTAAAACCGTTGGATTAGCGATTTTCAAAGTGGCTTAATAAATAGTAAAAAAATTCAGAAAATTATAAAATTTGGTCTCCAAGCAGATATTAATATGGAGAATAAGATGAACGGTTCGGATCGACCGTTTGGATTTTGAAAACTCGAATATTGAGCCGTAGCATAGAGGCCACTATGCTATCCATAGCACCCCAGCCTAACTCTATATATATATATATATATATATGAAAATTCTAATATGCTACGCGTAGCATAGAGGGCCTCCGTACAACGGCTCAATATTTGAGTTTTCAAAATCCTAACGGTCCATCCGAACCATTCAACATGATCTCCATATGAATATGTACTTGCAAACCAAATTTTATATTTTTTAGAATTTTTTTACTATTTTTTTAGATAGGTAGAAAATCACTTGTCTTAATGACACATAATTTTCAGATCAAGTGATTTTCCACCTATCTAAAAAAATATAAAAATTGGTTTACAAGTACATATTCATACGGAGATCATGTTGAACGGTTCGGATTAACTGTTAGAATTTTGAAAACTCAAATATTAAACCGTTGCACGGAGACCTTTATGCTACGTGTAGCACCGTAGCAAAAAAAAAAAAAATAGGCCCTCTATGCTACCTATATATTGTTCTACGTTTATATGTAGCCATATATCTTATTTCTCCATCAGTTTGCATCTCATAAAAAAAAAAGTTTGATAATTGCAAAAAAACTATATATTTTGTTTGCTAACAAGAAATATATTATTTAATAAATTAATACGTCAATATTTCTTAAGCACCCCCCCCCCCCCCCCCCCCCCTTCCTCCCTCCCACAGAGACCGAATCCTCTGCCCATCTGGGAGCAAGAAATTTCTGCCCCCAAAGTCACTGTTGGTGGACCCCCAGTTTAAAAATTAACAGTGACCGGTCCCACCCAGCAGTAACTGAGGAGACAGAATTTTCCTACACCCCGGAGAGCAGGTGATCTCCTTCCCCCCTCCACACACACACACACACACAAAAGAAGATGATTTACACGTGGAGATAAAATAACACATAGTTGAACTGTTAGTGCCAGTAGGCAGTAGCTATCTTCTCATGCTCTGCGATTAAAGTATTTATTGTATTTCTAGAACACTAAAGTGCAAAAGATGAAACTGAAAAGAGAATTCTAGAAAAGGAGATGAGGGTTGAGTGTGAACTAAGGGTCCATGGAGACTTAATTGCGTTGACTTTACACCTAATTATATTGGAGAATCTACGCACTAAAATTATTTTTGTTTTTTTCTTACTAAAATTATCATAATTCACCTCCTTTTTGTTTCCATAGGAATAGGATGTATCATCTCCTATTTGAAATGACAGGAATTTATGCTATCTGATGTCATATTTGACTTTTGAATGGGAAGAGCAATAAATTATGTATTTTCACAATAAACAGATAAACGAGGAATAAAATATAAGTAAAAATGCGTAAAATTTAAGTTAATTCGAAGTAAGTTATTTTTTTTTCTTCAGACAAATTTGTTTACTCTATATTTATTTGTCTCAGAAGCGAACTCAAGTTTGCTAGGAGTGGACAATTGTTCTATTTTGAATTTTCAAAAATAATTTTTAGGATAAATTCTATTATTACGCATCTCGGTATAATATTTGAGTTTGTTGAGATTAGTATAATCTAAGTTTAATTTTTAGAAAGGATGGGAACAAGTCTTGACGTTTGATGAGAAAATGCATACTCGAATTCTGTAATAATTTAGAAAAAAAAATCTTGTCGAGATGAATGAAATTTTTTATTTTAATAAATGATTCATATGATTATTTTTTGTGTTTTTATGATTGGTTTTAGATAATAATTGTTTTTTTAGAGTAAAGTTAGGTTAGTTTTTAAACTCACCAAATTTAAAACTTCTCGATTAACTTCAAATAATGAAACCAAATAGTTGGAACTGATCTACTTCAATAACTTTATATTCCAAATTTGTAAATTTTCAAATTAATTTAATAAAATGTCAAACTGTCAAGAAGAAAAAATGAATCTTAATACATTCATTATTTTTATCACTTTTTTTACAGCTTGACTTTATACTAAATTAAATATTATAAATTTTGTATATATACATCACTCAGGAAACATATCAATTTCAACAATTTAAAATCGTTATTTAAAATTAATCTAATAAATTTTAAAGTTAAATTCACCATAAAAACTTCACTAACATAAAAACATCACCACTAGATGAATCAATGAGATAGTCCGTATAATTTATCTATTATCACCCAAGAAATAACTAAATTACAATTCATTCGCATTGATGGTTCTCCAAATGTGAAAATATTGTTTAATTATTCTAAATTCACAAAATGTGCATTACCCTTTAAAGCATTATATCTTATCACAGTTCATAACTTACTACCAAAAAAAAATCAATGAAAAAAAAATCAGAAAGAAAACTTAAAACAGAAATGTACCTAAGGAAAGTGCATGGCTTGTGGCATCTAATTGTTGCGATAAATATGCACGGTACAGCCGAGGCGTGATCATAGTTGGCTGACGATCAAACACCGGCGAGGCAAGCCTGACCGTAATTGTCAGGCGTTAGTCGTAGGAGAATATTGTCCTCAAATGTTTTAATTGAATTTGCATCCTCCTATTTTTAGGAGAGAAAAATATTGAACAAGATAAGGAGAAGATAGCACAATTGGTCTTTCCTTGGTTTAGTTTTTTTATTCTTCTTTGTTTTTTCAATGTCCAGGGTGTATTTTTTCCAAATTTAGATATATTCAAGAGAGGGAAAGAGTAGGCTATTCAAAACAACATCAATAAATCGAGCTTGACTCAAGTCACCTTGCACAAATGTTGTTGTGTAAATACAATAGGATGGAACAAATATTAGGATAGAGTATAAATTTACAATTATTCTAGAGTTAGGCTATGATGATATGCATATCACGGATTGACATGTTCTATTAATTTATATGTCTATTTTTTTTAAGTTTAAATAACTGATTTGAACCGTTAAATATGATATATGTATAAAAATGTACTTGAAAACAAAATTGAACACTTTTTTTAGGTTTTTAAATCGAGTGATTTCTACCTATCTAAAAATAGCAAAACAATTCAAAAAATATAAAATTTGATCTCTATGTATATTTTCAAATGAAATCATGTTTAAAGCAATGTTTTGAAATACGACTTTATATAAGTAAAATGACACTGATTGTCGTATATGCCATATGAGGATATATATAGTACATTTAGGGTGTTTTTAAGCTCACCAAACTCTTTTTTAGCTTGATTTTAAAAAATTATCAGATCAAACAATAAATCTAAACTATTGAAACTTGTCTACTTCACAAGTTATATGTTTACATGCTAAATTAATAAAATTTTGAATTAATTTAGTATAAAGTCAAGCGGTAAAAAAATAAACACGTTAAAATTAACTTATTAACCTTATTTTTATCGCTTGACCTTATATTAAATTAAGTTCAAAATTTATAAATTTGACATATAAATGTCTCACTCGTAAATTAGATCGGTTTTAACAGTTTGAATTTATTATTTTAATTTATTCGAATAAATTTTGAAGTTAAACTCAATAAATGACTTAGTGAGCTTAAGATCACCATTATTCTACTCGAAATCATATATATGATTTAATGTACAGTTTTTAAATTTCATACAAGTAGGAATGATACATACAAAATTATAAGTGACATGCCTATGGGCATTTAAAGCAAACAAAATTATAGGTGACATACAAACTCTTAAATCATAACATTTATTACAGAAAATTATTAACAAAAATATAATATTATTATAAAGTGCATAATCACAATGTTTAATAATTAGAATGGACCTACATAAAATATAGAGTTAGGCTAATATGACATTGGTGTTATTTCAAACTAAATAACACCACATCGTAAACCGTTAGATTTGCTTTAATATTCGTACAATCTGCTTTTACTGTTCAAGCACTTTATTTTGTACGAATATTAAAGCAGATCTAACGGTTTACGATGTTGTGTTATTTAATTTGAAATAACACCAATGTCATATTAGCCTAACTCTAAAATATATGTTATGCAACTTGTGTTTGCTAATATGCCCCGAGATTCAACTTAATTATTTGTTGTGTTTCTTGAGTTTTTATTTGAATAAGTATATAAAATTATATTTAATTAACAATTTAACTTCAAAATGTTGAAGAGGTGTAATTTGATCAAACACTAACACTTCAGGGAAGAAGAAAAAATTTCCCACCTTAATTTTAAGTATCATTCTATTTCAAAGCCAGTTTATAAATAATAAATATGAAGTGCAGAACATAATATCTAATTTCATAGAAGATTTCATAAAACATATCCGACAGATCACCAACATCTCTGTGAGCACGTGACTAGTTAGACTCTAATAGCAAAAACTTTTCTTGTCGTGTGGTCGTAGGATTATGTCTTTTAAGGCTTCAAGGCTTTGGCTTTGAGAGACCGTCTCCAATTTTCTAATGAATCCTTTTAATCTTTAAATTGTTCCATATAATTCTCCTTTTTTATATATAAAAAAAAATCTGAATCTCTCATCTCTTTTCTTAGATAGTGTAAGAAAAAGAGAAGGCTAGAAATATGTAGAATAATTACACTTCAGAACTTGTGTTGTGAATTGTGTTAAACTACCAACAACAATCAGTGTGTTGTGCGGCCCACACAAATGGCCATAGAATCGACTTTCCTGAATTAAATCAGATTCCTTTAATTAACAGCCTTTTGTGTGGCCACACAAAAAACTATGAGTGGTTGTACAAAACTCTGTAATTCAGCCAACTTAATATATATGTAATATCATAGTGACAAATGAATTATTCGGGTTCGGTTCGGCGAGATCAAAAATTCGTGATTCGGGAATAATTCGGGTATAATTAGGGAATGATTCGGAATTATCCGGATCAGAAATCTCAGTCCTACAAGAGAGCAAGAAAAAAAAAATTGTTCTTGGAAAAATTCGGAAAAAAATCGTGAATAATTCGTAAAATTCGAGAAAAGTTCGTAAAATTTGGGAATTATTCGGGTTTAATTCGGTCAAAATTCGGTCAACCGAATAATTCGGCGTTCGGTTCGGCATCACCCCAAAAAAGAATTAAACGGGTATAATTCGGGTATCTTGTCACTATGTGTAATATCCAGATTGGAGAGTGCAGCTGCACAACCATTTGTACGACCCGCACAAAGCTCTGGAAATTGTCTGATCTACTATGTATTTTGTGGTTCTCCTTAATTGCAAATTTCATAATCAGCTCATTAACAATTTGAACTTTTTCTGCGTAAGTCAACATATTTATGAATCATATCCTATTAAATACATAAATTGTCAAATTTCTTGACCCGGACAATCATACATAACATTATACAATTCATAATTATATCGCATATATGCTCACCGTTGGATTATGATCCAACACAAAACACTAAAACAATGAAGTATTGTGCTGCTCATCACTTGCTTTTTTTATGCATTTTTTCATGGCTTATTTTGCATAGACCATTTCAATATGAACATTTTTTTTAACACATATATGTTTTACCATTAAAATACTAAATTAGTCCTTATTTAGATGAACTTTCTGGTAACAATCTTATTGTCAAATCTCAAAACTATAGATAACACGCGATCATTCTTGACTCATCTAATTAGAGATGGAATTAAAAAAAATTGAGATAGGAAGACTAAATAAATAAATATTTTGTAATTTCATTTATGAATGCGGATCATTAATAATGTTTTTCATATAATAATAAAAAATTAAAAAGATAAAACTGAAACTTTTCATCTTTTAGGGAGTGCTTAACATCTATTTGCTTGTACTATAGCCCAAATTTTTTAAATATATCCCCAACAAAAAAAAAATATCACTGTTTTTGGAAAATTTGATATTTATTCGGGCTGCAAAGATAAAGAGTAATTTGTCGCTGCGGCCCGGATAAATATGGAAATCTCCAGAATTTGTAGATCTTTTTTTTGGGAGGGTATTAATAAAAATTTCAGTACTATAGCATACGAGTTATAAATTCTAATTGTAAACTAATTATAACTATTGATGTATTAATTGCAATAAGAATTACAAGGATATATATAACGGTTATTCATTTAACAAACTTCTTTAATTAACAGTATGCCTGAATTACTGTATCTACTTTTAAAAAATAAAATTTGTTTGCAAGGAAATTATTACAATCTTGCCTCAAATTTAAATTCAAAATTTGGGCGGCCGTTAACAAATTACATTAACAACAGGATTATTTTTTAGCTTAGTTTTGGAAAAAGAAAAGTTTATTAAAATATCTGAACTTTTGCTTTTAAAAAAGAAATAATTGAACTTAAAAGTTTAGATATCTTCCATTTAAAATTTTGGCATTCAGCATTTTTTATAAATAAATATCTTTCAAAATGCTACAACTTCATAAAATGAATAGCCATGAACTATATAAAAAATGGGAAATGCTAAGATGCTACTTGTAGCATAGTGACATGTGGTGTTACTTTTTTTTAAAATAATATTGAATATATTTCAAACGACAAATTCAGACCGTTAAAACCGATCTACTTCACGAGTGATGCATTTACATATCAAAATTTATAAACTTTTAAATTCATTTAGTATAGAGTTAAGCGGTAAAAGAATAATAAAAAATAAATGTATTAAAATTAACTTATAAATCTCTCTTTTTTTAAATTTTTTTGACTTTATACCAAATGAATTAAAAAATATATAATTTTATATGTAAATGCATAACTCGTAAAATAAATTTGTTTCAACGGTTTGAATTCGTCGTGAAAGTGTATTCAATATATATTTTAGAAGTAGCATGACATGCACTATACTATAGGTTTATAGTAGCACGCTATTCTTATTTATGAAAAATTCTATAAATAAAATACAAAATACTTATATTATTTTAATTGTTCATTTGTTTCCAAGTCACATAAAAAACATCCATGGCATTTAATACAAATACTTTCTAATCAAGACATAATGACGCGTAAAAACTATATCCATGACGAATAATATATGTGACATGATGTGACTATGAGTTGAAATAATTTCTTCTGATTGGACAGTTATAATTTACAATTATAATTGCCAACAGTGACTTTAAACTAAAAATTAAAATATTATTGTTTTTGTTTGAACCGTTCACCCAAAATTTCAATATATTTATTTGAAACTAAATCATTCGTCCAGAAAATTTGTACCAAAGATCATAAGTGTAGGACTTTGGAGAAATTTTTTTATAAACCATAATTGAAAAAAAAAATTATGAAACCAATATGATTATTTATTTTTTTTAACAAAAACTTTCGGTTTTGAATTATTTTTCTTTTTGGACCAAATGACAATTCAGTATCAGGTTCATAATGTTTCAAAGTATTTTTTTTTTTGAGATCTGTGAAAACGGCTGGTATTGAAATGACAATTTGATAAAAAAAAAAAATACAAACCGAAATGGTATACTAGTTCTTATAATCTTTATAAAAAACAACACAATCAAGTTGGTTTGATAAAATTTAGTTTTTTATTCATGGTTTTTAGAAAAAAAATCGGCTTTGGAGGGATCCGAGAGAAGAGAATCGGGGGATTCTTCTTCATTGCTATCTTGGTGACGTCGTAATGGAACTACTAATGACGACATCATGAAAGTTAAAAAGAGAAAAAAAGGTGGAGTGGGTCTGTGGGTTGCCCAATGTCCACCGACACAGTTAAAAGTACCCAATAATGCACCCTACAAATCTAGTACTGGGCCCCACCAAATAATTCCTCCATCCTACCCTACTCCAAGTGTACCCAAGTTTCCTCCTATTCAATTCTTCAGAAATGGTCTATTGGGCCGACTTTAGATAGTTGTTCTACTAATGGGCCATATTGGGTCGGATTTTGTTAACTCTTGTGCACCCCATTCTTGACCCAAGATTGACTTTTTTTTTTTTTAATTTGTATTTCCAAAGTGGGAACTGACCAGAAATAGAGCAATTACCCGCTTATTTTATCTTAACTCGGCGTAGATATTTTTTCCACGCGGAAATGTTTACCGACTTGTCCAATCATCTTATACGTGCTGCGTTTGAATCGTCGGTGCAGATAAGACAAACTGTAGTAGTAGTGCCGTGTGCCGTAGAATAGAGCAGACTCTATTGGTGGGAAATACATCTCTGTTTCGTTGCTCCACTTGCAATTTTTCTCCGGCTAAAGAATGTAACGGACTAGTTTTGGCTTCATGCAGCGCAAGAGCTCTAGAATTAAAACAATGCTGCATATAGTTCGTGCGCTGTGAAGTGAAAACTGCTCTATTAAAATCTTTACCCATTTTCTCCCGATCACACTCTTGGTCCATCTTCCTTTGAAATTAATTCTCTCGATCTCGTTATTTATTTTCTATCAGAGCCTCGAACTATGTATTAGATCAGATCTAACTTCTCGAATTGGATCGAAAATCCATTTTTCCAAAATGGCCCTTTCGACTCTAATTCCTAGAACTAGAAAGGGGCGGTTTTTGATCTGTTTGGTTCTCCTCTTTCTTTTGGCGGCTTCTTCGATTGAATTGGTTTCTGCTCAGGTAAGATTTCTTCATTTTCTCTTCAAATTAAGCGCATTCACGTAGACAATGCTCTGTACGATGGAGTATGGCTTTCGTACAGTACCGGTATAACATGCCTCGATTGATTTTTTTTTTTTTTTTTTGAAGATATTTATTGGTTGGAAACGGTGTATCAGTTATTCTAAGTTTGCATTCTTTTATGCTAATTTTCTGTCAATTATTGTTGTTCAGGAGGGAAGTTCTGAAAATAAATCAGCTGAGGTGTCTCATTCGCTGGGTCGCAAGTCTAAAGTGAGTCTCTTCCTTCTTATTAGATAACCTGGGCTGTATAAATTTTTCTCGATGTGAATTGGACCCATTTACTTATTGTTGAGTGGTACAGGTTGTTATAAAATCTGTTGGGAAAGATGGAGGAATCGAAGATCACGGTGTGGATTTGGATGAAGTGGGACCGGGGCTATTTGATGCTTTATTTGCTAGCTTGTCTATGATCTTAGTTAGTGAGGTCAGTACTGTTATTGACTATTCAAAATACCATTTGATTTGAATTTTGGAAGTTAGATGATAAATGTACATGCATTTGCTAGACAAAAGCCTAGGTCTTCTCAAATTTCCAGTAAGTTTTGCCTAAGTTGCTTCAATTTCGCTATATATTTTATAAAAACAATATGTCTTATTTTTTGTGTATTAGATTGGAGATGAAACATTTATAATTGCTGCTCTCATGGCAATGCGGCATCCAAAATCAATCGTCTTGTCAGGCGCACTTTCTGCTCTCTTTGTCATGACCGTAAGTTTTAAGAAAGCCTCTTAAATTTTTGCTTTTTTGTATTTTCCTCCCTGTTTCATATTCATACGACTAATACTTTGTGTATTTTGTAACTTGTAAAGATACTATCAACTGCACTAGGCAGGATAGTGCCGAACCTGATATCTAGAAAACACACTAACAGTGCTGCTACAGGTATATAATTCTCAATTTTTATTTGTATTACTATTGGAAGTTTCTCTACACGTATCTATTCCAAAATTCTGAGCTTGTTTGAACTATTTTCTTACTATTTTTTGGGTCCCGGTTTAGTACTGTATTGTTTTTTTGGGCTTCGGTTGCTATACATTGCTTGGAAGTCAGACTCAAAGGCATCTCAGAAGAAAGAAATTGAAGAGGTATGCTTTCTTTTTGTCAATTATTTTACCAAAATCAGAAAGAATTCCAATACTATCTCTTAGAGTCCTTGTCCAAATATTCACAGCTAAGAAGTCTCACCGACTTTGTATCCTTATATATTTGATTCGCTGTATAGGTAGAAGAGAAGCTTGAGGCAGGACAAGGGAAAACTCCTCTTCGTCGATTCTTTTCAAGATTTTGCACTCCAATCTTTCTTGAGGTAAATTAATCTTGTTCTCTCTTCTCTTATTTGTTGGTCAGTCATTGTTCTTTGATTTGTTTAATCAGGGATTATGATGATATATGCTCACAGTGAGCTGGTCTGGTCAGGTCCTGCAACTGTACTGTACCAGTATTCTTAAATTGCTACAACACCACGCTCAATTGGCTCAGTTGAATGTGATTTTAACTCTCTATTTGTACACCTTTTGGATTTATCTTGCCTTGTTTGGCATTGGATTATTCAGTTGGGAATACCAGTCATAACCAGTAATTTTGCAATTTTATTCTCTTTCAGCACCTGAAGACTCATGTATGTTTATTTTTTTGGTTCAGTCATTTATCTTGACTTTTCTAGCTGAATGGGGTGATCGTAGCCAAATAGCAACCATTGCGGTAATTTTTTTTGTTTGCTATTTAGTTTTTACACAATGAATTCAGTTTTTAATACGAGTCTTTCAATCATTTAATTTATGCCTAGATTTTGAGCCAGCGAAGCTTTTAATATATCAGATACTTACTGTGTCAAATATTGTGAATTTGTGACTATAGAATGGCCTTAGGATATAAGTGCCTACGATGTTAATTGGTAGATCTCAATTTACGAGTGTTGCATAGTTCCTAGATTTGCATGAGAAATTTGTTTTGTATTATTGTATTTTTATGTTGATGCTTTTCTTTGTGAAAATGCAGCTGGCAACCCACAAAAATGCAATAGGAGTTGCTATTGGTGCAACGGTGGGCCACACCATTTGTACCTCAGTAGCTGTGGTAGGAGGAAGCATGCTGGCCTCCAAAATCTCGCAACGTACTGTTGCAACTGTTGGTGGCCTTCTCTTTCTTGGTTTTTCCCTCTCATCATACTTCTATCCTCCCTTGTGATTACAATGTTCTTCTTGTAAGTTTGCTTTTTTTTTTATTTGACCCATTGTGCTTCTCAATTTCTCAGTTTCTGAGACTGGGCAATTGAATTCTTTGACAGGAGGGTTACATTGGTAGGGAAGTGGTGGTTAGTTGTTAGTTTATTTGTTTAATTTATAGGAGGAATTTTGAATTTTTGTTTTGCAACTCATTGCTGGGTTAGTAAAGGGAAATTCATGGGGCAGATGATTGAGCAGTCCGAATGGAAGATGTGTTACAGTTTTGGGACAGTTACTATGTAGCGACATTCAGTACTTTCCACCTGATACAGTAACACAGTGTAGAAATTACTGTAGCAATGAAACTGAATTGAAGTGTTTGATACAGTAACATTTACTTTCCAGTGTTATTTCTTCCAAAAACTAAAGTGACATCAGTCAATGGCTACTGGGTCCAGTCCCAATTTTAGTCTGGCACAAGTGTAGAAAATTACTTTAGTTGGATCAGTTGGTGCTACCTGAGTGGAATATATTTGACTTTCAAATAATATCAAATCTATTATACTTGTTTTGTACCTTATTTGTTTACAACTCCAGCCCTATGAGAAATAGTTCAATGTTGAAGGTGAGATGAAATTGGCGTTAATTAAAAAGCAAATAAATATACTAATATTGAAGATGGAAATGAAGAAAATATAGACGGCTATGAGTCGAAAAGATACTGTTGTTTTTTATTTTGTTATCACATTTTATATTAACTAATTCATGGATGAAAATGAATGGGAGACATGAAATTCAAAAACAGTTTTTTGTTTTGTTTTGTTTTTTGCTTGGATCACGCCCGTAGGCTATTACTTCTTTTCCTCATCTCTATTACAATTCAATCCTCTTCTTTTCAAAAACAGTTAAAAGAACAAAAATAGGGAAACTATGTTTTAGTTCTTGAACTATTACTTGTTTATTTGACCTACTGAGTTTTTTCTTTTGTTTACTTCAAACAGTTCTTTTAAACTATCCAACATTCTGTTGAAAAAGAAAGAAAGTGTTTGAAAAAAAAAAAAAAAATCCACTGTATTGCTAGACTCGCAATTCTGAATTCGTATCTTCTGAGTTAAGATCTGGACCGTTCGATTTAAATCTACATTATTATTAAAGGGCCCGTGCATTATAGCCTTGTAGGTATGAGCCGAATTGACTTGAATTCTGATCGCACAGTCCGAAAATAAACTCAAACGGTACGTTAATACTGACGATGCGAATTCCCCAACTCTTCCTCTCTTCATCTGTCTCAAAAATGAATCCCACTTCCTTCTCCTGTCGGCACTAAAATAAAGTGAGTTTTAGATATTGAAACCATTTTTAACCATTTTTTTTTAGAGTAAGGTGGCAACGTGCATCCTACGAATTTTCATTAATAAAAATAATGTATACATGAAAATGGGGACCATTTTTGTCGGATTTTGGATGGTTCAGTTTAAATCATGTCCGTGTTTCGGACGGATCAGATTTGTTTTGAATCAGTTTGACTTTTTATAAAAATTCGGATCAAGTCTGATTTGGGTCGGATGGAATCAGATAACAGTTAATGAATGGAAGTGCTAATTCGAATCAAATTAGATAGTTCAAGACTCAAGAGCATGTTTGAACTAAGATATAGTTTAAAGATTAAAACTAAACTTTATTCTAATTTTTCTAAAATTTTCTGTCTTCCAACTCAATTCTGCTAACGAACTTAAAGATCCTAAAGATTTTTCAGTAAAAATATCTTCTTTTTTGAATATTTGTGCAGACAAATAATAAATAAATATGAGATTGCTAGAATGCATAGTTAAATTTTCATTGGGATCATATATCTTACATCAATTTTGCTTGCTATCAATATGTTCGGATAGGAACCGAATCTCCTGCCTCCTTGTGGTAGGAAATTTCTGTCTAAGTTTGAAGTGGATTTTGAGATAAATGTCAAAATTCACTCTGGACCCATGTATCAGTGACTTTAGGAGCATAAATTTTCTGTTCACATGAAGGCAGGTGATCTGGTTCTGTTTGGGATATATTTCATATAAAAAGAACATTGATTTATGAATTTAGTAATTACTGAATGCACAGAAAACAGAGCAACTACATCTCATCAATTGAATAATTAATTTCGTCATTATAAATAAACAAACACTTGTTAGTTTGCATGAACAGAAAAACACTCATGCCACAGAACATCTATGGTAACAACAAACAAAGAAAATAGTTAATGTGTCACAAAAGTACAGGGTCAGATAATGAGTCATTTTTTTTACTTTTTTATTACCTTTTGATTTGTGTAAGTAGGAGGGTGACAATATATCTTGTTATCAAAGCAAATGCCCAACTCAACACTTAACTGCCTCACTAAAAATTTCATACCCTCTAACCACCATCTTTCACTAGAGTCTACTATCTTTATCTTTCCTTGCACTCTACACTTCTCTTAACTATAAGAGAGATAGATAGTGACCATATTTCTTTCACAAGTTTCTGGTATCAAACATTAAACAAGGAAGGCTTCACCAATTAATCCTGAGAAGAAATTAAGAGCTTTTTTCATTAAGTTTCAGGTAAAGTTTCTTTCTTTCTTTTTTTTTTTTTTTTTATTGAAATCAAAAGTTTAAGTGGAATAACATGGTACCAAATACCAAAGACATCCTAAAATATTTCTGTTATCAAAGATAGAAAAAAGAGGCTACAACAATTAATCCTAAGCAGAGATTAAGAGGTTTCTCATTAATATTTAGGTTTTTTTTTTTTTTTGATAAAAGCGGAAATACCCACCAATTTCCATTGGAATAAAGAATTTAACTGGAATAACATGGTACCAAACAGCTGGTATCATATACCACATGCAATCCTAATTTTTTTTAGTAAAACTAGGAATTACGTCTCAAGAAAAAACCACAGCTACCCTTAGAGGGCTGAATTATAAACCAGTCCTATGAAATAAATCCAAAGCAACAAAACTAATTGTATTATCAGGTAAAGTTTCTATGTTGATTTTTTTCTCTGTGTGTTTTTTTGACATGTCTTCATTATAAATCTATAATCATAAATTTAATTTTTTTCAGCCCAGGAATTGAAAAATTAGAAGATGAAAGGCACATCAGTAGCTGTGAATTTCCCAAGAACCAACATCATCTCAGGAATTCAGAGACTCATTAAGGGGTTCAAAAATCTATCTCAGTTATTTGAATTATACAGAGAAGAAGAAGAAGAAATGGAACAAGAGATAGAGATCGGGTTGCCGACCGATGTACAACACGTGGCACATATCGGATTGGACGGATCAAACAATTTCGGAACCGAAAGCTGGGAAGCACCTCAAGATGTGTTTAGCACATCTCCTATATACATAGGCCAGTTTGGTCTGGTCTTGAATAGCCAGCAATCATGTAAACAATTTTGTTAAATTTCTTCTTTTTCTGTACCTTATTAATTTTGTAAAATTTGTGAGAGAAGTGTGCATTACTTTTGTTATGAATTACCAAGTACATATTTTGATGCAAGAATTTGTGAAAATAATTAAACTGTTCATTTTTATTATAGGAACTATCATGCATGGAACTTTTTAATTTAATATTTCTCTGCATATTTTTCCTAAACAAGTTCAATTCATGTTTGGACTGAAATTTTAAAATCAATTTCAACACTAACTTTTTAAATGCTTTATTATTTCAAATTACAAACTTTCTTTATAAAGTAGCAATACACACTATGAAATCAAGGTAATATATATAATCAGAACTACTAAATAAATCCAATTCAATCTGGTATCTCAAGCCTCAAGGCAACCTTCCAGCCCCGGCTTCAATATTAGCAAAAAATTGTTACATATCATTAGCTGATTTCGCAGAGAATAATTTGCCATAATTTAATTTAAATTAAATTAAAAAAAGGGAAAATGAAAAAGTTATTCGCTTTTAGCGGAAAATAAGATTTTTTTTTAAGTTTTGATGAAAATTGAATATTTAGAAGCTTTTTGTGAGTATAACAACAATTAATTAATTAAAAGAATGGAATTGTACTGCTCTCAAAGTAGGGGTGTCAGTGGGTACAAAATGGCCAAATGGGTCGGGTGTAATTATTTGTATACCCTTACTGTTAAGTTAACAAAAAAAACTTTAACATCTGTATCCGATAAACTAACAAAATAAAAACCTTATCCATACTTGTTTTATCAAATACGATATGGATCAGATAAATAAATAAAATGTTGCTATTGAATTTATTTATATGGACCATGAATAAAGTTATATCTTATCATGCATCATCCCCATATAAATATCTGTGTATGTGTGTAATTTTATAATTTTATTTATAATAATTATCGTATAAGATAACGAGTACGGAATAGTTTTAACTTGTACACTTATCTGTTATGTTAACAAAAAAAAATTATTTATACCCATACTCAATAAACTAATAAAAATAATCTTATCCGTACATGTCTTATTGATTATGATAAAGCCATGCAAAGAAATAAAAGAGCACCATTGACACTCAATGTGTGCCGGATCAATGGCCTATTTCTTTTATGTAAGAAATGCACAAATACCAAATTAAATTTCTGTTATAATAAAAAACAATTTTTTTATTCGAAAAATTCGGAATATAAATTTTAGGCCCGTAGTATAATTTTTCTAACTCTATGGATAAAACAAAAAAAACATTGTTGGAATAGGGTTGGAATTTATAATTCTAGCATCCATATTGGGGAGAATTTAGAAAATTTCGCCTTTATTTTGCCTAGTTCAGAATTCGGAAATTTGATCTCAACGCTAGGCTAGATTTGAAGTTGTTCTGACAGTTGTCAGAAAAATTCATTGTTTTGACAGCTATCAATAAGTATTTTAATTTTTCGAACTTACTATCTGAAATCCCAAAATACATATTTAATTATTTTACAGTTACACACGCGTAATGTTGTTCATTCAGGTTATAATACTTCTATGTTTCCCTTGAAGTTATCTAATAGATGCACTGCCTTAGGGATTTTCAATTAGTTTTTGGTACATAAAATAGCTTCATTTAATATCCCCAATTGAATGAAAAAATACAAATACATCCACGATATTTTTCTTTTAATTTTAAAATTACTCAGACCGTCAGAATTCCTGACTGTCCATATCTTTTTAGGACCGCCAAAAATTCTAACAGTCATTTTTTCACTTCTCAAGGTAAACTGTATGATTTACAATTGGTTCTTTTGTTTCTAAAGTAAAAAATGTAACAGCTATCTTTGACCAAATGATTGAGATCCAATGTACTGTACATTTATTCTCCTTTATTTTTTATTTTATTTTTGGGTTACATTTTTTCTCATTGTATCGTCTTAATTTACTTGATTTTACTTCTTTCACTATCAACAACTAGCTTGAATGTTGTAATGAGGAAAATCAGCACTTCTTCAAATCTACAAACCTTTATAAAATGTTTTCCTGAACAGCCTATTAAATTTGTACACATAAAGGAGAATAACAAAAGGTATTTCTTCACCACACTTTGTATACACAAGATTCTTCTGTTGTACATTGTTTGGATTTTGGATATCACCAGAAATAGCATAACTATTTTACTATTGCTTCAATCATTGAAAATAAGAAGAAAAGCTATTTTACTATTACTTGCAAATAAGTTTTCCTGATTTTAGATCACATAATATTGAAACAACAGATTAGGGTAAAATAAAAATTATGTTACCATGAATTCAGTTCTTCTTATCAGTTGCTCCTTTCCAGTAACTAATTTCATTAACCAGCTGCCTCATAATTGCATGTAGAATTAGATTGAGTTCTGAAATCATCTAAAATCCTTTATACCAGCAGCAAGTCAATGACATAAAAATAGACCACAACAAATTAGAAAAAAAAAATTAAAATCTAAGAGGACTACATTATACCAAACGACACAGATACCACATCAGCGTTACAAATTGAAAACATCAAGCACTCAAATCAAGGAGTATATAAACTTCAGCTAGTAATAATATTTTCGAATATGGGCAAACAAATTGTTGATGAGTTGATCAACCAACACCACTTGTGTTCTTGATTTTAAAATCCTGATCGTCAGGAGGTGCTCTCGCCAAAATACCACCTCTCTCAATTCCTCCTCACGTTCTTCCAGTATAGCTTCCTGTAGTTTCATATTAGTAAAAGTGTTATATTAGTCTAATAAGATAGCAGAAACCATATTCTGATATAAGTTCTTAGCATAGGGGGCTTAGTATAAAATGTACCAGCAAGGTCATACTGGTGCTGGCTTAGTCTGATATGCTTAGTTTATACCTATTGGTATGCATGCACCTAGAGTTGTAAGGCAGCATTGCCTTTGACTCAATTTAGTCATAAGTGCAAATAGAGCAAAAAAAAACAGAAGACCAATTGTATAAGACCACTCCATATAGAACTAGTGTATATCCATGTAATATAACCAAGCAACACCAATCATTACTTGGTTTTTTTATTAGCCAAATCATGCATCACTTTCAGTAGATTTATTTAACTTTTATTAAATGGAAAACCTGAATAGTTTTTTTAGCTTGTTAGAGAGAGAAATAGATTACTTTATGGAGGTTCAAAGTAAGATCCCGTAGACAAGGAGAATGCAAGAGAAAGCAGGCCACCAAATCAAAGTCAGAAGATATGTCCTGGTGTTTAGTTTCCAAACTTGTTAAATTGTTGAAGGTTTGGCAGTTCAGAATATCATCCTCCAATATTTCCTTTATATAAGAAAGAGACATCAATTAATTTAGATAAGGAAACATCCATTTTAAGCTATCATTTTTGCAACGCACACCCAAAGAGTATATCAATTAGTCTTCATGAAATGAAAAAAATTGGGGTATACCAGCAAGAATTCCAAGTCTTCTTTGTTGGTTTTGAGTTGATGATCTATACAACCAGCATAATTTTGAACACAAAAACCATACAAAAAGATCCCAGTATCAAACAAACTAACAAATTGTGTAGTAAAATAAAATAAAATACTCGTACTAAACCTCCTATTAATGTTTTGACAAGTGGTATTGTAAAAACGCCTGCATCATACTTTCTTTGATTGGGGAGCACACAACTTTTGACAACTTTTTCCTACTATAATGCATCATGCAAGAAATGTATTTCATTGATTTCTATCACTTGCACATTACTTTGTTGTGATCCCCAAAAGTGCATGCCAGGAAACTAAATTTTGGTTTAATGTAATTGAAAAGACAATATACCTTGAACTCGGCATTGCACAAATCAAGCGTCAGAGTTGAAACATTAGAAAGCCCACTAAGAAGGTTCATATTACTATTGAAATCAAACCTCTCAATCCCTAAAGAGAATTCTGCACTAACTAAAGATGCCATATTTTCTAGTGAAATACCTCCCTCTTGATTCTCACATACTATAACCAAAGAATCCACACGAGGGCAAGATATTTGCATTTTCTTGCGATGCCAACTTTCAAGAAGATCCAACTTCTTCAACACATTAGAGGAGATTTCAGAGAATTCCAAATCACAATGACATAGAAAAAGGGATTCGAGGGCAGGGCAGCCTGAAAAAAGCTTTTGTGTGAAATCATCCTCAAGTGTAATGCCAATTAGCTCTAATATTTTCAGGGACGGTAGGTTTATTGATTTTGGCCTAATAAAAGTTATATCATCCATGTTTAAAATATCCAAACTGAGTTCTTGTAGGGACCCACAAGAGAAAATGGAATCAGGAAAATCAACTGCATTATCTCTAGCAATTGTGACCTCGATCACCCGAGGCATTAAAAGAGCTACATTGTCAAGCCACTCAAAAGAAACTTCAGAATGATTTCCATCAATATCTGACTCGTATTGAAACACATCCAAGTGGTATGGCCCTCGATTTTCTAACACACCATTCACAAATTGCTTAAGTTTATCCTCGCATTCCTTCCTTTTCTCATAGTTGTTAACATCAGCAATATCTATCAGGAATTCAGCCAGACTAAATTTCAGAACCGGCATAAATGCCCATGTCTTTCTCCATCTTTTGGCCAGAATACAAGTCTGCACGGCCTCTTTGGTACTTAGGAGAGACAGGATGCGGGACAACACTTCGTCAGGCAAATCACTAATCCGGTCCACGCCAATGATATTCATCTACAGATTTTAGAGAAGTACTTCCTCAAACGACTTGGGTGTAACAACTCCTGTGTTCAATGAATTGAAGAGATACATGAATTTGCACTAAATTTTTTTTGAAATAATGACATCTTTATTGAAAAGCAGATGCTTTAGACTACCAAGTTTCAAAGAAACTTACTACAAAAAGATATATTGCGAAACACAAAAGTAACGGACCTTCAAATGATTATATGTGCATTATTGTACAAATGCAGTTATAGAGAGTATCACACTAGCACTACATGTAACAGAGTAAATATTAAAATCACCCTAGTGCAGAAGTAGGTCTACAATACAAGGTCCTTACAAGCTGGAGCGAAGCCAGACTTTCAAACTATGGGGGTCAAACGTGAATGGGGATCAACCATATAACATTTTTATACTTAGAATGGGGGTCAATTTTATAGTAACCATGACATTTTGCTCTAAATTATATAAAAAATCATATATAAATACAAAAAAAAAAAATGGGGGTCAATTGACCCCCATTCAAACTATATACATCCGTCCCTGCCTACAAGTCTATGAGCTAAACAGTCTCTCATCCTAAATTAGTATAGGAGCAGTATCGCCAAATCCAGATAAGTAGAAAATAATCCCAAATTTAAAGAAAGAATAAGGTACAGCAAATGTGACATGCTAATCATATAAACTGAGGCTATATTTTTACCAACGTTAACATGGAAATCTATGCGCATACGCCCCCCCCCTCCTTTTTACTTACAACAAGATTTTTTGTGTGGCGGGTTGATATGTGTGCAGCAGAACTTCTGTGGTCAGTGAGGCAGGTGGTTTTGAGTGGTGGGTCATACACCTAGGAAGCTTTATTTTTGCTTAAACTTAAATAATATATAGTACGGGTCGGGTGGAGACATTTTCATATCCACACCTGTATATTATTAGTCTTGTCCATACAGTACCTTACCTGTTAAGTTTAGCCTTACCCATACCGTACCCTTACCCGTTAAGATAGCATGTAACGAAACTAATGGGTAATTACCAAATAAATTAATACTTTATATATTTAATATAAAAATATAACAAAAAAAATAAATATATTAAACATGTCATGTATGTTATATCCTAAAATATAAAAATTATTTTAAAGATTATAATTTATTAATCAAATAAAATGTGTCAATTTTGTCATAAATTACTAATTAAAAAATTATATTAGATGTTGGATGAATTAATTTTATTGTAAACTACTACATAAAAATAATATAAAATGTTGAATAAATCAATATAATCATAATAATACAAAATTATAGTTATACATATAAATAAAAAAATCATCATATATAATTTAATATTTATCAGCTATCCTATCGAGTAATGGGTACGCAATAGCTCTTACTCATACCCTTACCCGATAAGCTAACAAAAACTTTTTCTTATCCATACTCATACCTGTCAAGTTAATAGAAAAAATTTTCTTATCCATACCCGCCTTATTGAATACAATACAGGTCAGGTAAATGGTTGAAAGGATTTTTTTACTCGTTAAGTTAACAGAAAAAAAAAATACTTACCCATACCTGCCTTATCAAATACGAAACAGGTCGAGTAAACTTTTAAATGGATTTCGTTGACACCCATAATGGTAGTCAAAAGCTTACTACTTCAAATAACATGGAAACTTGTAATTGATCTTCACTACCAATTAAGAGGAAGATGAAAGAGCAATTTTACCTAAATTGCCAAAGGAATTGGATTCGAGTCACCTTGCTTGGGCTTGGAGAACTTGTGTGATCTTTTCTCCAAGATCAAGTTTGAAGTAAATAAAAAATTATATTTTTTTACTTGGTGGCGACGGTATGGGAATTGGGGAAAATTTGGTACTTGACAAAAGTGATTAATAGGTAAGGGAAGAGACCTACCTACGGTGGGCCTTAGTGGATCGGTTAGTTTGAGGAAAATCAAAATACAAAAAAAAAAGTTAAGGTAAAGTAAGCCTAATTTAATTTTTTTAGATTGTTGGGCCTTTAACAAAGGGTAATTTGACATTTAAGGACAATTTACTCCCTAGGTGCAAAATGAGATGGTTTGGTTACTAAGTTCCATTCTATTCCACTTTCTTCTACTTTCCATCATTACACTATATTCCATTCTATTACAAACATATCCGACAACTATTCCACCTTCTTCACTCTATTCCTCCCAATTCCAATGTAACAACTGAATTAAGGTTATTTCAAGCCTATTAGCTTTCATCTTAAAAGGCTTAATCTCAACTAAGGAATTCTACATCAGAGCTTAGATTTGACTAGTCTAAATATTGTGAGAAAGGTAAGAAAAACTTAACTAAAATTGGAAAGAAAAGACATTCTCCATGGAGAAATGAATATAACATGTGATGGGAGGTGATAACGGTTGTCCATAGCATTTCCACTCTTCGTTTTCCCACCAACTTGAGCGCACCACATCCTCCGACATGTTTGTCCAAAGTGTTAGCCCTGCAAAAATTTAAATTGGTACAAATTAAGTTCAAGCTTGATAGAGACTTATAGTTATAAATGATCCACACTTGACAAAAATTTGTACACTAGAGTTAGCATTTTGCAAATGGGTTCACACACGGCACGCTCAGGATTGTTCCGCAACCATGAAGTGAAAATGCCCTAGGTGACAAAATTCATTCGTATTTATATAATTATATGTAATATATAGAAAGTCTTGTTGTTACAATTGGACACTAAGTCAAAACCTACGTATGACCTACATATACTAACAACTACTATTGCCTGTCGTAGATGATGGCCGCTGCCCAGATTATCGACATGAAGAGTTTTTATAAACATATCTTTCAATAATTCTTTTTTATAAACATATATTTCCTCAAAAAAAGTAATTATTTTTGGTAGCTTCTGAGCAATTGTGTAGCTTTTATCTTGCAACTTCACGAGCCCCTCATGGTACTTCTGAGCAACAAGATACTCCTAGAACAGATTAAATTATTGTTATTCAAAAGTTAATTGATTGCTGCAGCAATATGATTATCTGTTTGGTTATTAAGCTGAATTGTTTTCACTAAAATAAATCTTTTGTTTTTCATGGCTACATTGCACTTTTGCTCCTACTTGTGACTAATTTAAGTAGTTTCATTAATTAAAACAGCATATGTTACCTTGAATATAAATAAAATACCATCTTGGAAGAAGTCCATATTTAATCAAGTAGAAAGGAGATTTAACATTATAAACCGGATAGTATGAGAAATTTTCCTTGAAAATATATTATAAGACAAATTACAATTAATTAGCAACATTTTACAAAGAAATAGCTATATTAAATTAACATCAAGCAAGCAAAATTTATTGTAGCAATATCTATTTGTGCAGCCAGTTGCAATGAAGCTATCAGGGTTTATGAAATCATAGAGCATTTTTCTCATTCAGTGAAAGAAACCACTAGTTTTTGGTTTAAAATAAGAATAACAAAGAAATTAATGAAATAAAAGATAAAAGAGAAGTAAAATTGTAACCTTGGATTCCTTAACTGGCGCAAGGAGTTCTGATCGAGGGTTCTTATTACGAGTATCATCTAACCCTCCCATGGAGAATTGTGCAAAGAAAAAAGATCAAATTAGAGATACAGACAGACATCAAAGAGAGAGAAAGAAAGGGGTAGTGGCGTAGTGCTCAAGGCATCCATAATTTCCAATTTTCCATGACAAATGAAGCAGCAGAAGCCTTTCCTTCCCGAGCTGCTTTTCTCTCTCAATTTTTGTAAATGGGATTTGGGATTCAAATCTGCTCCTTTTATCAAGAAAAGGAGCACCCTTCTATTTTTCAATCTGAACCGTTAAAAATTAATCAAACTGTTTCAATTACATCTGATTCATTTTAATAGATTATATTAATATAAATAAAAAAAGTAATTGTGAATTGTGAATTGTGATTGCTTAACTCATTTTAATTGGGCCCATTTCTTGTTTGGGCTTTGTTCTAGATTGTTGGGATCATCTTTTCTTATCTTAGAATCTTAGATAATGTATTCGCTTGCTGATAACGTATTTTATTTTAAATTAGATTACAAAATGAAAAAAATGAACCTTAACTTTATTGCCAAGTTTTTTTTTTAATGTAAAACATCGATTTAATAAAAAAAAAAATCAGAATGTCGTACCTCCAGTATTAACACATCTTTTTTTTACTATTTCATGAATTTTAAGTCGCAGTCATCACAAATTAGCACTAATTAGTGTAGAAAAGATTTAGATTTAGCGGTCCAAAATTCTCAAATAGTAGGACTGTAGGATCCATCCATTATTATAATTCAATACAAATGGCAAGTGAAGATATAACTAATACTGTAATACATTATTTACCTTTTGGAAATACAAAGTTTAACAATTACTCTCATCACACATCTATTTCAGCACTGTGAGTTCACTCAACAGGTAGTGACATTGTGACAATAAGAACATATATAGAGGGCTGACATTGTGACAATAAGAACATATATAGAGGGCTTTTTATTAGATGAAAGACAACTAAAAAACAAAACAAAAACAACTAGTAGAATATGAAAGATAATCAGTACAAGATGAAAGACAACCAATAGAACGTAAAAGACAATTAGAATACGATAAAATATAATGAGAATGTGAATGACAACTAGAACAAGATGAAAAATAATTAGTAGAATATGAATAACAACTGTAAACATATGAAATACAACAAGAGGAAAATGGAAGACAACCAGTATAAAATAAAAGACAACTAGTAGAACATGAAAGACAACTGAAAGAAAAAAAATAATAATAAGAATATGAATAATAACTAGTAGTGGATGAAAAACAACTAGAAAAATAAAATAAAAAAGACAACAAATTACAACAGTAGATCACTAAATAATGCTCTTGTGTGATAGCAAAACATATATGAATAAATAAAAAAGACAGAACAAATTACACCCAAATATTCTAAAGATCCATGGCCACAATTTTTCTATATTTCAACAGAAGCTGCTATATATTGTTCTCTCAAAGTAAAATGAGTTTTGATGTAAGCCTGCGCGAATCGTTTAAAAAAAAACACATATGATAAATAAATATAACTGAACAACATCTATATTGTTAATTTTATTAATTTTAAATATTAGGTGACAATATTAATTGCAAATTTAAAGATGTATGATTATAGTATAAATAGAAAGTTTTTAACGAAATTGTTATCAAAACATTATGTTGGTAAAAATATTAATTTATATTCGTTCATCTATCTTAGAAATTAAAATTTAGAATATATGATAATTTATTTTTCAATTTCTAAACACTAAAAGCAATCAAAATTAATTGCATGTATGCAATGCTTTTATTTAAAATATAAAGTTTAAATTAATTCTAATTGTTTCTACTCTAATTTTAGTTTAATTTTATGAATGTAGATGCTCTAATTACTCCTAAATCTAAATTCTAAATTCATTGCAAAAAAATATCATTTTTTGCATGTACCTAGAGATGCAAAGATAATTGATAGTCTATGTTACTATGCACATCACAAGTTGGTCCGTAATATGAATTAATATCTAAACTGTTCAACATAATTTCCATATGAATATATACTTAGTAGTTGATCTGAAAATTCTAAAAAATAGTAAAAAAATTAAAAAAAAAATATTAAATTTGGTCTGGAAGTACTTCTTATGAAAATCATTTTGAACAGTTCAGATCGACTATTAAAATTTTAAAAACAGAAATATTACGGACCAAATCGTGATATGCATAGTACCATAGACTCAGAAGTCGCCAAGTTAACACAACATCCACAAAACGCATCATCATATATACAAATCTCATGCTACTTAATACTACCCATCAAAAAAAGCAACCAAGTTAGCAACTAAAAATATGCCATAGTTGCATCACATCATCAGATTGATCCTCTCATCAACAGAATATATTGACTTAATTATCGCTGTCACTTTCATACACGAGGCGCTTACTCTTGCGGCCAACCCCGTGGTACCGGTACATGATACCAAGAACACAATCTCTCACAGTAGAAACATCAAAGTTCTCAATGAAACGCTGGTCTGTCGTGCGGGATTTCCCAGCTGCGTGCCTGTGGTATTCTTCAAAGATGGATGTCAGACACCAGTACCCAAGCTTCCTAAAGCATCCAACCAGAGTACCAGTTCTATGCTGTTAACCAAAAAACATTGAGCCGTGAGAATTATATACAAGTCCATTATTAATTCACATAAAAAAATATTGTTACAGTTCGCATTAGTACCACTTGACAGTTCGCACCGCACAAAATAGTGACTACGATTGTACCAGTAAAAGTTATTTCATAGCAGCCTTTGGAAATTTTTAGTAAAAGATTCCAGAAGATGTCCTTTTCAACTTTTTTATTTTTAATAAGATCCCGAGTTTCCAGATTCTGGTTTCAACACTGGTGGATTTATGACTTTTATACAAAATTAGTTAGCTTACAAAGCAAAGCAATCCTGTTTACTCCGAGATATAATAGAAAATAAAAATAAAAAATATTTATTTATCTATCTGTCTATTTTACACGTAAATCCCAAAAACCCATAGACCCACAAGGGCCCACAGGCCTTATCTGCAAAGTAAAAAGGACCCACAAATTGGAATGTAATTAATAGTTTGACCACTTTCTAGATGGCAGCCCCACTTTTACAGTGTCAATAGATTATATAAAGTAATCAACAATTACTTGCAACCATAAATAGATAATTATATTAAAGACAAAATTATCTTAAAAAAAATTAGGTCTATTTTAAATTGTACCTTGCCACGCTTGCAATGGATGAGGACAGGGTGGTTCCTCACGTCTGGAAGAAAAAAAATTAAAAAAGTTAGGTGAGAATAATTAATGTTTATTAAATTTTAATGCAATCTAAGAGCTGTTGATTACATCAAACAAATATATGTAATATACCAAGAAGGATTTCAAGAGCCCCAGTAATGGCATCCTTTGGAATTGAGATAAATGGGTCCTACAATTGCACAAGCAAAAAATAAAATATAGCAAAAAAATAGGGTTGAATTGGAAGAAAAGGACTTGCCATATTTCACAAAGATTCACATATATCATCCCAATAAGTAAAAATTTCAAATTTTGTCTACTTGAAGTCTTGAACCATTCTAGATTTTATAGTTGTGAATTGCTATATGCCACATTTTGGTAAAAGGAAAAGTTCAAAGCGAAATCGAACTCCAATTTAATAATCAACTGTACTTTCAACATCTTGACTAAAAAGACGCAAGAATTTATAATTCGAAGAAAGAAGAAAGAACCAAGAATGAATTTAGTTACCTTGCTGCCATCGATACCAAATTGAAACAACTTAATTCCATGAGATTTTAGAAACTTCAAATTCTCTTCGGGATAAGGCTCTGGGCACATGTAGCTGCAATTATCGAAACACATGGATAAATAAATAAACAAGATTAGAACCGCATTACTTCTTAATTTACGGAAAGTAAAAATCTGCATGTGAAATCGATTCGTAGAAGAAGGAAAACGCAATTGATAGAATTTTATAGAACAGATCCGCAATTCCCCTTTCAAGAATCACCAAATAATAATTTAGAGAAAGATAAAACCCTAAACCGAAGGGCAAACAATTCTTATTTGGCGATTCATAAAAGCGCATGCATGCACAATAAATAAACTGGAGAAAACAAGCAAAAAGAAAAAAAAAATCCATACACAACAGAGCGAAGATTCAAGGCCTCGAGAAAATCGAAATTCTCCACGGTAGGAAATCCCGATCGGTAAATCCCCTCATCGACCATTGCGAAATTGTAGGGAGGCACCAAGGCTTTCGTTTTCACATCGACAACTTCTTCCTCTACTTCCTCGATTTCGGCCTCTTTCTCTTCCAAATCTCCCATCGCGATCAACCCCATTATCTCCGATTCCGAATGCCTCTTTCTCGCTTTCTTTCTCTCTATGGGGAACGAAATAATGATCAAAGAGGAGGCTCGAGGAAACCCATCGTGGATCCTCTGTTTCGTTGGTTCAAGTGTTTTACAACGGTCGCGTCGTTTTGCCTTTATATAATAGGAGCTGGCACCTGGCAGGGGATTTTATGCTATTTTTCATTTTAATCCTATTATTGGTTCCTGTTTTAATTTATTTTCCATTTTACCCCTTATAATGTACTAAATTAAGAATTACATCCTATAGAACGAGGAATGTCATAATAAACCGAAATTTTTATTAATATCACTGTCAAAAAAAATATCACAAATTATGGAGAATTCCAAAAATATCTCCATAAACCCAAAAATACATTGTAATATATTGGTATTTTAGTTTTGGAGGAACCTCCAATTCAATCGGCTCTCCAAGAATAAAACTGCAGATTGAATTAGATGCCCCGATATTTTGTTTTTCTAATTCTCCAATTTTAATGGTGTTTTGTTTTTCTTTAATGGTATTAATAAAATTTTTGCCGTAATAAACCCTTGAAACATTTGGAATATTTGTGAGGCTCCTACATCAACAATTTTGTCCCCTAATTTATTAAACAAGAACAGTTTAAATTGATTATAAATGACTCATTTTTTTATTGTTTCTTCTTTTATTTTGTTTTTCATTTTACCCCCTAAAATGTAATAGATTAATAATTACCTAAAATGTTTTTCATATTACACACTGATAATATTTTTGAACAAGACAGTATTAGATTGATTATTAATGACTCTTTTTTATATTAATAAGATAACTGTTTAATTAGCACAAATAAATAATACAAAATCCTTTGTTCACCTTTCATCTGTTAACTATAAAAAAAATACTTTCTTTCTAAATATGACATAATGCAATTCGGGAACATTATTATTTATAAAAAAAATACTTGTTTTGAAAATACATATTTTATTTATTTTGGGAAACATACATGTTAATTTGTTGGTTTTGTTTCTATAGCAACGGTATTTTTAACATTTTACAAATATAAGCTTGATATTTTTGAGAATTTGCAGCCATGCCCATCTTTATCTCTTTCTATCCATTTCTTTTCTTTTGAAACCTGGGAGAACTGTCGTTTTCTAGAAGCTGCTTTCCGCCTTCTTTAGGTACAGGTGTCAGAGACTTCCTCTCCAGTTTAGGAAGAGAACTATACGGAAATGGTATGGAGAGGTTGCACTGTCAGGTACACTGACTGGAGAGCTAAGAAAGGTTATTCTAAAATCTTGAACCTTTGACGAATATAGGATTCTATTTAAAAAAAAAATAAAATATCTGAAAATGGGATATTCAGATTTGACAATGTGATTCTATTTTCAGAAATTTTATTAGAAATAAGATGGTCAGATTTTAGATCTTCTAAGAATATAGGATTCTATTTAAAAAAAATATATATGAAATTCAGATTTTGGATTTTATCAAAAAGGGGATATACAGCTTTGAAAATAGGATTCTATTTTCAAAATATTTATTAGAAATAAGATATTAAGATTTTAGATTTTCTAAGAATACTGCCGACTGGCTATACTCTGTGATGAAGAAATTCTCAGCATCTTCGAGATTTTATGTGCTCGTTTTAGTATGAATTATTGTGTAACGGGATGCAATTAGGTTTAATAATTCTACGCATATTGACAATTGAATAATTCAAGTTCGGTTCAGCAGGGTCAATTATTCGTGATTCGGGAATAATTCAGGTATAATTCGGGTATAATTCGGAAATGATTCCGAATTATTTACATCAGAGATTCCAATCCCATAAGGGAGCAAAAATATAAAAAAAAATATAAGAAAAGCTATCAGGAAAAGTTCAGGAATAATTCGTATAATTTGGGAAAAATTTGTAAAATTCGTGAATTATTCACAAATAATTCGGCCTTCGGTTCACCATCACCAAAAAAATAAATTATTCCCGAATCTTGTGACTATGATTCTACATACGCAACCACCACAAATATCACCATCTACTCATTATGGGGAATAGCTTGGGAAATAAATAAAGCAAGACGCGACTTGACTAATATGTTGTGATTCATGTTATATTATTAAAAAAAAGATATTCACATAACGTGATTAAAATAGTAACAATTTAAAAAATAATTAAAATAATTACATCATACAAATTATTATGTAATGTAAAAAAGTGTAAAACAAATAACTAATGCTGAAAAAATTGGTTATATGACGTGACTGAGTTAGTTTACGTTATGTAGTGTATTATTTTCAATTAAAGTAAAACATATCACGCGATTGACAAAACTTAGCTAACGTGATGTAACGCATCATAACGTGACGTTATGTAGTGTATTATTTTCAATTAAAGTAAAACATATCATGCGATACACAAAACTTAACTGACGTGATGTAACGCATCATAACATGTCTTGATCGCGTAATTAATTTTCTTTGCTAAGTTGGAATGACTAAAATAATGTATTCTATTTTTTTCTGCAAAGAAAATTGAATTTGAGATAATCTCATCTGTTTTAATCAGAATTGACTAGAACTAAAATATGGCCAAGGATGCATGTTCTAAATTTTCAACTGAAACAGAGAGAAATCAGAATTCTACCATAACTGCAGTAACAGCCCTAAAAATCTCCAGATTTCTCATTTCTAAATTTAAACCTCTTAGTATTAATAAAATAGTCTTCAAATTTCAATGTTGCAACAAATAATCCTTCAATACCAATTTTCTCTTTTCTAAAATTAAACCTCTTATTGTTAATTTCACTTGAGAACAACAACAAAAATGATAAAAAACGATCGGATTTTTTTATTATTTTAGGAGGAAAATAGATAATCCAAAATAAATAAAAAATACATAAAATTTTACAATTAAAGAGTGTTTGGTTTATTTTGTACGATATAAATTTGCCATTTTACAAAAAATATTTTAGCTAATAAATAAAATTAAATCCGGGGACATTATTGTTATATCTTGAAAAAATAAATGCTGGGGCTTTATTTTCTTAACAATTAATGGTGTGTAACTAAAATTAAATGTTGAGAATTTATCGTTGCATATTGAAAACTTAAAATTTATTGTCCCATATACAAAATTAAAATATATTGCGTTATGACGTGAATGTATGTGCTTAATAATTGTCGTAAATGAATATGTTCAGAAAATATGTATGAAATTGTCAATTATAAAATCGCATTTATTATTATTTATTTTAAAGCGTTATCCCCATTAATTTCATATGTTTTTGCATAGCAATCACAATGCATTTTTTTCAAGATAAATCTATCAAATTTTTTTATTTAAAGTCTATTTTTGTTATAGTACAATCAATACAAAAATACATTAGTCAAACTTTAAAAATTACTTCTTCTTTTTTTAATAAAAGTGGCATGGCTACCGGTTTCATTAGAAACTAAGCAAGTTTACAAAATAGCCCTTAGACAATGTTACTGCATACAAAATCAATCAAAATAAATCACTTTGGATGAGAAGCATCTAAGTGATATCTAGATAGCATAAGGGAGAGTACTGTAATAAAGTTCATTCTACAAAACAGCCAAACATAGAGATTATAGCTATAGTAAGTTATATAAAGCAGATTATGGAGCTACTGTGGAATCAGCAGAGGAAGAGTTTGATTGAGTGGGGTCAAAAGAGACTGATATAGTGGCATCCAGGGCATCAAATTCTGCTCTGTCTCTGAGATAGTCAGAGAGGTCTGATCCCTCGAGTCCACGACATGGCTTGTTACGTTCAAAAAAAAAAATCGTAAAATGTTATAACGTTTTTAAAACGTTATGTAACGTTTTTCACTGTAAAACTTGATAAAAATGGCGATTTTATGAAGGTTGAATTCAATTAAAATGTCATAACGTTTTCAGAAAACGTTATAACGTTTTATACACTAAATTATGCGTTTTATACACTATTTCCTGTATTTTTCACTAGCTGAATCGTTATAACGATTTACCAAAACGTTATAACGTTTTATCCGACAATGTGAGGGTCTATTTAGCAAAATTTCTGTTGTCTCTCCTTCTTTCTCTCCATCATTTCCCCCTTCTCTTGTGTGTTCCGTCCAGAAGAAAGAAAAAGAGAGAGAGACCCTCTTCTCCCTCTAAAATCTATCAAAACAAGTGAGAAATTGAAGTAAGGGATTGGAAATCGGTTGAATATCTCTCCCTAGTCACCATCTAGCTCTCCCGTTGGTAAGTCCTTCTTCTTCACTTCTCTCAAAATCTGAGTTCATCTCCATTGCTAGGGTTTTTACTCAAATTCGAAATTGTTGTGTAAATGGTGAATAATCCATCTCCATTGAGCTTCCATGTGGTTAATTTGGTAATTTCTTTCTCGATTCCATCCAAACCTTGATTTTCCATCTAGGGTTGGTCCAAATCCGAAAATTGGCAATTGTGATTTATCTAGTTGATCCAACAAATAGAGGGGTTAACCGACAAGTTTTTCTTCCTTCTAAAATCTGAAATTATTTTGGGTTAAATCGAATTAGGGTCTGTGGAGTTAGAGAAATGAATGATTAAATGAGTATTTGTGCAATTGTTCCGATGTGTGGAAATGTATATGGGTTGTAGGACCAAATGGTAGATTGTATGAGATTATAAGGATTTTGTCAAGGAAAGTATGATTTAAACTAATATGACTCGAGTAAACATATTGATAGTCGAACAAATATTAAATCAAGTATGTATACGTTAATATAGGCGTAGGCTCGGTTGAGCACGATTCCGCGGGACCTCTCGAGACGTCTGAACCTTAAGCGCGAGATACGCTCCTCGTAATCAGGTGCGGGATTCTTGGACTTGTTTGATACTTTATTTTCAAGAATTAAACTGTGTATTCGTTTGTCATGTTGAATATCTAATTGATTGCATTATTGAATTGTGTAAATCATTTGCATAGCCCAATCAAATTAAACTCGAATTGATGTGACTTAAGTGATTTGCATGCTGGTATGGTTGTTGGTTGTGTCGATCTATTATGATCTGATTTGATTGAAAGTCACCACGGACTATGTATGTGAGCGGATTTACGAAGTTGAGCTGTATAGCTGATTTGGATCCGACGAATTGTGTGTGTGAATGGATTTACGAAGTTAAGCACTTGGATCCAACGAATTTGCAAAGTTGTGCTGTATAAGCTGACTTTGAGCCCGGAATTCTTCTAGCGCTTTAGGTGAACGACCCTCAGTTTTCCCAGTACCGGTTGGGACGAGGGGTGAGTGATTAAATTGATATGTGGATTGAAATCGTGGGTGACATGTGTAACGTCTGTGGCTCGGTGGCATTCTCCTACGTGTTAATGCGTTTGGATGGTCAGTTGAATATTACGAATATTGGAATGATTCTAAAGAGAATTTTCTTTATATGACTCGAACCAGACCTTAATAAACGGTTAAGCCAAGCGATTACAGATGGGTGTCAGATAAAGGGTCCAGCTCGGTGGAACGTCTGTAGGTGTCAGTAACCCTACAGACGAGGGTTTGATAAAGGGTCCAGCTCGAGAGAACATCTGTAATTGCTACAAGCCCTAATGAGTCGAGTTAAGCCAAATATGTGTTTGTTTGAAATTCATCTTGGAAATTCCGTAAACTGTGATTCGGTTTATTATTTGTTGTCGAGCATATGCATTCCTTTTTATTATGAATATGTATTGGTTTGAATTACTATTGAATGAGTTTCATTTTTGAATATGGAGTTTGATTGCAAGTCCAATAATCTAACTGTGGCAAATTCGCACTGAGAATTTATTCTCACCCCCACCCTCCGGGTTATTTTACAGGTTCTGGTGCGACTGATCCTGGGGAGGCACGCGAGTAGTAGGCCTTTGGTAGTATACCCTTATATGACCTAGATATATATATGTTTTGTTGTATAGCTTTAGGGTAGGCCGTATGGGTAGTATCCGGATGAGATACTTTTGATGTATTATATTCTAACTAGACTATGTACTCCGATTTATATCTATAAACTCTGTTTTATATTATTAGTTGTGAATGTTTGAATGTAAATCGAATTGCCTTGTAAGTATACACGGAGTTGTATGCTTACGGCAGGGTACTGTTGCATCTCGTGACCGCGGGGTGTGACATGGCTCTTCCTCGGAATTTCAGTTGTTGGCGTCCTCCAAGAATGTATCTGTTCCCAAGAGGATTATAATTGGTCTTGCCTGAATAAGAAGAGAAACATCCATAGGCATGATTAATACTAATTTGTAATAAGTATCATCATTTTTAGATTGACATCAAAAGAAACTAAGTGCAATAATTTTGCTACCTATATTTTGAATTGTGGGTATAGGTGAATTATTAAAACATGAGCTGTTCCTAATTAACCAGATAATTCAAAGGATAGCTGCCCTTACTAATTCAAATATCAAGGAGTTTTTAAAAATTACTTTATAAAAAAATTTTAACATTCCAAATTAAATAGAGAAGTTTTTCGATGCAAATGTAAATTTCATGTTATATATTCAAATAATTAATTTCTCTAAGGATAAGTAATTGGTACGCAATTCATCTTCTCCCACAATGACATCTGATTCTTAATACTTTGACACTTGTCGTGAACTGGACACGTGTTCAAAATATTTGTTCAGGTCAACATAACTGTTATTTTTGGAAACAAACAATCGCCAATTCGAACCCACATAAATTATATGAATCCGTTATATTTCTTACGCTTTTGCATACAAATCACGATCGATACATCTTTCGCATAGAATTTTTGTTTAATGTCTCTTTCCTAATAGTACAGTCAATACAAAAATATGTTATTCGAATTTAATTATTTTTGAAACTTTCAAAACAAGTTTTTCCGTTTCAAAATGCATATATATATATATCATGTCGTATTTTCAAATACTTAATTTCTTGAAAGACAAGTAATCAGTAAGCAGTTCATTTTCTCTCGTTATGACATATCCGATCCTTATAAACTAGACATGTGTACAAAATATTTGTTCAATTCAACAACTGAATGACCATTTTTGGAAAAGAGACAATCATCTAACAACTGCATTCGAATTAGGTAAGATATCTGATTATATCAGATTAAATTAATATAAATTGTTCAGAATAAATTTCTACGAATTTTCAATTTCACCCTCTTACATTTTACCGAAAGTACTTATTAATACCATTTCAAAAAAATAAAAATAAACCAAAATAATTCTGAAATTGGAGAATTTGAAAAATATTAGAGCCTCCAATTCAATATGCGGCCCCATTTTTTTTTTCGAGGGGGAGGGGGAGCGCAGATTGAATTGAAGACCTCTCAAAAACCTAAATATCAGTATATTACAGTGCATTTTTTCTAAATTGCACTATATTTTATGTGCCGTCAATCTATATTATAGAAAAAAAGTTCTACACAATTATCATATAAAAGTAATTGTCAATATAATTATTTTCGTGAATAGAACTTTCAAAATGAAGAAAACATATTTATTTTTGTAATAAAGTTAGTCAGTATTCGTTGAGAGAATAAAATTCAGTTTTTGATCTAGTAACAAAAGAACAATACTTTTTGTGTAGAAATTCACATATTCGAAATTTGAATATAAAAATTCTATTGGATATTAAAACTGTTATGTAACTAGACAGCAACTTTACTAAAAAAAAAAAACATTCGCTAAGAGAATGAATCCTCTTAGCTTGTTTTGTATATAAAACTTAGATGGTGTTTAACTGCTACATAAATTTAAAGAGAGTTAAACTACTTACTCTATCTTATTTTTTATATTTTATATTTTATTTGACAGTTTAAATAGTGATTTAAATTAATCCACATAAAAGAGTAAATTGCTAGAAAATGAATTATTGTCTGTGACAATGAGTCCTACATGTAAAGTGTAGAGTTAATTTGTATAGACATAAGATTTTTTTTTTTTAAATGTATTGATTTGGTTTTTATAAAAAAATAATTGGTGGAGACAGAAATGCATTTGCTCCACCGATCTGCAGGATCGGTGGATCGGTGGAGCTATTTTTTATAAAAACCAAATTAATAATATTTGTTTCGTTGAAATATTTAAAATTAATTATATTTAAAAAAAATCTTAACTTATTCTACTGTTATTTTATTTTACTCTCTATATTTTATAAGTCATTTGATAATTTAAGTATGAAATAAAAACAATTACTTCATCTCTTTATTCACATTCAATCATAACTTAAAAAGTCTACAAACATCGTACAATACCTAACTGTGTAGAATGAGATCTAAGTAGTCATAAAATGTTCTATATTTTAAATAAGTACGAAATTGATTTTGACATGCCGTGAGTATTTTACAGAATATTTTGTTGATAAAAAATTAAAAAAGAGAGAAAAATATAAAAAATATTAATAAATTTTCATAAGTAGAAAATTCGAGAATATTTTTACCGATTCAAAAATTTAGACAGGTAGAACTTCTATCCGATTGAAATTAGTTTTTATTTTATTTTAACTTTCTCTATTAAAATATAAAAATAGATAAATATCTTAAAATTTAAATATACACTCTATTTATTATTTTAAAATCTTTTTTATATTCTAATATTTTAATAAAAAATTTGTTTTGGATTGGTAAGGTATCAATTTAAACCAGTGTTGTAAATAACGGTATGCGGTCGTCGGACGGACAGAGTACTGCCAAGCGATTAATCGGGAATAATTGAAAATAATCGGCCGATTAGTCGGAAAAATTCATGACGGTTTGGTCACCGCCAACGACTAATCGGCCGATTAATCGGTCTAAACGGACGTTTTTTACAACACTGATTTAAACTAATTCAAACTTTAAATAGGTAGAATTTCTATCCATTATTTTATTTATCAAATTCACTGTTCATTAGAATTAATTGGATATGTAATGTTTTTTAACCTGATACAAATCTTAAAAGGGACACCTACAATTTCAATAGCCATTAAATTGAGTTTGAAATAATTTTTCTTTTCAGTCAACATAGCTGGCTTATCATTTTTTAAGTCGCAGTTGCCTTGTAAAAATAGTTATCTATACCTCCTTTCATAAATTAATATTTGAAAATAAAACAAGTATATTGTTTTGAAAAAGAAAACTTGCTAGCATTCGCCGAGAAAATGGATTATAAATCATTGACAATGCACTCTAGAATAGCTACTATTTGAGAATAGTAGATGAGAATAGTGGTTTTTGGAAGAGTGTGAAAATAGTGTTGATGTGATGCTATTCGGAATAACAAAAATGTTGTTTGGATTGAACATTTAGAATAGCGATGGAGGGATTGAACATTTGAGAGGGTACCAATTGCTATTCCGACTTTCTGTAGGAATAGCGGAACATCGCTATTCTCACTATTCTCAGTACATCCAAAAATAGCATATATATAGTTATGTGTGTGTGTATATATATATATATATATATATATATAGAGAGAGAGAGAGAGAGAGAGAGAGAGATAGGCTAATGTGCTTCCATAAGCACTTGGCCCGAAGTGCTGCCACCCCATTTTCGATTTTTCAAAATTCAAAAAGTCGATCCGAACCGTTCATCTTGTTCTCCATATTAATATCTGCTTGGAGACCAAATTTTACATTTTTTGGAATTTTTTTGCTATTTATTAAGCCACTTTGAAAATCGCTGATCCAACGGTGGCTTGCCAAACAGTAAAATCAGGGGTTCACCGTTGGATCAGCGATTTTCAAAGTGGCTTAATAAATAGCAAAAAAATTCCAAAAAATGTAAAATTTGGTCTCCAAGCAGATATTAGTATGGAGAACAAGATGAACGGTTCGGATCGACTGTTTGGATTTTGAAAAATCGAAAATGGGGTGGCAGCACTTCGGGCCAAGTGCTTATGGAAGCACATTAGCCTATCTCTCTCTCTCTCTCTCTCTCTCTCTATATATATATATAGAGTTAGGCTGGGGTGCTATGGATAGCATAGTGGCCTCTATGCTACGGCTCAATATTCGAGTTTTCAAAATTCAAACGGTCGATCCGAACCGTTCATCTTATTCTCCATATTAATATCTGCTTGGAGACCAAATTTTACATTTTTCTGAATTTTTTTACTATTTATTAAGTATTTTACAAAATTGTTGATCCAACGGTGGCTGCACAAAACAGTAAAACCGTTGGATTAGCGATTTTCAAAGTGGCTTAATAAATAGTAAAAAAATTCAGAAAATTATAAAATTTGGTCTCCAAGCAGATATTAATATGGAGAATAAGATGAACGGTTCGGATTGACCGTTTGAATTTTGAAAACTCAAATATTGAGTCGTAGCATAGTGGCCACTATGCTATCCATAGCACCCCAGCCTAACTCTATATATATATATATATAGAAGAAGAAGGAGGGATCAAGTTATAACAATTTTTGAGTTATAACAAGCATTTTTTTACATTTTCAAAGTCCAAATCGTCAATCCAAACCGTTAGATATGATCTTTACAATAAAATGTGCTTGGAGACCAAATTTTACATTTTTTTGAATTTTTTTACTATTTATTAAGATGAGTACAAAATTCAATGGTATGAATTTGACTAGTTTTTGTACCCATCTTAATAAATAGTAAAAAAATTCCAAAAAATGTAAAATTTGGTCTCCAACCACATTTTATTGTAGAGATCACATCTAACAGTTTGGATCGACAATTTGAACTTTGAAAATATAAAAAATACTTGTTGTAACTTGATCAGATGCATATATTAAAGTGTAAACTAATGACACGTTTTCATTTGTTTTTTCTCACGTTACGTCATCAAATCTTTACAATGCGACGCATGTTAAAAAGTTTAGCACGCGTTTAAATTAGTCTTTTTTATTATTATTATTCAACGCCTATCTTTTTCGAAATAAACAACGACCTAGCTGGTAACTTCCAACCCCTCGTCCTCCAGAATTTTTATTTTTGAAAAAGTATTAAATATTTTCAAAGAAATTTTGGCCATTTTTTTTTTCAATCTAACCGCATAACTGATGTGGTCTTTAAAATTGTACAATTAATTGCGTATCTTTTGCATTATTTAGAGTAATTTCTACAATTTAATACTTTATTTTTTACATTACAATAATTATATATAATTTAAAAATTAAATTTGAGAATTAATCAAAATAAATTAACTTGTTGATAAATTAATTCGTAATTTAAAATAAATTATTGGCAATTAATTTATTTGAATCAAAATAAATTAATTTGTAGGTCAAAGAAATCCAACAAAAAGTGCAAATGGAAAATTGAACTTCGAACAAGCATAATCAATTGTAAAACTTTTAATGGTTTTTAATTTTACTTGTTATACTATTAATGATTTGTGGCTTCTTAATTATGTATCCCTTTTAAAGATAGTTTATTAGTAGAACTATTAAGGGGTAGTTATTTGGACTATTTGGCTTGAACACAATTTATGTTTGGATGGTATGAGAATAGTGCTATTCTCAGAATAGCAGTGCTATTATAAATCAAGTTCATCCAAACAACTACACTTGCTATTCTGAACAAGCAGAACAATGCTATTCCTCTGTTCCAACAAAAAGTCGGAATAGCGACTGTTGCAAAGAGTGCAAACTCTATTCCAAAGAGTGCATCCAAACAACTTTTTAGCTATTCCGAATAGCTTTGAGTTAGCGCTATTTTCAAATAGTAGCTATTCTAGCTATTTTAGAGTGCATCCAAACGTACTAAGTTTTGTTTTCAAGGAACTAATTAACCCTATCTCTGCAAAAACTTGAGGAATATATATTATTTCTTTAACAACTTTTTAGTGGAGTAGTGGAGACAAGATGATAATTCTTGTTCACACTTGAGCCTCATTCTCCCCTCTAATGTCAAGAAAATACTAGATGAACTATAGGAGGAAGAAACTAACATGGACCTGACCACAACAGTGGAGGTTCTGGTAAATATCCATAATGGAAGTGGAGGCTTTAGGTCTAATGTCTAGAGCCATTTTGAATAAAGATGAAAATGATGTTAAATGAGACATGCTTGACTTGTTTTAGATCTAATGTCTAGCTGCTATTCTCTATTCCTTGTAAATGTTAAAATAACTACTATTCGAAAAGTGTGAAGAGAAGGTGAAAAATATTTTATTCTCGGATTTCCACGAACACAGTCCCAAAATAATAAAATTGATATAACTTATGTTATCTTCACGTCGTGACAATTCGTTTGAGACCCTACTTGTTTATCTTTCTTCTTAATTAACACATTGTTAACACTATTATTTATCGGTTACAGCTATTCACTATTCCAAATGTACAATCCAAACAATATTTTTACTAATCCGAATAGTACCAATTTCACACTAATCTAAAAATCACTATTTTTTTCTCTATTCTCATTCACTATTCTCAAATTTCACTATTCTAGCTATGTATTGGTAAACTGTGTATATTTGTGCAGCTTTAGAACTCATCTGCTGATGTTTTGTAACTATAATTAATATAGTGTGTTAGCTGAATATTATACGTTCCTGCTTTAAGATATTAATTATACTTGGTCGTTCAGATTTCTAATATAGAAATCGGTGGAACTAATTCCACTACTATTCAAACAGAAGAAATTTACTATTCAAACAGAAGAAATTAGATGCGACTTTTATAAGTATTTCTATTGATTAACTTTCTATTGTTATAATTAAGGACTGTATATCGTGCTGCACAGTTTAAAAAAAAAATAGTTAGATTTAAAATTAAAACAATTGAAATAGGTTATACGTAGTCCGAAAATACTATAGCGCAACCATTTAAAACACTGTAAATAACATATTAAATGACATCTACTTGTAAATAACGTTCCTTAAATCACACACACACACATATATATTTATCTTTTTGACATATTTTCATAAAAAAAACTCATACAAAAAGACACACTAAATAACAAATATTATTTTTTAAATGATACAAAATAATGAAGACATTACCAATCAATTATCAATCAATTAAAAAATTCCTTAAATGACCTTTATAAAATAGAAAAAAATCAGGACCAATCAGAAAGATAATACAATTTGCATACGACGAGTACGTATCTAACTAGCCAAATTTGAACTTGTACATGTAAGAAAACATCAAAAAATATGCATAGGATCATAAAAAGGCATATTATTTGATTGGAATGATGATATTCAATTTTAAATTTTATCTTTTAATTAAAGCCGTTAGCAAATTAGAACATCTACGTACTTAATATAAGAATGAAGATTCGCAAATCTTTACAAACTCATACTTTTTTTTTTAATAAAATTGAATAAATTTTAATATCTTCATTATTTTATAACATTATTTTTTACTTTTATGAAAATAAAAATTCGGTCCTATCCAGATTTGTGATCTAGTCTTTCTCTAATTAACACATAAATTAAAAGATAAATGCTATAAACCTTTAGATGCACCTCTTATTTCCATTACTGACTTTTTCATTTTTTTTATTAAAAGTATTTATATGTGATGATCATAAAAGTATTTATACCATACTTCAGCTAGTAAGAAAGACTTTCAAAATATATTTTTATTTATTATTTCACAAATAATTTGACTTTACCTTCCGTATAATTATTCAGAAAATAAAAAGGTAGTGAACAATTTACATACTAGGTATAAAACACTTTTGAATTTAAATATGTGCAACTTATATGTCAACCTACAAACACATTTTCGAATAATAATAAAAAATAATCAAAGGTTTAAATACCGTTTATCTCGTTATAGCGCTGCTATAGCGGACTATAGCGCTAATAGCACCATAGCTTTTATGGTCTGAAAACACTATAGCAGTCCTATAGCGATGTTATCTAGAATCTTGAGAATAATACTAGTATGTGGTTGGTGAAATTAAATTCAAAATTATTGAATGGATTACAAACGTGAATTCAAACTGATGTGCCCGGTCGAAGAAAAAAGAAGCAAACTTTTTGTTTATAAATTTTATTTAATATATAAAGAAAAAAAAAACTGATGTGGTCCATTACTTTTGAAAGCCAATTTGGAGTGCGTATCCTCTGAGATATCTCAACTTTTGCGTGACCGACGTGTCCGGTGCCTATTCGGGGATAGCGCAGGGCCTGTATTATTTGTGCTTTTAGATTCGAGCTGAACGTATTTAAACGGTTGAGATTTTCCTTGAAGTCACGCAAAGTTTGAGATATCTCAGAGGATACGAATTTATCCAAATTTTGGTGAACAAACAGGTGTTTTGTTTCACACTGCACAAAACCGGGACACCCACGGTGTACTGGTTCTAGTCTTTGTTCGACAAAAAAAAAAAATAATAATAATAATAAGAGTTAATGAAAAAGTTGCAAGTAAATTAAACTGTTATTAGATATCTGCATGTCGATCAAAAGTCGGAACTACGTCAAATTTCTAAAAAGGAGGCGTTTAGTGTTTGTTGATATTTTTAAAATTTTGCTACATATTATAATTTAGAAGTAATTGAAGGTACATTTACTAATTGATTTGCTAAAATAATGATGTTTTAATATCAATATATGCAGGGACGGACCCAGGATTTTCGTCGGAGGAGGGCAAAAAAATATCGAATTAGATTTAAATTCATTGACTAATTGGGTACTCAATAAAAAAAAAATATTTTGACTTATATTTTCCAATACACTGACTTATAATTTTTGATCCTATAACTTATAATTAATATTACCAATCATAATTCAAGAATTTTTTTTTAATTTTAACACTAAATTTAACTCGGATTACAAATCAAACATCCAGAGGGGGGCAAAAAACTTTTCAGGAAGGAGCAAAGTCGATTGGCACCAATAAATCACCACTAAAACTCAAAATCCAAAAGGGGCGATTGCCCCCTGCTACAGTAGATCCGCCCCTGAATATATAAGACACCATGGCACCACCTATTGGTTTGACATCATATTAGTTCCTGGATCATATGTCCACCTAAGAAGGAACGGAAGCAAGGTTGGACAAATGGTTCAAGTCTATATTATTATTAGTTCTTCTTATAAAATAAAATTATATAAATCATATTTAGTTGAAAGGGGTTGTTTGATTGAAGTTGTTCAATTAAATGCGTACAAATTTTAAAACAGATTGAACAGCTCTGAATAGATATTAGATATAATTTAAGAAAAATATTCTGGTACCCCGAGCCATCATACCCGAGCGCATCCTTAAGTATAACAGAAAAAACTTCCAATGTTGTCTAACTTCCATTTTTATCGCTAATATTGAAACATTTAAAGCTATGTTTATAACATTTTACAATGCTACTCGCAAGCATATAAACCTCTGTCTGAAAGCATTAAAATTCTAAATCTGTATAGTTTTAACTGCTGACTATTTTTGTCTTTAAGCCAAAAACGGAAAGATTCTTTTCACCCACTTTTTTTATTTTTTTCTCTGATCATTATAATTTATTTTCCTGACGACCCGTGATGAATTTTACGAATCTAAAAATATGAACGTTTTCTATTCGATTTTATCTTTCAAATAAGATCCATGAAGAAATATTTTTGAGTAATTTTAAAGTCATTTGTTTTTTTTAAAGTAAAACTCATGAGCACTTTAAATTTTTAAGTTTTTAAATCTCAGTCTACAACCATTAAAATTTTTAGGGTTTTGTACATGAGGTTTATATGTTTTGTAAATGCAGTGTTATTATTGAGGTTTATATGCTTTGAAGTGTTATTGTTGAGGTTTAAATTATTTGTACATGAGGTTTATATGTTTTATTCTAGAGATTTAAAATGTTATTAATGAGATTTATATGCTTGTAAACATAGGTTTAAATTATTTTGAAGCAAAATTAAAAAAAAATGAAAGTCACAAAGATTTAAAGTGGTAAAAAAAATTACGACACAAATATAACTCAAAAGTTATTCTTCATGGATCTCATTTGAAAGAGAAAATCAGATAAAAAAACGTTCATATTTTTAGATTCGCAAAATTCATTACGGATCGTCGAGAAAATGGATGAGAATGATCAGAGAAAAAATTAAAAAAAAGTGGGTGAAATAAATCTTTCCGTTTTTGGTTTTCAATAGTTAGGAGTTGAATCTATATAGATTTAGAATTTTAATGTTTGCAGATAGATGTTTAAATGCTTACGGGTAGCATTGTAAAATGTTATAAACAGAGCTTTAAATGTTTGAATATTAGCGCTGAAAATAGAAGTTATATAATATTAGAGAGTTTGGCTAGTATAACATAAGTGTCATTTCAACCTATATAACACCAACTCTAAAACCTATCAAATCGACTTCAAATGGTGAATCCAAACCGTTCAAACCGACCTACTTCATTAGTTGTGTATTTACATGCAAAATTTATAAGTTTTCGAATTTATTTAGTATTAAGTCAAGTGGTCAAATGTGTGAGTTTTTAAGTTAATTTTAATACATTCATTTTTTAATATTTTTACTGCTTGATTTGATACTAAAATAACTCGAAAATATAAAAAAAAAAATGTATATAAACGCATTACTTATAATGTAAATCGGTTTGAACGGTTTGGATTAGTTGTTCAAAGTCGATTTGATAGGTTTTAGAGTTTGTGTTATATAGGCTAAAATGACACTGATGTTATATTAGCCAAACTCAATATTAGAAGTTTTTTCTGTTAAACTATTTGGGGTACGTTCTTGGAGATTTTGTTTGAAGTACAATTATCAGGCTCTGTAATTTAATTCAATATTCATCAAACCACCTTCACTCTGAAAGAAAATAAAAATCACACTCTAGACCACTAGATGGGAAGGACTTAATTTTTTTATCTATAGCATATGGCCTAAACTCAATAAAAATGATATATTCATTTTTTTTTTAAATATTCCCGTTGGATTATCTAGTGGAGTATTTACATATTTAATTCTCCTACAAAACTTGTAAATTGGTCTGTTGAATTATCGGGAGTCTGAGCCCGTTTGATTATTTAGCTGGCCGAATATATTTAGAATTTCTGTAAATATGATATATATTGGTACGTTTGGATGAAACAAATAATAGCCCGGAATAACATGCTAACCTCAAATTCGGAATAGCCGCTAACTCAATATTTTAATGAAATAGTGGAATAATAGCTAACCCGAGCCATTCCTTGTGTTGAGAATAACATTTTTTTTTTTCATCCAAACGTGAAATAGTGAGAATAACAACTATTCTTACTAACCCTGCTATTCCTTGGCACCCAAACGCATCCGAGTGTATTATTTTAATTTGAGTTTGAACCATATGCATATGGATAAAAAAAAATTAGGTGGCAAGGGACTTTTTTTTTACAAAAAAGGTGAGAGTCACACTCTCATATTCCATTAATTAGGATATCAGAAGTGTCTTTTTTGACAAAGCTTTTAGCGAAAAGAAAACAAATACAACATAAAATAAATACAGAAAATAAATGAAAAAAGGTTTGAAAAAACTTTTAATTATCTGAAGAGTTAGGGCATGTTCGGCGTGATACTATTCATGCGGGGAAAAGAAAATTCACTCCGACTGAATTTTTTATTCTCACGTGAACAGTAATTTTTCAGTTCCTATTCCTATTCCCACTAGGAACGCGGAACATGCCCTTATCATCTTTGTACTAGTGTGTGGTCCTGTGTGTCTTCTATAGCCAAAATTTGTCCCACTATAGCCAGAATTTTAGGTGGTTTTGCTTCTTCCCTGAAAATTTTTCTGTCTTTTCCTTCATGTTACAAAACAAGTGCTACATTATTTTTACAAAATAGAAAAGATATTTAATTGTTATTGCTAGTATTGCTATCGTTAAAGGAAAAATATATAAATTTTTGAAATTATAATTTGAGGGTCAAACTATCCAGTATACTTTCAAATTTATGCTTATATTAATGAAGTTCAAACCTACGACCTTTCACAAAAATAGTTAATTTTTTACCGCTTAAACTCTTGTGAGTATTTTATAGTATCTATACGACCTATATATGATATGTCATATGTCATTCATTATCAGAAAAATTTAATCATTCACAACTCGTATATAAAATAAAATAATTTAGAGGTCTCGTGAGAAAAAATGAATTTTTCAAACGTTCTCACCCGAAATGTATATAAAAATTAACTAGAAACATCTCTTTTAGTAACCTTTTTGCATGAAAATTAATTAATTAATTAATGTAGACAAGTTAATTCCTAGCAACTGAGCAATTAGTAAAAAATAAATTAACTAATGAAGATACTTAAAATAATTCTGCCACGTGATGTTTTGTTTTCATAGTTCCTTGGGATTAATAATTAATATGGTTGATGAATTTTTTTTATCCGTAGAAATTATTAAAATAATACGTACGAAAATAAAAATGGTATATCGTTTTCAACAAATATAGAAAGAACTGATTTATTTAGTCCGATCTATATATTATAATAATTTCTAAAATAAGAGTCAGATCTTTATATTTCAATCTGGACCATCGTTTGGATCGGGACCATTAGATTAGAGAAAAATCAAGCTTTGTCCACAGATGATTTCAAAAAAAAATATAATATTTGAATCTAGACCATTAAATCAAATCTATATATTTTAGATCGGATTCAATGAATCAAATCTTTATATATTTGTTAAAATTTAGAAACGAGACATTCTTTCTATATTTTTGTACGTATGGATTTAATAATTTATATGAATAAAAAATTACCTATTGTCCAGATGCAAGTAATTTGTTTTGGAAATGACACAGGAATCGGCTCAGCAAGAATCAATGGATCTGTCACCGCCAAGAATTTCAAAAATAAATAAATAAATAAAATCAATGAATCTATCCACTATTCCCAAAACCAACGGCGCAAAACTAAATCCGCATCGATAAAATTAGATAGCGAGTACGCCGAGTAGCGACACTTAACTTGGTCGGCGAAGTCACGACGCGAACTGTAATCAACAAGTCAAAAACTTTGTACGGAATTTTTATATTATAAAAGTTTGAGTCGGGACTTCAACTCAATATACATTACCATCTCTTAAAATTAAGATAAATATAAAAAGAGTAGGGTTAAAATGCCCCATTGTTTTTTGTCCAACCATGCTCCATCTCTATATCTTCGTTTACAAAGTTCAAATATTCGATCCGAACCGTTCATCTTGTTCTACATATTAAAATGTGCTTAGAGACCAAATTTTATATTTTTTGAAATTTTTTTACTATTTTTTTAGATAGGTACAGAATCACCGTTTTGGATGGTCCAGATGTAGTGATTTTGTACCTATCTAAAAAAATAGTAAAAAAATTCCAAAAAATATAAAATTTGGTCTCTAAGCACATTTTAATATGTAGAACAAGATGAACGGTTCGGATCGACTATTTGAACTTTGTAAACGAAGATATAGAGATGGGGCATGGTTGGGGCAAAAAACAATGGGTCATTTTAACCCTACTCATATAAAAATAAGTTTTTCATATGTAAATATTTATAAAGAATCTTGGTCCGAATTTTGAACACAAAATTTTAATATAAATTTTTTAATTTTAGTCACTAGATTAAAATTTAGTTATTTTTATATTAAATTTTATAATCAATCTGTTTTTATTAATTTGCAAAATACATGTTGAAAACAAGGAAAAAAAAAAACGTATTTCCCTTAAGCGGGGTGTAGTCAAGAATTAGTTCAGAAATAGACAAAAATTAAAAACTGATATGTACAGAATTGAATTATGAAGTAGACAAAATTAAATTACAGAGTAAACAAAAAGTCACACACATATAAGTCTAGACTTAATTTTTAATATTAGAGACTTAATTTTCAAAATTCAAAATTAAACAACTGTCTATGTTCCAATATGGCTCCGCCACTACCTTTAACTGGATGCCAGATGAATAAAACCATGAAGGTATTGAAAATTGAGGCTATGTGAAAAATAAATTTAGGATATTATTTTGCTTCATAAATTGAAAGTTGTGCATAATTTATATTTGATATAAATTTGTACATAATTCACACTTAATTATATATTTGGCAAAATAATATTAAGATATAATGTGCTGGACGAGTTTGAAATTTTTTTTTTCTTATTAGCAAAACCTTTTTTTTCTCCCTAAAAATTTAATTCAAGTATGCCCGTTGATTAAAATAAAAAAAAAAAACTCACTCCATCAAATTCAAATTCAAATTCACATCCCTGAGATATCTAGAAACTTGAGCTGATTTATGAAGAATTCGGACCATTCATAGTTTCAAAGCACAAATTTAGAAAAAAATAACCCATTCTCTGTTAATACTTAATACTGTTTTGTTTTTTTTTATCACAGCCCTTAAGCACTCACACACACCCCATATCTCAATTCTGCTCCACTGCAGGGCTCTCCCGTGGAAGAGCTATGCCTTAAACAGCTGTACTAGACAGCGTTGGCCTGTTAATACTGTTCTGTGCATATGAAGAGACACTGTAAAAGGCTTTGACACCGATTTTGAAATGTACTAAGAAGTTCAGTTATCTCCATATCCTCTGCATTAACTCAGAATTTGAGGTAATGCAACTTGGCCGTCCGATCAGGATCCGGACCAATTAGACCCAAGATGGACTGCACGGGTCCCTTTAATATTCGTGCCAGTACGGATCAGACGGTCCGGATTCATTTGCATTAACTCAAAATTGTTAGTGTAGACGGTACGAATTCTAAATTAACCCCCCCCCCCCCCCCCCTCTCATATCTCACGAGCTGAATTCCCCATGTTGAAGCCACAGCCGTGCTCGACTTCTCAGGTTATCTTCGAATGATGATCAATCAGATTATGCGGTATCTTCTTGATCTTGGACTATGCTGGTATAGCACATGGAAATGCTGAGACAGTGCAGGAATGTTGATGGTGCAGAAAACAGTTCTTTGATGAGCCCTGCAAGTTGACACAGAACTAAATCATCCATGACAAATTATCAATCCTGATGCCTGATATGACAGTACCGGCAGATTTAATTTTTAAATTTTTCTTGGTTTGATCGAGGATGAACTTTTGCTCAGTCACCGCAAGATGAAGTAGAGGCTGGCTTTGTGCCAGAGGGGGGCCAACACTGTGTCGAGAGGTTGTACTCGGCACAAGCCTGCTTTCTTCTGGCAATCATATAACAAATAATTAAAAGTTTCTGATCTTAGTATGCAGAATAAGGAACCAACTCTGCTGCTTTCCAAATAGGAGAGCAAGACCCTGTTATTCAAACTCTAACCATTGATTTTTTTTATGCACGAATCTCAATACAGATGAACGGTTCGATTTTGAATAACAGGGTTTGCTCTCCTATTTAGAGAGCAGTGGAGTTGGTTCCTGCAGAATAAAGCGTTGTGGTTGAGATGGTGGTGGAGGGCTTATACAGTTCATAACTCCCACTGTTATGAATTCTAAGTGATTCATTTTTTTGGAACCAACTAATCAGTTTGAAACCCTTGTTCCACTGGAGTACTGTCTGGAAAATAGGAGATGGAAAGAGCATTTCTTTCTGGTTTGACTTGTGGCAAGGATGCACGGCCGCTTAGAGTAAACAGAGCCAACAAACCGGCAAACCCCGGCATTTCACATTTTCACTGCATGAAGTGATGAGTAATAGACAGGACTTTGATATTTGAAGTTCATTTATAAGGTCAAGTAATACTCAATGATATATATACAAGGGACTGTTTAGTTTGGAAATGGGATCTGAAAGGAGATTATAGTACAAAATCATTTCTTTACCAAATTATGACCATGCATATTGGAGTTGAAGATGATGGGCCGGGTTAGCGGGCTAATTGTTATAAGAACCAGGGTATGATCATGGTTCACCGGTGAATACTAGAAGAAGATTAAAAAAAAAGAACCAAATATCTTTAAAAAAACGGGTTCAAAAATTATTTAATTTTCTCTTAATCCTTTTTTCCTGTCACAAGTTACAACAACACATTGGTTGATTTTTTTATGAATGGCGTAATTTTGTATATGGTTGTTGTTGTTGTCCAGTGCATGTTTCAGTTCAGAATTCCGATAAATTTACAAAACCATCAGTCAGGTATTTCATCGAACACCTCGTCTACCTATATAAAATGATAACATTTCCACTTTCCAACCTTTTGTCAACATTTATTTTTTAATTTTATTTGCGACTTATGTGCAAGGGAAAAGTTCTTCTTGATTCCGATCTCATCATGCATATACCATTCCGGTTAAGTCTTATGTCACGATCCAATTATAATTTCAAAATTTGGGAATAGCCACTTGGTAACAAACTGTAAGCAACTAAGCATATCATTAGCCTGTGACATCCAACGTGTCGCTTGTATTTCTTCTCGTTTCATCATTCCATCTCCGCTGCAAATTATCCAGATTTCCCATATCCATTATATTTCTTTTCTCAATGCTTATCGAATCAGACCATGTCAAATGAGTTGGGAAAATCAACGGTTTGATTTTAACCAGGAGCAAAACGAAAAAGATTTAGAAATTAAAATTTTAATTCTTAAAAAAAAATGAAGGAATCATACCATTCCACCAGGTTGCAGATTTTTGGAACCACAAATATGGTGTAGTTCCAATATTTTCAGATTTAAACTCCAACCTAACTATAGATTTGTCCGAAAATTGATTCTAACCACAGTTTTATCTGAAAACTGCTAGGATCACACCACAAAAATTTTAAATTTACTGTTTGTCAAAAAATGATAAACAGAAAGACCACGAATTATGTGGATTTCAATATTTACTATTTATCAAGTTTTGATGCTTCGATGACAAATCTAAAATAAAGGAATAGGGACTTTCAATATAACTAAACAAAATAAATAAAGGAATACTATTATTGCTCCTTGGGAAAAAAAAATTTCAGACTCATGAACAGGAATAGTTTCACAAGGTAGAGCCTGAGAAGTGAGACCCTTCAGCCCTAATTACATGTTTGATTCATTGTTTGAAAAGAAATAAGCAACAGTTTTGCAATCCCAAGTACACAGGATGAGAAAGAACTGATGTAAAAAGAGCTATTCATGGCCTATTCAAGAAAAGTACAATATAGTTGACACTAACCCCAATTTCGGAATAGCTACTAATCCAACATTTCAATGGAATAGCAGAATAGCAGCTAACCCGAGCTATTCCTTGTGTTGAGAATAGCATTTTTTTTCACCCAAACATGAAATAGTGAGAATAGCTCGCTAGGAATAGCAGTTATTCCTGAGTTAGCACTATTCCTGTGTCATCCAAACGTACCTAGCTCAACAGAATAAATGGTTTAGATCAGTCTCGTATTCCATGACATAGTTAACAGTCAATTTGAGATACTCTTAAACCATTCTGTACCAGCAACTTTTCCAGCACACACATCAACATATGATTGAAGGAGCCCAGGAAAAGCATACTGATATGGGAGAACAAACTTCTTCATAAACCGCTGCTCTGTTGATATTACAAAAGAAATAATAGCTTGATTTGCCACTGGAAACTCTTTTGACTTGAGAAGCTTCCGGACAAGGTTCCTAGGGATGAGCCGCTTCTCCAAGCTCAAAGTGAACAAAACTGGATTTCGGACCACATCAATCTTACCACAACCCACTTCCTTCATCAGGAACTCCATTTTTCTGCCAATGAGCTCCTCTTTCCTCGACAACAAACTAGGACATTTACCAATCATAAGGGCTACTTCCTCCTGTGAAAGCCCAAGACTCTTCAAGTAAAGCAGCCTAGCTTCTATAATGTGTTGACTGAATCCGCTTACAGTAATCAATGCACTCACAAACATGCCTGATGACCGCTCAATCCCCAACTGCTCGGCCCTCTTAGCATTCAGTTTCAAAGTTTCAAGTCTCAATGCGAGCAATCTAGGATTCGACTTAATCAGCTGGATAATTTGATGATGAGACATACAACATTCCTCTTGAAGGAAAGACAAGTTGGGCACAACAACCTTTTCCAAGTTGCTACTGAGAATTGACGCTCCCCTTTTAAGCATCCCAGATACAATCTCAGCTGAGCCAAGAGCCTGCATCCAGAAATCAACCTTTGCCACAAAATTGAATAGCCACATACGAGGATAGCGGGAAATGAAAACTGAGATATCTTCAGTGGACAAGCCAATTTCTCGGAGCTTGGCCAGATTAGGTCTCATGTTCTTCTCCACACTAGAGCAGAGAATGTGAGGGCCCCGAATCACGGCAATCCTTAAGTCTGATTCGGTTACGCCGGTCTGTCTCAGGAAGTGGAGCACAGCATCAGGCTTATCAGGGGATTTGAGGGGCTGTCTCAGGAGCTGCATCTTCTGGCATGTTCTGATTGCCTCGTGTGGGGTAAGTCCGCACGATTGGATAAGGTAGTCTACCGGTGTGAAGTGAGGATTTAGAGGCGGCAACACTGGAGTGGTAGCGGTGGAGAGAAACCTATAAATGGTGGAGACGAATGGGGTGGTGAGACGATGAAGGGGAGGAGATGAACGGAGTCGCCTCAGTAACACACTCATACTTCTCTCTTTACTCCGCTGCTAGCTCGAAGGAATTGAAAGGGTTTTGACTAAGTTTGACCTTCATCGAAAGGAACTGTCTTACAAATTGTTGGACTTGACCTAAGCTCAATATGGGCTTTGGGCCTATGTTATATTTTATGCACGTTTTGATAGCCCCCCTTTTTTTTTCAACTAAACTTTGTAAATCCTTTGATGGTAAGAGGAGTGCTACACTAAGGAATTTGGCTTTTGAGAGCTGAGAATTTTTTTTTTCTAAATTTTAGCTTTGTTCTTGTATTCTCTTAATCTTATCCATCACAATTAATTATGTTATATTTAATACAAAAGTCAATAAAAAAAATTAACAAAGAAAGATACTCCGTCAGAAAATAAAAGATTGTGATTTTGATAACAACTTTTGCTCAGGATGGCTCTTTGATTTACAACCCTTTGCAGCGTCTGAGTTTCTCTAATCAATACCAAAACAAAAATACAATTATTTGAGAATAGAAAATAGCCAATAACAATTGAGCATTCAAATAAAATGTCCAATTTTTTTTTGTAGAAACATGCCCATAGGCGTTGCAATATAAAGTGCATAATACATCAAATTATTTGTGCCACATGGTTGAAATAGAAAAAAAAAACTATATCTATCCGGACTACTAATATCATGCAAAAAAATTTAGGACCCAATCCTCTATCTGTCCAGAGAAGATTTGAGCCGTTGATTTTATAAATCTCAGCCACTCATCAAAACAGATCTCAATCTCAGCCTTTAATAAATAATTTTGATTTTCTACATCTGTTTCATGTAGTCAAGAATGTAGAAATCTAAATTCAGTGAGTTCTATCCATGTTACATACAATGCCACACATAAATTGTATCACGGAATCTCTTTTTTTTCCACGCGTTTTCTCCTTTTTTCACGCGTTTTCTCATTTCTCCTTCCCCACGCGTTTCCCTGTTGTCCCTTTCTCCTTTCCAACGACGCCACAAAAGAGGAGATATATCGCCGAACCCTAAACCTTAATTTTCTTCTGGTTCTTCGATCTCCGCTCTGAAACGAACAAAATATCCTCGCTGGTTCTTCGATCTCTCCCCCGAAAAGAAGTTCTGAGCCGCGCAAATTCAAAATGAAAAGAAGAAAGATTCCGCGCAAATTCAAATTGGGAGGACATCGGTTCTTCGATCTCTCAATGGATTTGACAGGTAATTATCCCGCCATTGCAAGTTCAAATTCAACCGACTCTTCTATCTATATATATCAATCAAATTCGTTAATCTCAAATTGCAGACCTGATTCTACCCTTTCTTGTATTCTGAAATCTCAGTAGGGAAGATAACAAGGAAGCCCACCAACTGGCTAACAGGGCGAGACGGGAACAGTTCAGCTACTGGGGACATACATTCCCAATCTTCCCAGAAGATGGCAGCAATTGAAGTCGTTACCAGTATATCAGTTAGGGAGGCTGTGGCTTGAAGTAGGCTTAACAAATGCTCTATTCCTTTCCTATTTATTTCTCTATGCTGTTATATCTTCTTTTATGTTTTGCTTTGTTTTTGTATCCCTATTGATATTGGTGGATGAATGAAATGTGCCTACGGGCTTTTAAAAAAAAAAAAAAAATTATTCTGATATACTGGTAACGGGCTTTTAACAAATTATTCTGATATACTGGCGGATGAATGAAATGTGCCTACGGGCTTTTAAAAAAATTATTTTGAATTGTTGAAGCATGATTTAAATCTTTATTTTAAAAAAATTATGTTAAATTTTCTTTTGAAAATTATTCTGGTACTTTGTTGTGCATTTTTTTTTTTCTGAAAAATCATTGTATTTACTGTTGCAAAGGCCCAATAATGATGTGATTAGTATAAGAACAGAGATCTGAAAAATTGTGTTCTCTTTAGTAGCCTGATTTAAATATACATATGCTTTGTCATGTGTAGAATGAGATTCCCAAAATTGTGTTCTTTACTTCTGCTTCAACCTATTAATTTGTTTTCAGCATGTAAACAAATTTGAGTAAACCAAAAGAGTTGTACAAATTTAATCCAAAAAAAACAGACAGACCATACTATTTGATGTCCTGGATTCCATTTCTGCAAAAACTTTAAAAGAGATGTTGATCCATAGTACAGACCAATCCGTGCTATGCATGGTACCATAGTCTCATTCATTATTTTTAAAACATTATGAGCTCAGCATAATGAGTATGTTATTTCTGGCTATTTTATATATTATTATTCATATTATTGAGGGCACAACATAGTATTACTATTTTTATATAATTTAGATTTAGATTTAGATTAGATTAGATAGATAGATATTACTGGCTTATCTGGTATATTCATTTTGAAATATAAAAAAACTGACCGAAATTGTGTAGCATGATTTGTTCATTAGTAAAACCAAAGTCAATAGGTATACTTTTATAATTTAGAAAAAAAAAAAGACCCTGTTTTTTTTACTGTTTTTTTACTGTCTTTTTTCTTTTGCTTTATGCTTTATATTCATTTGTTCTGGAACTCAATTGTCGTCTATCACCTATGTATCTATTTCTTATCTATTTCTCACTATCACTTATATATCTATTTCTCACTATTCATATAATTCTCAATTTTTAGGTTTAGGGAACTTGTTAGTTTTTATTATTTATATTTATTTATTTATATATTATTATTATTATGTTTTTAGATGATTTGTATTTGTATATGTACTGTACCAGCCACTGTACCAGTACCACTGTACCAGTATCATTGTACCAGACACTGTACCAGTACCACTGTACCAGTATCATTGTACCAGACACTGTACCAGTACCAGCAATATATCATGATGTCCCCAAATACCCTTGTACCTTAATTCTATATTACTTACATGTGTGAACACTTTAAAGCAAGAATAGCTAGGCCAAAATCTAAAAATTTGAATTATTTACAGTTTGAACCTAATTATAATTAGGCAATAACTTTAATTATCATCCATATTAGATTTTGCTGGGAGTGAAGACACATCGAAGGGCAAGACACTTGAAGAAGGCTGTCACATCAACATAAACCTTCTCACTTTCACAGAAGTTATAAGAAAGCTGAGGTACATATATATATAGTTATTATGAAATGCCGATTGCTTCCTTATTTGATTTCCTTTGCTTGTGAAATTGATAATTGAATTGCTCGATGGTCTGCAGTAGACACTAATCAGCATAAGACCTCAAAGGCTATATGTGTAATTGAAGCTAATCAGCATATATGTGTAATTATATGGAGGCTATAGTAGACACTGTACAACCACTTCCAAAAATGTAGCAAGTGTCCTTATGTGCTTAAAGTTGGGGATTTTGATTTTACATAGGTCAATTATATAGAGCAAGTGTTGAAATAGGATTAATTAATCTACTAAGGGTCTACATGTCAATTATGTTCTCTATTTCTTATCTTTTAATATAGGTCAATTATGTTCTCTATTTCTATTTCATATATAATATAGAGCAAGTGTCCTTATGTTCTCTACATTCCCTACAATTGAACTTAGGTTTTAATATGACAAATGTAAACCCTAAACCCTGAACTCATTTACTTTATCAATAGTATTATTGGTGCTGTGTTAACTTACTTTTCAAAAGTATATGTTTTGGCTTCATGCAGCGCACAAGCCTAAATGATTCAGACTCACCTAGGGCCGGTAAATATGCAAATGAGTCTGTATCCTTTGCAATAACGCACCATTTGAGTTAACTTACTTTGAGACCAGTATACCTCACAAGTCGCAAGTGTAACAGTACCTTATCTTGACTAGAGTGTCACTTCTTTAATTTTGGCAATCAACCCTATTTAGAACTGAAAAAGGTTAGCTTTAACAAATTTCAGCAATCTTAACTGAAAATGGTTAGCTTCAACAAATTTTGTCAATTAACCCTATTTGTCTCTATATATCTCACCTATATATCTCTTCTCCAAATTTCAGCGATCTCGACCGGGTCTCTTTTGTGCAATCTTCGAGCTCAAATATTGTGAGTACACAAGGGTTTTTTGTGTCTGCTGAGGTACTTTTTTCTTTTACTTTATATTTATATTTTTGTCTTTTTTACTGTTTTTGAGAACACCCTGAGCTGATAGCTCTCGGAACTCAATTGATCTTTTTACTGTTTTTTTACTGTCTTTTTTCTTTTGCTTTATATTCATTTGTTCTGGAACTCAATTGTCGTCTATCACTTATAAATCTATTTCTTACTATCACTTATATATCTATTTCTGACTATTCATATAATTCTCCATATCTCTGATTCAAGGGTCCTTTAAGTCAATTCATATGACATGTCGTACAACTCTTCTATTCTATCTATTTCATGCTCAACTCTGTTTAAAAAAGGGTTTATGAGAACACCGTGAGTTGCGGATTGATTTTACTGTTTTTCCACATAGAAGATATCTATTTTCTCACAAAAGAAAGCATGTTTTGTTTTATTTATATGTGTTAGTTCTAGAAAAGCCCCTTCATGTTTGATATTACTGAAATAGCTCGAATAAAAAGAAAAGAAGGGATGACATAAGTTTGTAAAATGAGGGAAGTGGTGGCCTTGGATATAAAAAAGTGGGTCTGAATTATAATTTGCCCTCACAATTTTCCTTCTTTTGATAAAAGGAATGGCAGGTGACAGGAAAAGCTGTCATGCTTGCCAAGATAATCAACTATGTACAATCGTTGCAGCGCCAAGTTAAGGTACTTGAATTTTTTTATATGTATTTCAAGTATAGAATTGAAAGGATTCTCTTTATCCAAAACTCTGACATTATATATGTATTTTTTTAGGGTTAATTTTTAAGTTCTTGTCAAAGCTTGCAACAATTTATGCACCAGAGGATTGTAACATGGATAACCTTCTATTCAAATTTTTTCATTTTATGCTATTTTTTTGTTATTTTCTGGAAAAAAGAAACTCATAAATGAGAGTGGGCTATCCAAAATATATGACACTTTCATGTGTCTATTCTAATTTCTGGGATGTAACTTAATTTCTAATTTAGAAAGTTTTCTTTTAAAGAAATCACTTTCTAATTGTTTCTATTGGCTTTCGTTCTTCGATAGTAATAATTGCTGACGTTGCCACTAAAAGAAATTAAAAGTTCATTTCACGAGTGTTTTCAATACTTAACAACTTTTTTTAATCTCTTCTTAATTTTACTGATGATTATATTTGAAACGTGAAAGAAAAGAAAAGAGAGAACATAATTTATTGCTTGTTTTCTTTTCATGACAGCCATATACAACTAGCGGCTACATCACTGCCAATTACAGGTACGAAAAAGGAGGTGCCAAAGAAAGCAAGCAAGATTGAGTTGGAAAGTGTGGCCGGTATGGTTGCAACTTCTACTGCAAGTGGTGGTAAATTTGACAAAAAATTACCAGGAGAGAAGCCTCCAAAGCACTCTGGGAAACATAGAAAGGTGTGTATTAATTTTTTGAACTCATATTATCATTGTGTTAGAAACTGATTCAAATTAAATTTTGGTATATCTCAGTTTGGTCTTGCCATGGGAAATCTAATTTGTACCTGTCAAACTGAAGTGAATTTTTTAATTCACAGACTACAATTTTATGAATTTTTTAAATTTAAATTGAATTTTAATAGAAAAGGCAAAAAATTGGTTAATTTTGTGAGTTTTGAAATTGAGAAGGGTAAATTTGATATTACGAATGTTAGAGGTGAAAATACTTAATTTTGAGGTTTTTGAAGGGTATACATGAAATTCATGCATGGAATTTCCCCAAATTTTTATTCACCTAAAGGAGAACAACAGTATTGTGGTTTAATCTGATTGGTACTGGTATGTATTAGTTAATACTGCAACAACTTGACTGGTACACTTATTTTTTTGGTATAATATGCACATTTCCCTCTTTAATCTATGCTGTGTATTTGGGTAAATGTGTTTTCGAAATTTAGAAGGGCAAATATGATATTATGAATTGTAGAGGGGAAGTATGTAATTTATAGGTTTTTGAAGGGTATACATGAAATTCCCATAAACAGCTATATTGCGGTTTAATCTGTTTGGTACCAGTTTGTATTAGTCAATATTGCGACATTTTGAGTGGTACACTTGTCATTTGGTATAATAGGCACATTTCCTATTTTAATCTCTGCCAGTATTTTTTTCGCTAAATTATTATTTTTATCTATTTTTTGACTGAACGAATAACATAATATTATTATCTGAGTGCAGTTTCTACCAAATGTGGAGGGTAAAGGAATGGGATCTAAAGAGAAGCAACAAACAGACAAGATACTTAACAAGTTGCTCTCTAAGAGCTCGCATGAAATTCTTGATGTCAATAAGGTATGAAATTATTAAATTAACCCCTTGTATATTTTTATCTTGTAAAATGTAAAATATATTATCTGTTACATGTTTTTGACAATTTTTTTAATTTATTTTTGTTTTGTTGTTTAGGTTGTTACTATGTTTAATGTGAAGAAAGAGAAGCAAAGGAAGAGGGAAAAAGTATCAAGAAACTGATATGAAAGATTTAATTTATGCCCCTGATAACTGACAAGTATCAAGAAAATCCTGCAAAATATAACCACCAATGTTCAAGGTGCTACAAAATAGGCTCATTTGCATTGTAAGCTTAGTTTAAGATATCGTCAAGGATAAAATAAAGAAATATTTATATTTCTATCATAGTGTATGGTGCCGTGGGTCCTGTCACTAAAGAGGAAACTGCAAAGATCTTATTTAAACTAAATAATTAATGGATGTATTTGAGTTGCTGCAATAACTTTTTCTTTTTGGGGGGAGTATAGATATTTAGTTCTCACAAGTTTATAAATAAGATTGTGCTTACAAGTGACCTGGGGAACTAACTGAGGTTTAACACCAAATGACAATAGGATTGGATATTTTTATGTCACTGTAGAATTGCTCGAGTATTTTCCTGAGCATGGCCCCCTCTTTGATAAGATGCTTATTAACATCAAGTAGCTGTTGTTTTGTTTCCTTGTGATAGTAGCTAGGGAGCTCCTATTCAGCATTGTAATAATACGATTGGGAGGCAATAAGAGAACTCATCATTAATTTCTTTTGATTCTTTTTACTTGAGTATTACATCAGCTTCAAACTGTGACTTATTTGAACCTTTTTCAAGCTTATCTACTTTTAGTCATTCTTCCATTTCTTGGTTGATAAATTTTAGCCTTCATTCTTTATAACTTGTTTGGATTAAAACTGGTCTTTTACTTTTCGTTAAGGGCTTTTCAAAGCAATTTTTTTTTTTTTTTTTTGGGATCATTTTTGTGAAGATGGACATCGCAGAGAGAGAGAAAACATGGATAGTTTTTCAAATTCGGGTCGCGGAGAAAGGAAGGGGTCAATTCGGATCAAACAAAAATATTCTTTGACATGGCGCTGAAAAAAATTGATTTGCAATTGCATTAATGCGGGAGTTCTGCAATTAAGAAATGAAATAGATTTCAATTACTCCATGACAGCTGTTTGCAATTGCAAATCAATTGCATAAATTGAGATGTTCTAATATAGTATTAAGCTCTAAAGTTATCATTTGCTTTTATTATTGATGAACACATAATGAAAAATTATTTAAAAAAAGTGATCAAAATAATATTTCAATTCCCGTTGCAACGCACGGGCACTTGACTAGTACGCCTAAATATGCTCAAGTACATAGAGTCTAGCTTAATTGTGTTTGAAATCTAGACCACAGAAAAAAAAAACCAGGCACAACAACAAATACACAGCAAAGCATATAGATCACCTTAAGTCGTGAGTTTTGTTTAAATATATCACCTTAACTAAAGTAAAGAAAAAAAAATAGTTTTGTTTTCCTCACGAGTTTTGTTTTTGAGGTTGGCTAATATTAAAGTGTTTGTTCCGGAGCCGTGGTGCAATCAATTGGTTTTTCAGTTTTCAAAGTCAAACGGTAGTTCTAAACCGTTAGATGTGATATCTATATTAAAATGTGCTTGGAGACCAAATTTTATATTTTTAGAATTTTTTTACTATTTATTAAGCGAGTTTTAAAATCGTTGATTTTAATAAACAGTGAAAATTTTCTGGATCATTGAAAATAGCGATTTTAAAATTGGCTTAATAAATATTAGAAAATTTTCAAAAAAATGTAAAATTTGCTCTCCAAACACATTTTTAATATAGATTGAATGTTGAACGGTTTGGATGAACTGTTTGGATTTTAAAAATATAAAAACTAAATCGTTTGTTCCATGACCTAGGAACAAATGTTTTAATATTAGTCAACCCCTATCTCTCTCTCTCTCTCTATATATATATATAGAGAGAGAGAGATAGGCTATCATGCTTTGCAAATTAAAGTAGGTGTTTTAATTTGTATTCATATCTTTAAATTCAAAGTTCAAATATTTAATTCGAACTTTTCGACATGTTCTTCATATTGAAATGTGCTTGGAGACCAAATTTTACATTTTTTTGAAATTTTACTATTTTTTTTAGAATTTTTCAAAATCAGTCTTTTCTGAATTTTTTATTATTTTTTTATTTAATGAAAAACACTGATTTTGTAATGATCTTTCATCAAATATGAAATTCAATATTAACTCAAATTTGATACGTCATATTTAGATTCTTAAGAACACATCTAGTATTTAATTTTTAAATTGATTAATAATTTTCAAATATATGTATTATAAATTGGGATATATAATAAAATTATCCTTACTTAATATATTTCTTATTTAATTAAAGACTGAAGCCTTTCCTTTTGCCAATATTAAATCAAAATGTTTAGTCACTTTCAAGCTTACATCTCCCACAAGAAAAATATCATTTTAACCATCTGAATTAATCAGGTGTGATTGTTTATCTAAATTGATTTTATTATAGTATCTATCTAATAATGTCTGTATTGCATCTTGTATATGTAAATCTAACAGCATAATCAATTCCTGCATTTTTCTTATAGTGCAGATTTTTCATGCCAAATGTCATTTAGCAGTCAATCCACGTGTCACCAGAATTTAGTGGAAAAGAGATACTGGTAAGGGGATAAGGATATGGGTAGGGGTCTCATCCAACCAATAGGAAGCACAGAATCTTCAGCACCTGATCCAAACAAACCCCAATTAGTCACAAAAATAATCACAAAAGTGTGCTTCCCTCTTTATTTGTTTTCTCTCTCAACCAATTCTGAGTGAGTAGCTAGAGAAAGAAAAAATGGCAACAGCAACAGCATCAGCTCCGTCAATGGCAAGTCAACTGATCACCACACCGAGGAGCAGGTTTTTGGGCACTCCAAGGGGTATCTCTGGCTTTGCTTTGGCAAACAAAAGGAGGTCTTGCCTCACTGTTAAAGCCACCATTCTACCTGAGAAAGTAAGGGGCTTTTAAATTTAACAAAATTTCTCAAGATATGATGTATACATGCATGTTTTGTTTTACTAATAAATGGCATGACATGAAGCTTCTAATAAATGTGATGCATGCTTTCTTATTTCATTCAGTTTTAGTCTCAGGATCAACAATTAGTGCCTAGCTTTGAGCATAACCAATAAATTATCTGAAAAATTCAGAAAATATATTTTATTTCTTACTGTAACATAACTATCACTATCTTGTTTTTAAGACAGTGATTGAATATATTCCCCTTTTTGTTTATTCAGCCAACATTCCAAGTAATTCAGCCTATCAACGGAGATCCGTTCATCGGAAGCTTCGAGACCCCCATTACATCGAGCCCCGTCATCGCATGGTACCTCTCCAACCTCCCTGCATACCGCACAGCTGTCAGTCCGCTCCTCCGGGGAATCGAAGTAGGGTTGGCTCACGGTTACCTCCTTGTGGGCCCATTCGTCATAACTGGGCCTCTTCGCAACACCCCTTACCATGGCCAGGCTGGGTCCCTTGCCGCTGCCGGTCTAGTCGTCATCCTCACTCTTTGCCTATCAATGTACGGAGTTGCATCTTTTGAAGAGGGAGAGCCGTCGACTGCGCCCACTTTGACTTTGACCGGCAGGAAGAAGGAGGCCGACAAGCTACAGACTGCTGACGGGTGGGCCCAGTTCTCCGGTGGCTTCTTCTTCGGGGGTATTTCCGGCGTGGTCTGGGCATACTTCCTCCTCTATGTCCTTGACCTTCCTTACTTTGTCAAGTAGAGATGCTCGTTTGTTGTTGTGTGATCATGTGTTAATTTGTAAACTTGTATGCGTATCACTTGATTTGGCCCAGATGGTAAATGATGTATATTTTTTTTTGGCAAAATTTGGGTAATTGTGAATCGAAGTTGATTTTAGTATCAGTTTGTTTAAAACAGAGGGACTGAATTTTAAAATTATCGATATGAATTTTAGTGCGAATCAAACATCTCTAATTTAATATCGGACTATTTGATCCGACGTTCCAGATTCCTAAAGGGCAAACATTCAACATTTCTTTTTTTTTTTTCTTTTTTTTACAACAGCGAAGAATACCATAACCATTGATACCTAGTTTTAAACGGTGTTGTTAAAGCATGCGTTTGTCGGATGAACAAAGTATTATTAAGCGATTAATCAGTAGCTGATTAATTGAAATTTTGAGAATAATTTTGTGTTTTTATTAAAATTTATGAGCATGTACTTGTGATATTAAAAATAATTAATTAAACTCATCAAACTTATTAAATACATTTATTTTAACTTAGTTTTATTGGTGGTTAATAAAACTTTATAAAATTGTCATTTAGAAAAATTTAGACAAGACAAAATATAATACATATAACAGATAATGCAGAAAATAATAATAAATATGACCAATTAATTAGTCGTATAAATATAAACGGACTATTAGTGATTGTTTAGTTATTGCTAACGACTAATTAGTCAGACTAAACGGTGGTTTTTTACAACACTGGTTTTATACATAACACTGATTTTATACATAACGAGTATTATCCGTAAATTTGACTTGTGTATCTGTATAAATATAAATAAATTATTTGTGTTTGTATTTATATATACCGTACGTATATGAGTTAAATATAAGATATGATAAATTTTATATTAATAATCATTTTATTAGCCTATTGTATTATGTATCTGTATAATTATAAATAAATTATTTGTATTTGTATTTATACGGATACATATACGAGTAAATATAAGATATGATAAAATTTATATTAACAATCATTTGGTTAGCCTATTGTGTTCATACGGATACAATCATGAATAAATATTAGATATGATAAAAAATTGTAGTAATAATTATTCTATTAGCCTATCTAAAATTTTAGTTTTTCTTTCTGTTCCCTTTTGTAAGACTCTAATTTATAAAGTTATTATCTACTTGAAAATATCAAAATAGTGTGATAACACTTGTCTTGTTAAAAGGAACAGAATAATTGTGAGATTATTTTTGTATTGTTAAAGGAGTAGAGCTAGGTTGATTTTGAGATCATTAGATTTTTTAGTGAGTTTAATATCAAAACATGTCATATTGACTTCAAACAATATATTCGAACATTAAAACCGATCTACTTCACAATAATTGTGTTTACATGCGAATATTTAAAAAAAAAATTGAATTAATTTAATATATATTATAGTGATAAAAAATATTGATTCAATATGTCCCGAAATTAAGCTCACTATGGTTAGGAATGAGATAGGAGTAGGTCCGATGGGCATTGGATCTACTTTTAGGTTCAATTAGCTCTATCACCGTACGATTAGTATTAAGATCTGTGCGCATGAAAATTGATAAAAACTCATACGGATTTTAATACAGAGTGCACGATTCTTGATGCAATTGGATGGCCAGATCACCCATTGAACCAAAGTAGGTCTAATGGGCATCAGACCTACTCCGAAGTGGTTAGGAACACCCTACTTGAGGTCAGATTATACTTGAATCAAATTCATATTATTTAAATAGTTATTATTAATAGTTTTACTTAAATAAGAAATTTACAACATTACATAAGAACAATAAAAAATAAAACTCAAAATAATAAAAGAACACTTATAAACTATAAGAGCATCTACATCCCTGAAACTCTTTGAGTTTCTAATCTGATGTGACAGTTTCTAAACCAGTTTCAGGGATGCAGATGAGTTTCTTATTTAGCAACTTTGCTCCAAAGTTTCTTAATAAGAAACCGTTTATAAACTCTGACGTGGCCAAATAATTCGCTGAAATTCTTTTCTCTTGTAATTTATTTGCTGATGTGGCAATTAAGAAATTCTAATTTTGAGTTTCAGGGATGTGAGGGTTTATAAACTTTCAGAGATAAAGTTTCTAAAAATTAGTTAACAGTTATTTAGAAACTCCAAGAGTTTCAGGGATGTAGATGCTCTAAGACGTTATAAATTATAACGTTCAACTTATATTTCATGATTCCATACCCTTTTTTGGATTTTTTTTCGGTTTTTATATTAATAAAAAAAATCGGAAGAATGTGGGCCAAGTAGGGGTGAAAACGGAGCGGATAATGCTGATACCATATCCGCATCCGTCGGATAATGAGCGGATACGAATACGGATACGGATAGTAAACGGATATCAAAATTCAAAACCAAATCCGCCTTAAACGGATACGGATACGGAACGGATAGTCCACGGATACGGATTCGAATACGGATATAAAACGAATAATGATCGGATAGTTAAGATATATGAACTTCTAATATACAAATATTAATTAAAAAAATTCTAAATTAAGAAAAAAAATTAGGAAAAAAAAGTAAAATGGAGAAGAGATATAAAGTAAAATGGAGAAGAGCCATAAAAGTTTAATAGGTTTGAAATGAATTGGTCCAAAGTCCAATGCACCAGCGTCCAGCGCAATAAAAAAAAATTGGAAAGTTTCATCTAGCCCAGGCCCAGAGCATAGCATTAAAATTTGAAAAGAATTCCGGTTTGTGAGCTCAGCGCTCAATCTATTTGTCCCACATGAACAATATAATTAAGTTAGAGAGACTTATATATGAGTCGGTCAGTACTTTTAGCTGAAAGCGGACAAAAGTGAGAGATGCTGAGAAATATGTGTTCAAATAGTCCAGCCATCCGAATATAATTGTTCCGATATAAATATAAACTAGCGCCTTTTATATATCAGAAAACGGTTGCCGGATAATACGGATATCCGCTCCGTTTAAACAACTCTGACCGAATCCGTATCCGTATCCGGATACTATTTTGATAACTATAAATTTATCCGGATTCGATCCGGAGATTATCCGCTCCGTTAAAATCCGGATTCGGATTATTATCGGATACGGAGCGGATTTGGAACGGATAATCCGACTCCGTTTTCAGCCCTAGGGCCAAGTCTCAAAACTCAACAGGAGCGTCTCCTTCGGTAAAAATATTGGCAGAGCCTCTTTTACTTCATATAGAGCAATGACAATAGAGTCTAAATAACACTTTAACGTACTCATGCGCTGCAGTAGGCAAACAATACTCTGTCAATGTCTTTACCCTGAATCCCTCCCATCTGGGAGTGCGGATCCTCTGAGATATCTCAATTTTTGCGTGATGTAAGAGTCAGTCTTATGTGTGCTTTGAGATTCGTGCAGAACGTATTTAAACGGTTAAGATTTTCCATAAAGTCACGCAAAATTTGAGATATCTCAGAGTATATGAATTCCCCATCTGGGGTGTGCGTATCCTCTGAGATATCTCAACTTTTGCGTGACCGACGTGTACGGTTCCTATCCGGAAATAGCATTATTTATTCTTTGAGATTAGTGTAGAATATATTTGAACGGTTGAAATGTTCTAGAAATACACTCAAAGTTTGAGATATCTCAGAGGATGCGAATTCCCATCTGGGGCCAGAAGGGGGATCGGACGGTCAGGATTGTGTAATACCTCGGCTGTGATTTGAATATAAAAGGTAGTGATCGAATGAGGGCAAACTGTAGGATCCCTTGAGAGGATGGAGAGCGCCGCCCCGCTCCCATCCCATCTCTGCTATCTCGACCTCTGTTCATTAGCGTTTCCTTTACGAACTCTAATTATGGAGATTTTGAGAGAGGAGGATCCAAGATTAAATGGCATCTCAGAAAGCCAGTGCCTTTTGTCTCATAGGTTCTCGGCTCGCTATGATGTCAATATCTCGATTTCTACCAATTTTTTTATTTTTTTATTTTTCGATTTTTCTCTCTTGTACATTTCAAAATTATATTTTTTTTTCTTGTTCTGCGACTTTGTTGTTGCAAACTTGTATTTGAAAAATTAATTTTATTAAATTTTTTTTTTCAATTTTCTCCTATTTCAAATTTTATCTTATTATTATTTGGCTGATTAATTGTTCAAGCTATACAGTGTCGTTTGTTCAGATCATATATTACTCATTCAAATTCCGATTTTGACGATCTTAGATAATAAAAACTAGATTTCACAAAATTTGTTGAATTTTAGCTTTTACTCAGCTATTAATAAAAAAATCAGTAGTTTTCTTACTAATTGATAATAAACTTTGAAAAGCTGTAATTATTATGAATGTTAGACTCAGTGACTTTTTTGACAATGTTATATTTTTTTTATAAAGAGAAATTTCTTTGTTAATTGATATCTATAGAAATTTCTGTAGTTTTTTTGAATTGATTGATTTTTTTGCACCGTATATTGTGGAGAGCAGCAATTTTAAAAAATTCACATTTGATCTCTTGACTTGATATTAAATAAATTTGAAAAAATATAAATTATTACTGTGGACCAAAACAATTGAGTAAATATCCTTGACGTTCTCAATGAACTAAGAAACAAATATTAACAGTAAAAGTTGTCTCTTCATCTTGATATCAGTTCAATTATGTTAGCAAAAAGCTTTGAATTCTGAATCACATGGCATATATATATACGGCGACATCAACCTCACAATTAATCGAACCCAAATTTCAGACACGTTTAGAATTAATTGGGCATGCCTGGTATAGCTGACAATAAATCTGCTGTAATTATCGGGAAATTACAGGACCCTGTAATTCTGATCATGGTTGGTTTGTTTTTAGATACGTACATGAAAATTTTTTCAAAGAATATTTTTGAGATCCATGTACGAAAAAATTTGAACGGTTGATATTAGAATTTCAGGATCCTGTAATTCCGACTCAGTATAGCCTGACATGTGCTCAGGTTGATGAAAATTTTTGGTCACTAATCTGTGGAGAACACACAATTTCTCATAGCAAAGGATTCCAACCCCTTGCGATTTGGTAGATGCCTCTTTTTTTTTTTGGTATAGTAGTAACCTTTAGCATGCAGTGGATAGATATTGCAATTGATTCTTATGTTTAAGAGTATAAACAATCACCCACTTCAGAAAAGTTCATCTTGTAACAAGTACTATCTGCCCTTGTTTAGCTGTGTTCCACAAGCGCTCTGGTACAGCTAAATGTGCATCTTTCCTTCTCAGATATTAGTTGCTCTAAGGGACGTTAAAGTCCTTGTTCGCAAAAAGAATTATAGAAACGTAATTTGTAGAGTTATTGAATTCATAGTCCTACCATTTGGTACATAATTGCATGCTTTGCTTAAAAAATAAATGTAAAAATTTATAATTTTCTGAAAAAGATGGCCTCCATGCTTATTCTACTTTAGGTTTCCACAATGAAATAGCATACATTATATTACCCTTCCAACCCTGAAGGAACCAATTGCAATCTTCTTCAATAAAAAATCCCTCGTTGTAACCATTTCTAACAATTTTATTGCATTCCTTCAATAAATTTGGACCTATCGGAAGCTGCTCAAAGCCGGTCTGCAAATTTCGCATGTGCCATTGCTTGTAGGTCTCTGGTATAACCAAATCCGACCCTTCACATGCTATCAGATTAATAATAGAAGGACCCAACAGATCTCTTTCCATTAGTTGCCTATGCTTGGAATGTCGTGGGACCGATGCATCAAGCATGTCGAAAAATCTGGAATAATGCAACAAAACCTTTCTAAACCGTGTGATGAAGAAGGGACTCAAGGATAGGTTGAATATTCCTTGAATGAAAACCTTTGGTTTGGCCTCTTGAATCAAACCGAGGAATTTATTCCTAGGATTATTCCTTTCTAATAAAGGTTCGTCCCTTACTCTATCTAAGCTATACATACTATTAACTATAAGCACTTCACCATCATTGATACTAAGATCATCAATACAAATGGACTCCCACTGTGACGCGATCCCTTGATACTCAAAAGGAACTCCAAAACTTTGAGCATAATCTTCCAACCTCCTTCCTGTCTTGTTGATTCTTTCAGTAGGGTTAAAGCCCGGCTGAGGCAAATCTACCCCAGTAATTCGGAGTTTTGGGGGCCCACCTTTTCTTTTTGCAAGTGATTGGATTAGAGACGGCCATTGGAATCCATAAGTAATGCCAAAATCAACTACATGGATTTCTGTTGCATTGCCTATGGCACTGAGAATACTCTCATTAGCAAAATGATATGAAACTCTCATAACGGGGGATACCAGCATGCAGATATGGTAGGCCTTCAAATAATCGATAGTGGGTACCTGCCTTGTGACAAATTGACGATAGACTGCACTTCCTGTACCAGCCAAGCGTGCCTCTAGTCCATCAACAACAATACATGCAAGCCTTTGGATCCCATCTCCAATAGGAGATGCTTCCTTCCTTATTTGTTTTATAAGTTCACAAGCAATTTTGTTATCATTCACAGATATCGCCTCTGCACAGGAGGTGAGGCGTTCTATGAGTTTGATATGGTCGTGTTGGCAATTTTGATACTCACTATATGAGTTTGTTTCAAGCTCCTTCATTTCTCTTAGGCTAGATATTTCTTCTTTTCGACATTTTTTCCCGTGGTTTAGTAGTATTTTATCAAACATCTCATCTCTAATTGTTTCCTCACTGAAGGCCATGGGTATTTTGTAATTTCGCCCCTCCGAAATATCCAAGTCTGCATCATTTGTATTCTTTTTACCCTTTGATTTATTTAACAAATTACTTTCTTTCTCTTCCCCCAATCTGAACTCTAGTGAGTTGCTATCACATTTCTTTGTTGGATTAAGTGAAAGATTGCTAACTTCCAAATTAATCGACAATCTATTGTGATTCGGAAGGAACTTCAATCCTTCTTCAACACCTCTCTGAAATTCAGTAGCCGGCAACAAATCCTCTATACACGGGTGTTGTTTCAAACTTTCACTAAAGCTTGGACCCGCTTGATCTTCTAAAATGAAAATTGTGAAATTAGGATTTACCCTTGATTGTTTTGATACAAATTGATGATCTTGTGGAGGTGGATACTTTTGCCCAAGGATATCATAAAAGGGTTTTTCCATGTCCCTAAGAGCTGCCTCTTGATAATTATTAATCTTTTCATCTATATCATCCTCCAATAAATACTGGCTTATGTAGTCTAGTGTTGGGTCTAAAAGTATCTCAGACTTCTCATGTTGGTTCAGAGAATGATTGTTGGGTGGGTCATTTTCGGGGATAATTTGTGAGAAGTTTGTGTGATTACAATTATCAACGGAACCGTGCAATTCGTTTGAGTTTTTATCTCTTGACAAAGCCATGTTGCTTGCAGCTTCCAAAATTTGTTCTAGAAATTTCATAAATAAATCCAATTAGTGAAGTAAAATTGTTGGATACCATTATTCAGTGAATTTTTTTATGAAGATACAAAATGTTGATTGTAATATGAAAGTTTTGTTGGGCAAAAGGTGCAATTTACAGACTTTTCAATTATACAAACTTTCCAAATTTTCAAATTATGATGAAACTCTGAAATTTTAAAGATCCCCTTGTTAATAGAAGGATGTTGCATGAAATTAATTAGCAAGACTAGTGTGCAGACCTTTTTCTATAGAAAAATTATAATTCTCCAAGTTTTTACTCAAATGATTGTGACTCACAAAGTAAGGCTTACAACTGCAAAATTCATTTTGTCTAAAAAAAATGTAAAATGGTTTAAAGAGACAATTTTCCAGCATACCTCAAAAGAGCATCACCAGTTAGCTAGAACCTAGAGGCTTGAGGAAGAAGCTTGTGTAGATTTTGAGACGTTTGGGATTTTTCTAGTGAGAGAGATCATCACAGCAGGAAAAGAGAAGGAGAGAGAGAGAGAGAGAGAGAGAGAGAGAGAGAGAGGGAGACTTGGTCACTGATCTCAAACTTCCATCACATTCCATTCAATTGCAATCAAGAGTGGTCCTATTATTATTCATTTTGCTCTCTATAATTTTATTATTTAGTTCCAACAAAAAATGAAATAGGATAAGATGAGCTGAGTGCTATTTGCAGATTACGTAAATTATTGGGCTAAATTGCAATTATATCTTGATACAAGCAGAAACTGATAAAAATATTTTGCCTCAGCAAAAAGGTTGTTCCAGTTATATTTTACAAATATAAGTGATTTGTTACATCCAATTTCATCAGAATTTTCAATTGTTTTTTCTGTTTCAATACCGTCAATTTGTAAATATTTTTTTACTCGTGGACTTGAAACATAAATAGTTTGAAGGGGTTTCGTTTGGGTAACATTAAAGAAGATGACCGTCATCGTTGACCAGACCATCAGCGTGATTGCGAAACAACTGGGCACTGGTTCAGGTTTTTGATGATGAGAAGATATTTTACACCCGATTTCAAAAAAAAGAAGATATTTTACCCCCACTGAACAGTGGGACCCACTGTTCAGCTATTGCTTGAACTGACAGTTTATTTTTACAAAAAATTATCGATCACTTAATATTGAAAATTATCTTTATAAATTTGTCCAAAATTAAAAAAAAATTGAATTTCTATATTTACAGATTTGGCTCGATTTTAGGTAGCATAAATGACATAAATTATTCAAAACTTATGCAAAACTAACGAACGTTAACTTTGGAAAAAAAAAATTGACGTTGTTGCATAATTGCAAAGCAGAAAAAAAAAATTGTTTGTGTCATTTTTCCAAATTTATATTTGCTTCTACGGGAGAGAATGAAAAAGATATCTCTCTCTTCCTCTCAATCTCTCTCTCAAGTCAAGAAAGGAGCTCTGCTTGCTTTTGTTGTTTGTCCTTTTTCAAGGCAAGAGATAAATATAAATAAAAATGAAAATCGAAAACAAAATTAGCAAGAGCCACACATATTCATGTACGCATTGTTTTTTCTAACTAAATAAACAAAAATGCTACGGTGTTTAGTGTTTGACGGAATAATTTGTTCCGTCTAGAATATTATTTTATTTTTCTGCTTAACAGAGTTCAAAATTTAGATTAACGGAATATTAACCTGAAAGACAAATTTGTATCGTTTAAGAAACATGACAATCAATCATGTTTTTCTTATATTTTGATTTTTCAACAAAACAATCATTTTTTGCAATATTTTTTTATTAATAAAAAATCGGTTCGTTAGAGTATTGTAACACGGAGAAGATGAGAGAAATTAACATGCTAGAAATTGAATCAGTCAGTTCTGCAACCTCGATCAGGAATTACTGACACGTGGCCCTCAGAAAGTTCTCCAACTAATAAATACGAGCAAAGCTAGAGTGTGATATGCTCATCAAAAGAGTTCGGTAAGCACAACTTCAAAAGTATATCGAATCAGTTTCAAACAACGAATTCAAACCGTTAAAATCCACGTACTTCGTGAGTGATGCATGTACATGCAAAGTATTTAAAGTTTCGAACTCATTTGTTACAAGATCAAGTGGTCAAAGAAATAAACCCTTTATAAGTATTTTACAAGTTGTTTTATATATTCATTTTTCATCGTCTCTTTGACCGGAGATATAAAAAAATTGTAAAATAGATATTTGAGATTTACTGGAGAGATGAAATCATTTACTCCGGATTAAATCTTAAAGATAGAGTTACTCCATAACCTAACATGAACATAAATTAAAATTGCAAGCAACCCCGTTAATCCTACGAAGTGTAGTCTAAGACATCCAACTGGCATTTCAAAAGCTACTAGCAAAACCGTCAATTGTATCCTCTTGTGACTTTGTTCTGAACAAACATTTCTCAGGTTCTCTGACAATGTAAATGGCATCACCAGCGCTATTGTACAAGTCTTGGTTTCGATGCCATGTCCATAATGCATATGTTTCGTTTAAAACCTGAAAACAATAGAATAGTAAGCAAACATTCAAGAATTAGCGAACTGCTATGAGATTTGTTAGTATTGTTGGACACCTTAGGTCCTCGCCAATTAGAAATTATACATTATAAACATGATTGTTCAACAATTTCAAATAAACAGACGTAAGAATAACAAGGTATGAAGAACAACATGGTAATTATTATTTCATTAGTAAAACTATATTTCCCAACAAATCCATTACCCAATGATGACCAGTGATGACTAACAAAATTAATAAATGTAATAAGCCAATTTGCCACACCAAATTATAATTTTACCTCTAAAATGCCATGGCCAAAGCTTCCCTCTCTATATGCACTATATTCGGGTTGTCGGTCCCAACAGAATTTTCCAGCAGCGGGACCTGCAGTGAAGTTAGTGGCACATAAATCATCACTCAAATGTGGATCGCGAGTGCTTGCGGGGTCAGGGCAATTGCCGGGATCATCTGCATGAGAAATCGCAAGGTTTTCCCTATTACCGCCATCTCCTATTGTTATGTGGACAGGCCCGCATTCATTTAATGTGTAGTTGTAAACTCTATTTGATCTCTCGTAAGCATGTACCTACCAAAGAAAGACGAGAAAGAACATGATGAGATATGGAGCAAATCAGCAGAAGCAAATAATATCAAAGATTTTTAATTTAAGCAATACAAAAAATATAAATATCTTTAAATTACTGATACATGTAAGAATATATTAAGGGGCAATTCGAAATTTTATCAGTTTCCATTTTAGATAAAAAAAAATGTCTTTGTTCCAGAAAACCTTCATTTATGCCCTTGATTTTCAAAATTGGGGCAAAACAAATATTATCAAGTCGCCACAACTCTAAACAATTAGGAAAGGTAGACTACATCACAAAGGCATTTGTTATTTTGTATACCAAGTCAAAGAAGGGTAGACTTATTTAATGATATTTGGGATATACTAACTTTTGGCACTGATTATATTTTGTTTTTCAAAAATGCCAAAAGTAACCGTGCAAAATACGTTTGATCTTACATGGCCACTGAAAACTATGTCAACACCATACGAATAAAGAAGCTCCTCCATCTCTAACCTCATACACTCAGCCTCTTTGTAATGTGCTCTGTATGTGCTGTACCATGGTGCATGCCACGTGGCGATTAGCCATGGGGTTACACTCCTGTCAACATTTGCCAAGTCATCTTCCAACCACTTGTACTGCTTGCCTAAATAAATAAACAATGAGAAAAGTAGTCATCGGTAACCAATTTGCCCAAATTTTAGAAAAATGAGTGATCACTTCTTGGAAACCTTCGTCTCAATCTGCTCAAGATAATACAACTTAAAACAAGAAGTATATGAATATAAACAAGCATTTTTATTCTAGAAAAATCCAGAGTAGGAGTTAATCATGCAAGTTTTGTTCAAGGATGCACGAGTTTTCAACACATGCTTAAGTTCCATAAAGATTTATACACATATGCCGGTGGATATACAAAAGTTTGGAAACATAACTTTGACTGATGAAAGAAATTCAGAGCTTTGTAGTTAGTAATAAAGATTATGAAATACAGAACCCTGCATCTAAGATGTTAGGACTAAGGATATTTTTTTGAGTAAAAGTTAGAGGTCAAGCTACCTAACTATTAAATAACTATGTTATTATAACAAATGATTTCTCTCATCTAGATTTCAAACTCATGATCTCCCACATCAGAGACTATGTATATTTGCCACTAGACTAAATGCTAGTTCTTAGTACTAAGGATATTATGAAATACACAATATGGCACCAAAGATGTATAATTTTGTAACACATTTTTCTAACATCTCAAGGCAAGTTTATAAAAGATACCTGATCTCTTGAAGGAAATATAAGGACCAAGCATGATGAAGTGAATCCCCCCAGCATTGAATGAGTAATAGAATTCAGAATTTGATCTGCTTTCAACAGATGGAAATGCAAATCTCGATTTGTAAGCCTCAAATGTCTTGTGCTGTCCTTGCTCTTCACGTTCATGGTTTCCTTCTACTACCATAATCGGGGTCTCTGATAATAAAGGCTCCATAAACCTGAAAAAAGAAGAAGTTAAAATTAAAAGGTATATGCTGCGGTCATGCCAGAGCAGACAAAAATTATTGCCTTCTTTTTGGAGAAAAGAAACTAGAATTATCTTTTACAAATTGCATCTAAATAAGTAAATATTAAACATGCAATGATACTAAATATACTGTAATTATTTAAAACAACAAACAAAAGGAAAGAATTTTTTTACCTGCCCCAGTAATCCCACCGAGGTTGGTATGACTCATGAATGGGCGTGTTATTAAAAGCACAATGGTAGCAGTCAGAGCCAGTTCCATTCGTCAGGTACAGATCTGAATAAGTAACGTCCCCAATTAAAAGTAGCAAATCAGGATTGTTACTCTTCATGTGGGCCACGGTGGAAGTCGAGTTGTATGTAAGTCCAAGATCTCCAACTATTGCTATTCGGCTGGGGTAATTATGAGGACATGAAGCAGGCATTGTTTTGAAAGAATGGAGATTGCTCATGGAGGCAGCTGATGGGTCACCACACCGATAAAAGTATCTTGTGCCCGGTTTAAGTCCTAAATTGATAAAATATATTAGACAGGATAAACAAAAATGAAATGAAGCAGATTTTCCATAAAACCCCTGTGTTTTCATTATTTGCATAAAACTAATGTTTTATTAGAAACCTAAAATTCCCCCCCCTAAAAAGGCATTTGCTCTTGTTGTTTACTGAATTTGTACTAGAACTCAATATGAGAATCACAACAGGAAATGCTGAGTCATTCATTGGCAAGTGGCAGGTATGGTACTGGTACGTATCATAGAGAAGTCTGTACCTGTCAGATGGACATGATGGATTATTCCAGAAGTATAGTTTTTAAAGCCTTCAAAGGGAAAGAGCTGACTATAGACAAGGGAATAGCCTACTGCTTTTCTATTTAAACCCGTTTTCTTTCTTCCAAAGTGCACAATACTAGCCACAGAGGCCGGATCCAGTGGCTCAATGTCCTCCCCAATTTGTGATTCCCCTAAAAAACACAAAAAAATAATGAAGGTTCAAAAAGAGTTGCCGATATTGAGAAAGATTCATTTCTAAAATTCTGAATTTTTGTTCCCAAATTAACAAAACTAAATGATATTGGTGATGCAATCATGGCAGATTTTGAAACAGGAATTACACATAAGAAAGCAAAAAATTATATTTCACAATAGTGTGTTCTGCCCCTTTTTATTTGGGTTTTTTTACCAATAGGCTTAGAAATCATAGCTTGAAAAGGTAATGGACTGTATATAATTCATATCCCATAGTATAGTGGGAAATAAGGGTTTAAAAGCAAAATTACGGGTAATGACAACGCTCGTCCGGAGAAAATTACCCAAATTTCGTCTAGGGTTTACATTTCTTGCTCATAAAAGGGTGAATTATGTACATTTGAAAAGTGAACCAACATGAAGTTTAGAGCAAAAAGATGAACCCTGTATTGAGCAAGAGATCGGCAAAATTTTCTGGACAGAAGTTAGCATATCTCCAAATTTAATCAAGACCGGCATGTAGAGTATAAATTACCCATTTTTGCTACCAAGATGCTATTATATGACTCATTAATTTTAAGGACCAGCCAAACCTAAGCATTTGCCTATAAATTATTAACAAATCAAATTATTACCAAAAAGGTACCGGATGGATCAGTATTCATAGTTCCAGAGAAAAACACAAGGAGGTCCCTTGCTCTGGAGACAATACCAGATGTATTATTGTCACTTTCTGATTAAGGCAATGGTGCATCAAATGTTCCAAAATTAAAATCGGCTTTTAATTATAACCCATCTAATATATTTAAGTCTCTTACTATTAATTTCATAGCAGACGGCATATGGATGTTTCGAGATGAAAAACATACAGATATTAACTTTTTTACTCCAATATTATATATTTATTATTAGATACATAGTTTATTTTGAACTTATACTCTTAATTATGACATGTGTCTAATTGATCGTTAAATATAATTATATATTCTTACCGTTTGTTTTAATTAAAAAACAATTGTATCATTCACCACAGCAGCCAACAAAATTTTGTAATCTATTTCGGGGACAATATATATAACGAAAAAGGATCAATAATCAACCATCATTCTTTCCTGACAAACATACATCATAAAGTATGTGATATAAATAAATGACCTGTGATCCATGAGATCCAGACGGAATCCTCAGTTGCCGAGAGAGAAACTGAAATCTGCTCTGGCTCAAATCCCTTGACCCGGCGCATGACTCGCGGGTCGAATTCGGGTATGTCAACCGCAAACCCTCTGAACTTGATTTGATCAAGCGGGGATGTCACCGGCTCAAATGGTCCATCGAGCGTGGTAGGTATAGAGCCACTAAGAGATTCCTCGAATAAAATCAAAATCACCCAGACCAGAGCAATTCCTTTCCAAAACCTCATCTCTCACTGTTTCTATAGGAGAAGTGGAAGGGAAGGGAAGAAAAGGGAAGGGAAAGGGTTTATAAAGTAGTTAGGTTTAACGGAAATGGTTGGAACTTTTTAAAATGGATTTTAGAGTGGAGAGCGATGGCGGTCAAATTCGGTCCATTTTACCTGTCGGAACCGTCCAATTCGCGTAAAGATTCGTTAGGAAAACTTTTTGATTCGTGTGAATAAAGTTTGCGCGACTCTTGATGTATATTGGACGAAAACTATTGGGTATCGGACCAAATTTGGTCCTATGCCTGTCGGACTGTACTTTTACTCCAGCTTAAGGAGTAAGGTTAACGGAACAAAAAGAAAAAAAAAAGTGAAGGATGGCGCGTCACGGTGGAGGACAGAGCAGGAGTCTGATCCGCTGCTTTACCTCATCGTTTGAGTTTGAATCCTGACCGTCCGATCAGAAGCCGAGTCAATCCAGCACAAACATGTAAATTGTAATGCATGGGGTCCTCATCAGATTCGGGATAATATTTAAGGAGCGGATCAGATTCAAAGACAACATTTGAGGTACCTTAGTGCATATGAATTCGGAGAGCGGAGCAGCACAGACAAGAAACGGTGCGCGGGGAAGCGCGCGCGTCTTCAAACCCTGTGTGCGGGTTTGAAGAACACAAATCCGCATCAACACTCAACAGTTGGGATTCCAGAAGCACAGTAGGCGAGGCAAAGCATGATCTTATCCGTTTAATTTCTATCGGACGGTCGTTGGTAGTACTTAATCAAAGGCTGACAACTTGACCCGCTTTTTGATTTGAACTTCCTTGGAGAGGACCCGGCTGAAGGACAGGATGGATTATGCTCCCGTCGAATATGCGTCGCATATCGAATCTTTTACACGTCAAAACAAAATATCTGCAGCTTTAAAGATGATACCTAATATTATTTTATTTTAGAGAATAAGGTTATATATACGTTAAAAATTTTCATCTTTGATATAGCATGATAGCATCAATCTATGTCCTCAAAACCACAAAATTTGTTATATATTCAGTCTAAATACTGCTAATTTTAAAATCTATCGTGCCAAATCTAAACTGTTCAAACTAATTTTATAAGTCATATATTTAATTAGAGTGTGACTAATTTGCTACCGGAAGCACATCGGCTGAGGTGATTTCGGGGTTATATTTTAGTGTATGATGATCAAACAATAAATTTAAACCGTTAGATGTTCAATATATTATAAAATCTGCTTGGAGACCAAATTTTTTATTTTTTGAAATTTTTTTATTATTTATTAAGATGGTTTGAAAATCGTTGTTTTTATTAAAATTCTGCACCGTTAAAAAACAGCGATTTCAAACCATCTTAATAAATAATAAAAAAATGAAAAAAAATGAAAAATTTGGTCTCCAAGCAGATTTTATAATAGATTGAACATCTAATGGTTTAGATTTGTTGTTTGATCATCACACACTAAAATATAACCCCGGAAGCACCTCGGCCGAAGTGCTTCCGGTAGCAAATTAGCCACACTCATTTAATTATATGTAAATTTTATAATTTTTTTTAGTTTATCATTATCATTAGCTGTACTTTTAAACAACTGTTTATTATAAAAGTAGACCTCGACATTTTTTTAAAAATATTTTACGTACAAAAACCGATTTTTAAAAAAAATATATATAAATGATAATTATGTCATTACATCATTCCGTATATTACCATGTAAATTGATTCTCGATTAGAAATACCGGATACGAATGCGATGTCATATGACCTGAAGTAACTCAAATTTAATTAAGTTTAGATTTGGACGGTTAGATCTGCTTTAGCAAGAATATTAAAGAGATTTTGTTCATTTCATCAGACATTCTGAAACTAAACTCAAAATTTGAGTTACTTCAAGAATCCAAACTCTATGAATAGAGTAGAAAAAACGTGATGTGCCGTCTTGTGACTAACACTTCATGACTTTGATCTCATGCCGTCATTGTGTTGTGATCAAACTAATTTTTCACATAATGTGTCATGTCGTGATCAAAATGTCAATGACTGATCACAGCACGCGAATGGTCACATCACGTGAGTCACGATGTGTCCAAACATGACTCGCGTGACCATTTTATGGTAATTTAAGTTAGTTTATTTAAGATTCATCATTTAATTCAGATCTAACGATTCTAATTATACGTATCTCGTGTGACCATGTGCCGTACTGTATCATGTTATAATTAAATATTTCACGTGAGATGCCATTTTATATCAAATTTTCAAATGATGATCACGTCACATGAATAATCACGTATCAGTATCACTACACGGGACACGCCGTGCCATTTTTGTCACTCTATCCACGAATGCCCAACCAGGCCCATATTAATTAGACTGGGTCGGTCCGGAATTATCGGCCTAAATGGATCTTTTTCGAGAGAAAATAAAGCCCGCCATTTTGAACAATCCGTTATCCGCCCAATCGATCTCGTTTTACTACCCAATTTAATGGTCCGGGAGTATTATACTCGGCAATCGGCATCTACTTGCATGTTAAAGTAGGACATTTATTGGCCACGTGGATTGATTCTTACTAATCTAACCAATAATAATTCGCCACATAGGATTGATTACCATTCTGTAAAACCGAGTGAAAATGAAGAAACGTCTCTAACAGCATACGGCTAGTCACATCTCACATTGAGCCTTTTTGCTGACCCGCGAGACACAGCACCGGTCGGAGAGGTCGCTTCACCGTCTCCGTCTCTCCCATTTCTCACGTCGTGCGAATTGAACTGTGACAAACTCACAACCGAGAGCTTGGATCTCGCTCAAGTGGTTCCTTTTCTCGAATCAACGATCAATCTAGAGAGTATCATCTGAAACCGAGGCACCGGATCTGATCTCTTCGCGAAGATGAATATCTTCAGGTTAGCTGGTGACATGACGCACCTTATGAGCGTTCTTGTGCTCTTGCTCAAGATCCACACCATAAAATCCTGCGCCGGTAAGTTTCCTCTGTTACCCGCGTTGTTTGGAGTCTCATTTTCGTTAAATTAGTGTTTTTTTTTAGCTTCCAATTCTAATTAGGTAAATTTATGCTTTGACCGTGTTATTCGTTGAACTTTAATATTGCGGAGTTTCCCATTGTCCGGTTGGTAACTATGTGCAGTTGGAAATGCATACATATGACAATGGCATTTTTCCTTTGCAAATGAGCTGCTTGAGTTGCTCATATCAAATGGGGAAATGCATTCAAGTACACGGGATGTTTCAGTAATGCTGTGCTTCTAAGGGGCTGTGCGATTTGCAATCTAGTTGGCAGGCAAATTGCTTTATTTGTGGCAATAACTAAGAAAATTTTGGCAATTTTGTGATGATTTTGTATTATTGGGATTGTCTGGGAGATGTTTTTCAATTCAATTCTGGAATTTAACAGGTTATGCTGTAAAAGATTCTCTTGAGGGTATATCTTAGTATTGGAAATTGGGACTTGATTTTGTTGCCTCTTGTCTAAAAATAAAATTAAGCTTAAAAAAACCATTCATTGTAATTCCTAGCAGGACAGTGCATTTAAGCACCACTTAACCCTCAACTATGCAATTAAGCTTTAACTTCACTCAGTTTTGCCTTAACAAACCTTGTTACCCTGAACCTTCCCTGTATTATGCCAAAAAGGAAAAAAAAGGAGATAGGAATTTGATAAAAGGAAGAGGGAAATCAAGATATACTGGTTGATGCATACCAATGAATTGATGCAACTTAGACTCAACAATTCAAGTCATTGTCAGCAGCTAAACCTCAGTTTAGTGCAGTCTTGCCTAAATTAGACAAAGTTATACACAATTTAAATCCTTACTTCTACTTGAATGAAAAGCAAAAGAAAGAAACAGAAATTGTGGTCACACCAGTACAACCTACTATTTACTACAGTGCTTCATACTGGTCTGGACCTTGCCAAAAGAGTACACATGTACAATGTGAAGACCTAATTTAGCCTCAGTTGTGCAGCACAACTTAAACATTTTCTGTACCAAATTTCCTAAACTAAACCTTGCTGAACCCAATTTGCTTTTAAGTTATACAATTAAACAAATTATTCCATGCAAAAAAGTAGATAGCCTAACGGGTACAAAATGCTTAATTTAGGTATTTCTCTGAAGACCCAGGAGCTCTATGCACTTGTTTTTGTAACCCGGTACCTTGATATATTCACACACTACTATTCCCTTTACAACACGGTCATGAAACTGATATTTCTGGGGAGCTCTTTCTCTATTTTGTGGTACATGAAACGCCACAAGGTGGTACGAAGGTCATATGACAAGGATCAAGATACTTTCCGCCACCACTTCCTTGTCTTACCTTGTCTTGTTCTGGCTCTGCTTATCAATGAAAAGTTCACCTTTAAAGAGGTAGTATTACCACTCACTTTTTTTTCTTTTTTTATTGAATGTGTATTCTTGTAACCTGAGGTGCATTTCGTATAGTCTAGCATTTTTTTTAAATGTCACTGCCCCTATCCTTACTCTGCTTCTTCCAAAGATGCCTGAATTAAGCACACCCCTGCTCAAAGATGTATAAGTTATGTATTTATGAGAGGCGGGACTTTTGGTGTAATTTTGTCTTTTTTTCGTTCCTGGTGCTTTCTTGGATCTGAAAATTTGGGGCACCCTTCTTCTGTACTCTTATGAAAAGGGAGATGTGATGTGCAACTAAATCCTTATCTTAATTTTAGCTGTACTCACAAATGATAGCTTCAATTTTACGGTGATAAATGTCATATAGTCTGTCGGTGAATATCTTATTTTAGGCATGGCTGTTTTGGTGAATCGCAGAGTGTAAACTGTGAAATATTCTTTTACTTTCTAGCCCTGTTAAACTTTAAAAAGTAAAAAATAATAGAAAATATCTTCTCTAGTCTACCAGATATGAAAAAGGATAGAAAAAGGGACTAGTTTATGTATACTCATGAAGAAATTAGGATTGTATGGGTGACGTTTTCTACATTTGGATGGGCTTATGTGGTTTTTCTCATTTTGCAAGTTTGATACAAAAAAAGTTCCTAGAAAGCTTGCTTGAAGTTGTACATATAAGAATGTACACTCGCAAGAAATATCACCAATTTCATGCAATTTTTTTTTGTTCAGAATAAGGTTAAAAATATTTTCTCTTTTTTGCATTTTTATTAGAAATGCCACAAAAGTATTTTTTTCTTCAATCATGTTGAAAGTATGTGAATCTTTGTTTTAAACAGGTGACGTGGACATTCTCTATATACTTGGAGGCAGTTGCTATTCTTCCACAGTTGGTGCTGTTACAACGCACTCGCAACGTCGATAATTTGACTGGTCAATATGTTTTTCTTCTGGGGTAATATATTATTTTGTGTGCTTTAAACCACTTTTTCTATATGGCCCAATTATCTACTGCAAATATTCTGGCAGCCTGGCTGAGGGATTGCCAGTTTTTGCATAGTATCCTGCACGGATGTATTAATGAAGCAATACCACTTCTTTTGGCATTTGACTTGATATATGTCAAACTACCATTTTCCAGATTGCTTCACTTTAGTATCTCCAACTATGAGGGAATGGTAGTTTGGTGATATTTGTATAAATTTAGATTGTCGGTGTGTATCTAGCATTTTATGATGGGCATGTTTCTCTTAAGTATCTAGCATTTTATGTGGACATGCAATTATTTATCATTTGGTGAGGGTTCACGATTCTGTAACAAAAAGTGTCTCTTAATATGTGTGTGGATGTACTCTTCTTTATGATGCAGGGCGTATAGAGGGTTGTACATCATCAATTGGATGTTCCGCTACTTCTCCGAACCTACCTACTCTACTCATTGGATAAGTATGTTTTAATATTTAAATCTTTAACACATTTGATTGTTAAAACTATTATTTTATTTGCATTTTAAATGGAAGTTCATGGTAAGCGTCTATAATCTTGATTTAGGTTGGACATAAAGTGCTTCATAGAATGCATTAGCTGAAAAAACTGTATTACAAAATTTTCTAAAAGTATCATAAAAGTAACAGTGCCTGAGAAGGGCAATATAGGCATTTTAGATAAGTTGGATTTCACACCTTTGGTTGAAAGTTGCATAATGCAAGTCATCTCATTAGAAGTAAACTTAGAAAACTGTTTCTTTTCTTTGATATTCGTATAAATTGTGTAAAAGTTTTAATACTTGGTTGGTTTCAATTCTTGAAACAAATTACCAAATTCTGATTATATGATTAATTTCCTTTTCCTTGGTAGCTTGGATATCAGGAATAGTGCAGACTCTTCTCTATGCTGATTTCTTCTACTACTATATAAACAGGTAATTAACATTTTAGTGCATTATTCATTTGTGTATCTGTTTCTCTGTATGTTATTTAATTGCTAACCTCAAATGTTCATGCAATTTTCAGTGTGAAGAACAATGTGAGGCTACAGTTACCAGCTTGATTCTATTTCTCACTGTTTAGTTTTTCTATGGATGATTAATAGGCATAGTTTATTTGGTATATTGTCATTTTTGGACGTTTCATGATAATTGTCAGATATAATTAAATTTTTGTTATCGTTTTTTGGGGAAAAGGGGGGTATCAGTTAACAATAGCAGAAATTCTCGTATGAGGTGGAGTAGAACAATATTCATTGGGGAAGGTTCATGTTTTTCTTGTAACAGCTTTTGGAACTATATTAAAACTATGAACAGTTTCCAAATTGTAGACGTCATGTGAAATTCCCAGATTAGGGGAAAGATAATTTATACTGGTTTGTTACAGCATTGATGTTTTTAGTTGATTTAAATTTTATTTATAAAGTGAGGTTACGCCGTTACGGCGATCGGTATATTATGGATTAGCTCATAGTTTGTATCCATATTTTGAAAGTTGATTTTAACTTGATCAAAAATTTAAATATGAGCATATATACATCTAAAAAATGATTTTATGCAATACTGAAATTACAAGATTAGCAAATTTCGTAGGTGGCAATAACAAAAATGCCCAATAAAGGGGGTATTTCACGTATGCCCCTCAATACTCCTTCCTACAATTGTCTCCTGCCATTTAATTTGAATCAAGATTTTCTCACGATATCAATCGAACGGCTATAACATATCTTTCCTTTTTAGTAGTAAAACTATGTAACGTTTGTGCATTTACGGTAATAAAATGATAAATGGTTATAAAAAAAAAAAAAAAGGGAACATGATAACTGCCCATTGTACTAGTTAACCTTTAAATTATATTAAAAATAAGGTATATATATATAAAAAATTGAAATTGAATGGGGTCAATTGACCCCCATTCAATCAAGTAAGATTCGCCTCTGGGTACCGAGTATAACTAGTACAATGGTTATGCTAAGCATTGATGTGAGGTTAACGTTTGCATAGGGCATTTTGGGATTTTTTTTCTATGTTATATGTAAAAAAATTTGTCGATACAGTAGGCACTTCTTTTTTTTCAATGTAATGCAGTGTTTATAATTTAACTTATGTTGTCTAATTGAACAATAAACAATTAAGCCCAGGAAGTTACTTATTTTAGAATTATATATAATTCATTGTACAAAATTCAAGTTGTTTATTACGTGATTATCTATAAACATTCTCATATTTTTTTTTCAGCTATAAACAATTGTAATTTGAAAAGGAGTAGGTTTGAAATGAATCATTGGTTTTGTGCCCCCATTATGCTCTAACATCGTTATCTCTATTTTAAAAGTTTAAACAGTCAATCCGAACCGCTCAATATGATCTTTATATTAAAATGTACTTGGACAATAAATTTAAATTTTTTGAAATTTTTTTGTTATTTTTTAAGATAGGTACAAAATCATTGTTTTGAAAAGATTTTGGACCATTCAAAAATAGTGATTTTGTACCTTGTTAAACAATTAGTAAAAAAATTATAAAAATTATAAAGTTTGTTATCCAAGCATATTTAAATGTGAAGATCATGTTGAACAGTTTGGATTAGGGTTGCTAACGAGCCGAGTTAGCTCGAGTTATGGACAACTCGAATTCAACTCGGAAGATAGTGAGTCGAGTTGACTCGAGTTGAGATTATTGAGCCGAGCTGGCTCACTGACTCGAATTCAACTCGCGAGTAACTCGAGTTGGCTCGTGACTCGTGAGTCAACTCGTTTAAGGTGTTGAAATGTTGAACATTTGAACTGATGATTGTTGTTATGTAATAATATGAGTAGTAAATATTGAATTAACAAACAATTCACAACAAAATGATTAAATGAAATGAATTGGGTCAACTTGGGTCAGTCACATCTAGTTGGAAAAATAAAATGGGCCAAAAATTACGAAGGAAATCATCAATCAAACGAGTCACGAGTTGTAACGAGCGAGTTGAGTTCAACTCGAACTCAACTCGTTTAACTCACGAGTTACTCAACTCGAGTCAGAATAACTCGAATTTTAAACGAACGAGTTGTTAGCGAGTTCGTTACCGAGCTGAGTTTGAGTGGCTCACGAGTCGCGAGCTTTTTATACAGCCCTAGTTTGGATCGATTATTTTAACTTTAAAAATAGAGATAATAATGTTGAACCATGGGCATAAAATCAATGGAATATTTTTACTCTTTGAAAAGTCAATAATTTGACGCCTTAACAAGCGGAAGCTGTGCGAATAATTGATGAAGACTTTATTAACGGGAGCACAATTGTTCTGAAATTCGTTATTTGATTTATTTTTTTGTTTTGGCGACATAAAATGGATTTGTACAACAATAATTAACATTTTTAGTTAAGTTGTCACTTTCCTTGCGTTCCGAAATTTGGTTAATGACATAGACGTACTTCGTCAAACAATAAATATCACTAGACGAAAGCCTCGCGTTGCTTCGGCAATTACTTTTTGAGGCAGAGAGAAAAATGTACAGTAAATGTATAAATACAACTTTTGTACAACGGAAATTAAGAAGTGAAGGTTATAACGTAAATTGTATAGTATAGTTGTAATTGGATGCAAAAAGAGATTCTTCTAACTGCTTTATGCCAACTAAGAGGCCATCACCCAACCCAATCCATTTAACACATGATTTTAAAGATCTACTATGACAAAATCCAGCATTCAGAATAGGCTATATCATTTGCAGTCCAGCTTAATATTATTTCTCAAATAAACATAACAACCAAATTAAAACCAAAATTCACCGCAAAGCATCTCAACCAATAATAGTATATGATAAATTAACTATGAGATTTAAGTAACAAAATGGTAGCCAGTTGGATTCAGGCTCTGGTACATGTAGCTATGAAAGTACTCATTTGGCTTCACTCTATGAACAAACATTTTTTGGAGCAATTACACCTGACCTGTCTTTTTCATTGAAGAGTTTATCTGCATAAGCAGATTATCAAGAAATTAGTTACAAAATTTTGAAATTTGCCATTGGCACCAGTCATTAGGCCATTAGGCGGAACGTTTAAGCAAGTTGACTAATATTACCATTGTTCGTTTGGCAGCCAACTCTTTTATGTTGTTTGTTGTTTGCAGATCTCGACTATCATTATCAAATCAACATTATTTGCAAAGCTAAATTCAATATTTTTCGTATTAAGTTAACAACACTATTCATGACTAAGTTCATGGAACTAACACTCCAATTTATTTCAGTTTGATATGAGCTTAGTAGGAATATGAATAGAGATGACTTTTCAAAATTGCAAATGCTTAATGGATTGAACATTTCTCACATTAATAATCTAACAATTTGACATTATTTTTAGGTATCTCAGAATGGAGTTGCTGTTTGTTATAGAAGTTAATATAATATTGACAAATTTTAAGATGCCATCTAAAATAAAATAAAAATTGAAGTATGATATCCCATAAAAAAAAGAACTTGAAAACAAAATAAACTCCCGACAAGCTATGTTTTGCAACAACAAAAATAACCTCACCAGTAATAATTAGCTCATACCCTTTATTTTTTATCTTGTTTCAATTTCAGTATATGAAAGGAGCTCAAATAAAACCAAGCTATTACCATGCTAGTATTTAACTTCGTAAAATCATTTTTGTAAATAATGTTATATGAACATTGACAGAAGGTGCTATGATATAGGAAATACCCAAGTACTGATAGCTCGTATAAAAATTACAATAAACTAATATAGTCCGAGTATTCAATCCTAGTTTGATTTCAAAATTAGAAGGCATTATAGATCATAATACATATAAAAAACCATAACATCTATACCTGAAAAAAGAGATCAGCCAAGCATTTGAGGAGATTTTCTTCTCCGTCACTGTGATTTTTGTTATTCGCATAGTAGTCCAATAGCTGCTTTCGAAAGTTTACACAGAAGTAAAGGGCCTGAATCAAAATTATTTTTAACATTAAAGTCACTTGATTAGTCTCAATTAGCAAAGTTGTCCATATGATTTCGAGTTTTAGTGGTGATCTATTGATACCGATCGACTTTGCCTCTCCTTGAAATTTTTTTGGCCCCTTTGGATGTTTGATTTGTAATTCGGGTTAAATTTAGTGTTAAAATCAAAATAAATTTCTTGAATTATGATTAGTAATTAGAATTACAAGTTAAAGCATCAGAAATTATAAGTCAGAGCATTGAAAAATATATGTCAAAACATTATTTTTTTTATCGAGTACCGAATTAGTTAATGGGTTTAAATCCGATAAGTTGTTTAAACTCAATTCGATATATTTTTGTCCTCCCCCCTGATGAAAATCCTGGGTCCTTTAGTGCTTAATAATGCTTAATCCTCTCGAATAGATCTTCCTTAGCCAATATTAACCTGACTCCTTAAGGTCTCCTTAGCAATTTTCTTAAGGCACATGTTTTCTCGCCTTAAGAAACAGACTCCTTGAGGCACTTTTTGAATACTTTTCGGACCCCTCTACCCTTGCTCCTTAAGGAGCAACTGAATATTAACAGTTTTGTTTCGCTTTCTGGTGTTCAATAGTTGTACTCTCACCAGACTGATATGGTACCTAAAGAATGTTTTTTTTTTTTTTTTTTTTTTCTTTTTAAGAAATACAAAAGCACAAGACACCCACAGTTGTAGAAAGAAAAAGCATACCAGTCTTGCAAAGAACAACACCTCCAAGAGATATCCCAGCTTTTTTAAGGTTATTATTGAAGCCAGAGAATGTATAGTGGAATGAAAGCCTTGAGCACAATGTAGTCATGTTGAAGCAGGTAAGATCTGTCAATGATCCCAATAAAGTTGTACCAGACAAGTATAGCTGGTACAAATGTATATCCGAATTTGTCAGTACCAAATCTTTGTATCGAAAAGAGAACCATCAAAATTGTCATCGATATCATTGCTATTTCATCTGATAAAAAACAAACTGGCAAACAATTTATTCTTGTAACATGATAGATTAGTTGAAATTTTAGTTCAAGTGCGTATCTTTTTTTGAAATACACAATTCATAATTATGGGAATGGAGATTAAGATAAAGAAATACTTTTTCTGGAAAAATGGATTTACGCATACCTTCGCTTAGTCTAGGATCATTTTTCTTCCCACCATATATTGTTGATAGAACTGCATAATAACCAGGTAAAATGTTAAAACAAAGTTTTCTTTGCCAAATTGTTCATGAATGATACATTAATTAGATAAAGCCTTAATACTATTAATTGCAAACTTGCATAAAAAAAGGCCGTGGAGGCAATAAAAAAAAATTCATTAAGATTAGTGTGCTTCTACCTAGGAAACCTTAGTAAATTGTGGTCAAAGTTGAATGTCCCACTCTCTCTTCTGTGCCAATCCAACATCACAAAAAAAAGAACCAGAACATGGAACTTGTCATAGAAATTTTAACCTGAGATGTAGGGGGTAAAAATTCCATTGCTTATAACCATGCAAGTGCCAAGAAGGGCCAAATTTTGATAGGAGCTGACATTGAGCTTGGGACATTCAAAAGAGTACTATGGACTGGTGAGCTTGCCATGCACTTCCAACACGGACCATAATAGACATGAAATCTGACTGTACCTTCATGCAATATAAAAAATGCCCTGGTATACTTTATCTGTATTTGAATTCAAGAATCTATATTAAATAAGAGGGTATCATCTTTGAGTTCAATTTACTGGTATAGCATGATAATTACACCATGGGTCCTTTGAGTCTTAATCAGCTGGATGACCTTAAACCCCCTCTAAAAAGCCACATCACTGAGCTCAGATGCTGAGTATCCTAATGACTTCCGGTACCAGTACTGGTGCCAACTATGACAGCAGATTGGACCCATCATGTTTTACCCTGCATGGAGGAAAACGATATTCATCACTCGCATACATAGAGTATATTGAATATGTTTTATCTTTGTAACTCTCCATTGTTGAAGAAGTTTTTATCCTGAAACTAAACGTGTGAGCTGTATCAAACCCGAAATTTCATAAAAAAAATCAGATTATGCATACCTGATCTGAAAATTGAAAGCATGCACTCCTTTACGACATTCACAGATTGATTTGTTCAGATTGAGATTCCATTTCCAATATTAACAATGTGTCTATTGTTTCTTCTATTAACATCATTTCCTTGAAGTGATCCTTTGTGTCCTGAAAGATAGTAGAGAAAACAAAAAGTTCTTCAGATCGTGAGATGAGTAAGGCAACATGAAGCCTGATCAAAGGAGAACCATACCTAATATTGTGTTTCTCTTAGTTTTTATCAAGACTAAAATCAAAGTTCTGGATAGATGTAAGTTCAACGGGGGCTTAATTGAGGATTTCCAATGATTAATTATCCCTTACAGAGGCTCGGTTGACAATTGAGGATTATTAGTTTTGTGTGGGGCTAATTTCGTATTTGCCAAAAATGAAGAAATTAGAACCAGAAAGTATTATATAGGTACTGATTATTTGATCATGCACCCACGTACATATTATAGCATGTTTAAACATATGCATTTGTAGAATGAAAATTTGTTCAGTCAAGACAACACCTGCAAACAATCAACTGGTTCTATTCAAATCACAACAGGACATGCTTCCTTACTCTTATTTTGAAAGTTAACAGATAAAAAAATTGGTACAAAATTTAATCAATAGAAAGATAAATCTGCTGCATGCGCTGGGAGACTAAGAGAGAAGGCAAGAACAACACAGTGAACGATCCAAATCGCACAAAAACTCAGTCTGCGGGCGAAAAGACTCAGCCTTAGCGCAGAAAAGAAGAGGGAAAGTAGAAGGAAGAAGCTAACCTCTGGAGACGCAGAAAGGACAGCTTCACCGCAAGTCGTCTCATCTGAGCAGTCGGCTGGAAGAGAAAAGGGAGCAAAATCGTGAGCAGTCTCCTGAAATTGAAGGGGATGCGGTCCGAAGATGAAAGAAGGTTCGAGAGAGGAGAGGTTGAAGGAGAGGCATGGCGTACTGCTTAAAAGAAAAGACGCATGAGAGAGAAATGGAGCGAAGAGGAAAGAATAACGGAGAAGTTTCGAGAGTAATCTAAGATGATGTCACTGATAGATAGATTGGAGCTGACAGTGGGACCCAGCTGTAAGTCTCACTATTGCTTGACACTGTAGATGAATAATACCCATCTATCCAAAATTAATACATAAGATAGATTGGTACGTAGTTTATTTTGTCCCTTTCCTCCATCCTTCTGGCATTTGATAACCGATGTATACAGCGGGAACACGAACGGGTGTTGTTGAGGAAGATATTTCCGTTAAAAAAAAAAAATTATCTGTATACAATTTGTGTTAATTAATTAAGTTAATTAACGCGTACTAATAATATGTAAATATAAAATAAATTGATAGTACGTGTATATAATAATGTGACCGATTATGAAACTCTTAAAATTATGTGCGTCCCGGTACGTCCTCCTGGAATCTGACTGTAAAAAAACCATTTCAATATTAGGGTCCAATTAATTAAGGCCATTACCAACGGACCTATTTATAACCCCACGAAGACTCCTCCATTTCATAACAAAAAAAGATAAACATCGATCATATCAAATTAACTACATCTCTCTCACCATTAACACCAGCCATGTCATACTTCAAAAGCTCTGCCATAACAGGTGCGCAACATGAAGCCGACTTACACCTATACATACACCAAATCTGGTCAGGACCGAGTACAAACGAATCAGAGCGTGTACGCCCTTCAGTCCCGTATGCTTTTGGCTCGATTCAAATTAATGTTGCAGGGGTGTTGTTTTTCGTGAATAAAAGGGTTGCTTTACTTTTCGAAGTTATCATTTTGCTTAATTTTCTTCCAATATTTTCTAAATTTTAATGAGTTCATTTTCATTATTTTTTGACTGCTTGACGTTAGACTAAATACTTTTGTATATTTATAAATTTGTCATGTAAATGCATCACTTGTCAGGTAGTGTGGTTTGAACATTTTGATTTATCGTTTGAAATCAATCCGATGGATTTTAAAATTAAACTCACAAAGGACTTGGTGACAAATTAAATGTAGAACTAGGGTTCAGAGACAATTTGGATGGATAATTAAGATTGTTAGAAGTGATATTGGAGGTTAAAATGTTAACAATTTTTTGGGATAATTCTTCATAAAATAATGGTATGATACAGGAAACATCTTGTGTTGGAACTCCTAAATAGAAGATAGTTGCAGAAAGGAAAAATACTGCTGTTTATCTGATGAATCAAATACTATCAAGTACCACTACTAGAATCCAAACTTTTTTCCTGGGTATAAAAAGGTTTGTTCCATCGGTGACCCTTGGAAAAAGCCCCAAAATGGTTATTTTCGTGCGCTACCGTTGGAAAAAGTCCATCGCAAAAGGCTTCGACGAAAATAATAAGTATTTCCGAGGGGGTCGTTGGAAATACTATTTTCTTGCTTTTTCCGTGGGCTTTCCCAGGGAAATACTACGCTCGAAAATACTTTCACATCCGGCCCATGAGCATATTATTTCCAAGGGCAACGTCTGTGGGTCCCACCTTAGTTATTTCAAGGCCAGCAAATATTTTCAAGGGAAGTATATGTGGGACCCACCGTAGTATTTTCAAGGGCAAGACGTGTGGGTCCCAACAGGTTATTTCCAAGGGCAGTGTATGTGGGACCCACTATAGTATTTCTAAGGACAACATATGTGGGGCCCACCGTAGTATTTCCAAGGGCAACATATGTGGGATGTTATATTCCTGAAATTTTAAAACATGATTTATTTGCTAAATTGATCATTACTCTTCAATAAAAAATTTAATTAAATTAACAATCGATCATATTTTATCTGACTGATTAAAAATGAATCTAAAATTTCAAAATATAAATGAGTTATGAAATTATGTATATTAGAATTTAGAGATTTAAAAATAAAATAAAATATAGCACTATAAATAAATTATAACTATTCAGGAAAATCCGTTACAAGTTCCTTTGAATTTTTAGAAAAGAAATAATTGATTTGATTAGATTCGTGTGAATAAATAAATAATTGGATTCTAATTAAGAGTATAATTATACAAAATTATTCGTACAAATAAATTATAGAATTTATAAAACTCGTTCATTCAGGAATTTTAGAGATGTAATTGAATATATATATATAAAAATTGAGAATGAATTATTTGAATCTTAAATCGAGAAATAAAAGTACAAAATATTCATACGAATTTAATCGTAAAAATTATGAACCCTTGATATGAATTTATAAATGAAACGAATTTTTAAACCAAATGATTTAGGCATTTCAATTCTGAATTTTACTGAACCATTGATTTAATGTCAGCAACACGGATCTTGACGCGGGGTTTTAAAAAACCCCTTAACTCTCTCTCTCCCTTTCTTCTTCTCTGTCGGCTGGGCCCTTTCTCCTTTTCTCTCTTTTGCTGTCTCTCCTGGGAGACCTAAGAGAGGCTATTCGCTTCCCTTGTGTTTGCGCGCGGCGCTGGTTCTCTCCGTTTCACCTGTGCCTGTTGCATCGCCCTCGTGCGCGCAATGACCTTGGCCGCATGGCCTATCAGAAGGCTCTGACAGCCTTCACCCGCCCCCTTTGACCCTTTTGTGTGCTTGAATGGGTATAGAAGTCTCTCTCTCTCTCTCTCTCTCGTTGGGTTTCTCTGGTTCTTTTTCGTTCATGAGTTGAGACTACTCTCTCTTTTTCCTTCCATTTTCTGTGATTGTTGTGATCTCCCCAAAACCCTAGGGTTTGGGGTTTAGTTCTGCTGCCTTGTTTGTTTGTTGATCTTGGTGCTTGCTTGTTGATTCTGGTGCTTGCTTGTTGAAATTGGCCCAACAAAAATCTAAAGAGATATGGTGAAATCAGGCTAGACTGGCATTCGTGCGGCCTCTTGTCCGGCCTTCACAAATTCTCTGCTGCCAGTGCAAATTTCCTGCGGCCTGCACAGAATGAAGAATCGCCTGGGGATCATGCAGGATTTTGTGCGGCCCACACAAAATTCTTTAAGGCCGCACAAAGACCCGCACAACTCTCTGTTTTGAAAGGAGAAAACTTGATAAATTTCGTATTTTATTTTAGGCTTGAATTAATTTTGTGTGGTCCACACAGAATTCCTACAGGCCACACAAACACCCACAGAATTGCTCCTTTTGCTCGATTTCTGCAATTTAAACAAGGCAAAGGCAGTAACTTGGTTCTTTGGTATATTCTATTTTAAACTAAGCTAAAATACAAGGGATTTAGTGCAGTTTTAGAGGTAAAACCCTAACCAAAAATATATATAATTGAGGCTTATCAATGCGATACAGAGAAGGATTGTGATTTGTGAAGAGAATCTCCAAGTGGTGCCTCATAGCGTTGCCATTTTTTTTTGGAATGATTAGATATGATCCCTTCTTTTAACATTGCACAAATCAATAAGCCCAAATAACACCAACTACTGTGCTAGCCCAAATTTCAAAGCAGCTGAGAGCACTTATCAAGCCGAAGAATTAATATAATGTATATCGGGTATTGGAGGTGATACAGAGAATGGTTTTTAGGTGTATCTAAAAGCAGTGCCTTATTTTTGTGTTGCACAAATCTTTTACAATGACTCGATTCGAACTGTTCTTATAACATTAAACAAATCATCAAGCTCAGATGACATCAACCACTAAGCTTGCCTGAATCTCAAAGTATCTGAGAGCACTTATCAAACCGTAGACATTAGCGAATGTATTACAGGTATTGGAGAGGATGCTCCTCCTACAGAGAACAGGAGTAAAAAAGGTAGCCAGGACTTAGCATTTTTTTTAAAAACTCACTCGACACTCCTCTCCCCTTCTCCACTCTCCCAAATTGGCACAGAGTTAACGCAACACCTCTTCTGTCAAGTCGATCAGAGTCACCTTTTTTGTGACAAATATAACTCAAAAATATTTCATTATAGATCTCATTTGCAAGAGAAAATCGAGTAGAGACATTCATGGTTTTAGATTCGCAAAATTTCTCACATGTTGTCGGAAAAAAATGACGAGATTGACCGGGGAAAAAAAAAGTGAGTGCAATTCTTTAAAATGTTGAAAGTGTAGTCTTCATAGATAATATATGAAATATTTAAACCTACACGTGCAAGTCTTTAAACCTAGTATATCAAGAAAAGAAAAACAACAACAACTTGAATATAATTTAAAAGTAATTCATTATGGATCTCATTTGAAAGAGAAAATCGAGTAGAAGACGTTCATAGTTTTAGATTCGCAAAATTTCTCACAGATCATCGGAAAAATAGATGAGATTAATCAGAGGAAAAATAAAAGAGTGAATGCAAGTCTTTAAAAGGTTCAAAATGCAGTCTTTATACATGGCATATGGAGTATTTAAACTTACACATGCAAGTCTTTAAACCTAGCATATGAAGTCTTTAAATCTAGCATACCAAAAAAAAAATACAAATATAACTCAAAAGTATTTTATTATGGATCTCTTTTGAAAAAAAAATCAAGTAGAAGACGTACGTAGTTTTAGATTTGCAAAATAGATGAGATTAATCGGAGGAAAAATAAAAGAGTGAGTGCAAGTCTTTAAAAGGTTCAAAATGCAGTCTTTATACATAGCATATGGAGTCTTTAAAGTTACACATGCAAGTCTTTAAACCTAGCATATGAAGTCTTTAAATCTAGCATATGAAGTCTTTAAATCTAGCATACAAAAAAAAAGATACAAATATAACTCAAAAGTATTTCATTATGGATCTCATTTGAAAGGAAAAATCGAGTAGAAGACGTACGTAGTTTTAGATTTGCAAAATTCTTCACATATTATCAGAAAAATTGATGAGATTGATTAGAAGAAAAATAAAAGAGTGGGTGCAAGTCATTAAAAGGTTTAAAGTGTAGTCTTTATACATAGCATATGATGACTTGAAACATATGTGGTCAAGTCTTTAAATCTAGCATATGAAGTTTTCATACGTAGCATATGAAGAAGAAGAAAAACAACGACACAAACACTACTCAAAAATATTTCATAATAGATTTAATCTTAAAGAGAAAATCAAGTAGAAAACGTTCGTAATTTTAGATTTGCAAAATTCTTTACAATTTTTTTTAATTGGAGGCAAATTGAAAGAAAGAATAGTTAACAGTTGAACTAGTAGAAGGACGCACTCGAGAATAATCGTGGACATAACTTTTTCTAAATAGAAAAAAAAAACTTATAGTATTATACTGCAATAGAAGTGCCAATGGACCGCACATTAACTCCTTTTATCCCGATTTAAGTCTTCTTCAACTTTTCAAGTATTTTCATACCCCATCTAGAAATCTAAATTATAAATTTCCAATCGAACAAGTTGTAAATCGTTATATCTAAATTATAAATTTCCAATCGAACAAGCTGTAAATCGTTATATCATGCAAAATATGCAGAAAAAAAAACTTATAATTCATGTAATTTATTGGAGGAATTTCATGCATACCCCTCAAAAACTTCAAATTACATATTTTTTTCTCTAAACTTTGAAATTACATATTTCTCCCTCCAAACTTTGAAAACTCATAAATTTATCCATTTTATTATTTTTATATTAAAACTCATTTTAAATTTATAAAATATCCATTTTACAATTTATTAAAAACATAAAAAATTGTAGCTTGTTTATAGAAAAAGTCGGTTTTATATTTGATTGGTTTTCAAGAACAAAGATGATGCTTTATAAATGATAAATTGTATAATGAGTATCTGATTTTCGAGGATAAAATGGATATTTTATAAAGGATAAAGGGTATAATGAATATCTTATAAGATCGACATTTTTCTTAAACAAGCTACAATTTTTTTATACATTTAATAGATAGTAAATTTGTGAGTTTTGAAAGTTTAGAGGGAAAATACGTAATTTTGTAGTTTAGAGGGAGAGAATCCGTAATTTTGAAGTTTTTGAGGGGTATACATGAAATTCCCCCCAATATTTGAAAAATCCGGACCGATCAATTTTTTCGCACGAATCCAAAGATCCATTCTAAATTAAAGCCCTCGTTATTAAAAGCCCAATGTTGAATTCTGAAAGACAGCCCAGCCCAGACCAACCCAACCCAACAGCATCTGGTTATTTTTCGTCCCTTCGAACAGACACAGCGGAGAGAGAGGAGCAGAGACGGGGAGAGAGCGAGCAAGCGAGGAGAGAGAGAGAGAGAGAGATGGTGCCGGAACTCAGCCCCGAGGAGGAGAGGTTGCTAATAAGAGACATCAGTGTTGCCGCCGAGTCCGATACAAAAGAAGGCGACACCTTCTTCCTCATTACTCACAGGTACTAATTCCGATCCACGATTGCGTTGTGGCGTTGGTTTTGTGGTTTTTTTTTTTTGAAGTGCGATTTTGGATGCAGTTGGCTTTATTTTTGTGTGAAAACGTTAATTTGGGAGCTTGAGGATAAAATCGTACGCTGTGGTAATATGGTGGCCTGTCTTAGGTTTATTTACCAGTGAGATGGTTGTAGAGTTCATTATTTTGTAATCACCATCCTATTTTTTTGGCTGAATACAATCGGGGAATTGCTTTGAGGATTAGTTACGTTTTTAGAAGCTTGGATTTATAGGGTTTTTAGAAGAGTGACTTGTTTCTCAATTTTGAATAGAGAGCTTGATGTTTAACATCGCCTATTAAGTTTTGTTAACATAAATTACTTTTTATGCTTCGGTTAGTTTTAAATAAGTTTCTTTTAAAATAGCTGTAGAATTGGCTTGAGCTTATGTAATTGGGAGAAATCAGGATTTGTATGTTTTCAGGTAATTTTCACTGATTTAGTGTAAATTTTCTTGTTCTATGGATTGGAGGTTAGTGAGGGATACAGTTTGACGTATTTACTTTGCTTATTTTTCGTAGATGGTGGCAGAGTTGGCTTGATTATGTAAATCAAGAGATGCTTGTCGAGCCAGCAAATGGGTCTTATGAGACTGCTGCTTTGAACTCACGTAGAAGGCCCCCAGCTATCGATAATACTGATTTAATAGATGATGCCACATCAGAAGAGGTATCCAATGTGGAGATGGAGCTTCATGATACCTTGGTCGAAGGCCGCGACTATATATTACTACCACAACCTGTGTGGGAGAAATTGCATGGCTGGTGTGTTTTAATTTTATTTCAGTTTATCTTTTTTGAATTCAAGCTGGATCTTGGTACATTTCAGAAGCTTCTAGTACCAGTAAATTATAGAGTTTTCTGTAGTGAAGTGCTGCAGTATTCCAACTTTATCTTGAGATAAAATTGGAATAGAATATGAAAAGAAACAAAACAAGAATGTACCATGAATACCACATAGTATACTGGTTTATGTATCAAGGAAGGGCTACCCAATAATTCGTTTATTTTTTGTTTGTTTGTTTGTTTGGTTTTGTTTACTTCTGACGATGATGCTCTTTTAGGTATGGCGGTGGCCCCATACTACCAAGAAAAGCAATTAACACTGGCTTGTCTCAAGCTGATCTGGCCATTGAAGTCTATCCTCTACGGCTCCAACTAATTTTAATACAAAAAGGGGAGAGAGCTATCGTCCGAATAAGCAAGAAGGTTTGATTTTGTCATATTCTTCTAATTTTGCTATCAGTTTAGTATTTCTATCTGCTCTCTTAGTAATTAATAACTGAAATTATGTTAGTTCAGTAAGTATTTGTGCATGATTAGTATTTAAATTATCTCATTGGTGGAATTACCTCATATAATTTGTTTATGAGACAATATCTGTGATTTTTTGCAGGATACAGTTGATGACCTTCACAGAAAAGCCTGTGATGTTTTCGAGTTGACATTGGATCAAGTAAACTTCATTTGTAATCCTATTTCTATACTTTCCTAATAGTATAATTTCTTTACTCAATAGATAATCATCCTTAGTTTCTTGTACCTTGTGTTACTTGTGTACAGGTAAATATTTGGGACTATTATGGCCAGCAGAAACATGCTCTCATGGATAACATGGATAAAACCCTTGATGATGCAAACATCCAAATGGATCAAGATGTAATCATTCTTTCTTCATTTTGGTTTTTGCAAATTAAATCCAGCATCACTTCTATTTTTATAGCAATTTATCATGGTTTCAACTAGTAGTCTGCACCTGATTTTCTGGATTGTTTGCAAATAATGTTCAAGTGTTAAATCAAGGTAGAAAGTACCTAGACTTTTTAACTTTTAATATTGATTTGAGCAAATAACTCTGTGGTTATTTCTTTGAGGCTGTATTTTTAATGGCTAAATCGGCTATAAATAGAATTTAGTTTAGTTCGATATAGACTTGAGAAAATAGAAGGCTTATTAGAGTTATGGGCAAATGTTTCATATTGGTTCTGCCTTTTTCTGTATGGTGATCTAAACTTTGATGTTACTACAGAAAAGCTGTGTTGCTTCGTCTGTAATTGGAACCAATTGGTTTTCATTTATTTTATGAATGCTCATAAATAGTATCTTTCTCTACTAAGCTTATGAGTTGCTTTCTGAACAACAACCAACAACAATAACTAATCCTTTAGTCCCAAACAAGTTGAGGTAGGCTAGAAATGAAACCCAATCGGAGTCACAAAACTCAAGATAGTATGAGTTGCCTTTTGAAATTATTAAAATATTGGAGGGACAAATGCAAAGTTTAAATTAAGGTGTTAATGCACGAACTTTTTTTTATGGTGATTGAAATGTGATTTTTACTCGTTTTTTTTACTTAGTTGAAGTATTGTTTCTTCTGCAAATTTCTGAAATTTTATTAGCCAAATTGAAAAGATTAGTACTGATTTTTGTGAAAGTAAATTTTAAAAGTACATGCATACTTTTTATGAATAACAACGAGGCACGTGGTGTTGCATTTGCATCAATAGTGGTAGACATGATATTATTGACCCTTTTAATTGATGGTTATGAATTTACTAAAACAGACTAAAATTATGACTTTTATGAAAGAGATTGTATGCTTTTCATGATTTGTTATGAAACTCTGGAATTTGAAGTATCTAATAAATCTAATGCAAATCTGTAAATTTTGATGAACTTTTTTGAACACTTGACACATTTTTTTATAAATCATTTATGCATATAATAAAATAAGAGGAACACATGCTTCTGATTAAGAAAAGGAGACACCATCTGGTTGGAATGGAAGGAATAGTCCCACAATCATGATTGTAAATGAATTATTCTCTATATATGACTTTTCTCTATTTATGAGTTCTTTATGGTCAGTACCTTATGCTTTGCTTGAGGTAAATGGTAAACTTCCAAGACTCGGTGAACAGTGGAAGCAATATGTGATAGAAATGTATATAGTGGGTCACTGTGACCCCGGATTGTAGAGCATACTTAGATCTATATGCTTTTACTGTGAAGCTGCTGTGCCGAAACTTCCCAAATTAATAAATACTATATAAATTTGTGATGATGCAAACATGATGTACTTTCTGTGTTCTTTTGTACAGATTTTAGTAGAAATTCTCAGTGACAGTATGGATGGTGGCAGTTCCTTACAAGAAAATGGCTATCCTGAGAGAGACTCCTCTTCCATGTTAATTGATGCGTCTGGAACTACTGAGAACACAAGCAATTACTACACCTCTCCCAGTAGTGAACTCGACAACAACACTACTGCCACCACCGCCACCGCCACCGCCAACAACACTATGCACGGAACCAATCACATTGCGACACGTGGAGCAGGTCCTGTGGGTCTAACAGGGCTTTTAAATCTTGGCAATACATGCTTCATGAATAGTGCAATACAGTGCCTGGTGCACACACCAGAGTTTGCTAAGTATTTTCGTGAGGATTACCACCGGGAGATAAATTGGCAAAATCCTCTGGGCATGGTTGTGAGTATCCAATTACCATTTGACACAGCTTTACCTTTTTATTTGGACATAGTTTTGTTTTTCTTTTGCACTCATGTTAAGGTTAGATGCTGTAATTTAAGAGTTTTGCTTTATTTGTTACTACCTACTAAAACTGGTTTATTTTGAGTGTATCTATAGGATTTACGTAAACAGTTGGATATATGAGTCTAGAACATTGGGGAGTGAAAATTAATTCTGGTAACTCTTAGGGCTACTAAGGATGTACAAGACAAATTGTACCGGGGTTTCTGTATACCCCTTCTTTTTGTCTTTTAGGGTAGACAAAAATACTGCAGCTTGTTCTTCATACGTTCAAATAAAATTTGATATGTATTCTCATCTGTTAACTTTCATTTCGAACGCGCCATTTTACAAACATAAAGTGGTTCATGTGGTATATGTTGTGAGTTTAGTGATATGTGATTGGTAGTGATATGTAGGGAGAGCTGGCATTGGCATTTGGAGACCTGTTAAGGAAGCTGTGGGCTCCAGGCCGCACACCTGTCTCTCCACGGCCTTTTAAAACCAAGCTAGCTCGTTTTGCGCCTCAGTTCAGCGGATACAGTCAACATGACTCCCAGGTAATATTATTCTTTTTTTACTTTTGTTTACTGTCCTTAAAATTACCTATAGAATGAGCAGCCATCTGGGTTAAATTTTCATTAATGCAAAGATGGGAGTCGGTGGTTACAATTCAATTTGAGATTAGTGTAAGAGCGCATTGTGCGTGGAATTAAAGATTTTAGTCTAGCAACTAGTAAGGGCTTTCTATTGAAGAATGCCAGTAGCTATATAATGGAAAAGTAGCATGCAAGAATAAGAATTTTTTTTAGGTTATTGTACACTTGATAGTAAGTAAAAATATGATTTGATAAGTTCTCATTCTTCTTAAGCCAGTATAGAATGTTGTTGTCTTCAGTTACTGAGCTATCAGAGCTGCTAATTCTGGTTGCTGAATTCAAAAGGTCACTGTAATTTTTTAACATTGTGGCGTGTTTTGAGATCTAAAAGGTTTTGTAATAGCAGAAACTGACAAACATACAAATCATGTTTGCTGTGCATATTGTATGGGCATGGTTCATTTGCATTCATTCTCTTCTTTCCAGTCTTGATAATAATGATTACTTCATATGTTTAACAGGAGCTGTTGGCTTTTCTATTGGACGGCCTACACGAGGACTTGAACCGGGTGAAGCACAGACCATACATTAAGACGAGGGATGCTGATGGACGGCTGGATGAAGAAGTGGCCGATGAGTACTGGGCCAATCACATTGCCAGAAACAATTCTATTATAGTTGACGTGTGTCAGGTACCTTATAAAGCTTTTCTTTTGGAATGTTTGCAGAATCTGTGTCACTTGTTTGCAGCAAAGTGCATATTGGTTTGAAGGACCTCTCTTTTGAACTTTGACAGTATGAGAGCATGAATAAATAACATTGGAAAACAGAAAAATGACCAATTTTGATTGTCTTAATATGGCTTGTTAAATAGAAAGGATGGAGTATTTATAAGGTCAGTTTTTGTTTACATACATCCTTGTACTAGGTAGTCTCTTTTGGTTAGTACTAAATGTCGAGTTTCCGAAAAGAAATGTGGGTGGGGAAAGGGGTAATCTATTTTAATTAATCACATTCATTAAATGTGGGTCTGATAATTATGGTGCTACTTTAACTAATTTTGAATTTTGTGTTTGCTTTTTTATTTATTTTTAAAATTAGGGTCAGTTCAAGTCAACTTTGGTGTGCCCAGTGTGCGAGAAAGTGTCAGTAACTTTTGACCCATTCATGTACCTTTCCTTGCCCCTCCAGTCGGCCTCCTCAAGAAGCATGACTGTTTTGGTCTTTTCCGGCATTTCACCACCATCTCCGGTTACTGTTAGTGTGCCCAAGCAGGGTCGGTTCCGTGACCTTATCCAAGCTCTAAGTAACTCGTGCTCGGTCAAAAGTGGCGAGAGAATTTTACTTGCTGAGGTTTGTGCGTTTTCATTAGTTGCAATGAGAAGTATTGGTTGATTCTTATCAGTTCTTGTCTACCTGACAAATTATATGTCTACTCCTTTCACAAAATGTGCCCAATAATTTTCGTCAAATGCTAGAAACCAATATCTTTGGGGTTATTACAGAAAAACAGACCAGCTTTATTGGTAGCTTTATTAATTATGTGATTAAGTCTGAAAATCTGACATATGAACACTATCAACTATACAGACCTAAGAACTACTTTGTTTTGTCCAGTTTGCTCATTTCTTTGTAATATTTTTTTTTGGCAATCTGAATAAAGTAACTTAATTCTACAATTACTAATTTTATGTAGGTACGTGGTTACACGGTGTATCAGTTTCTTGAAGATCCAGTGCTTCTCCTATCAACAATAAAGGATGATGACCACCTGGTGGCATATAAAGTTCCCAAATTGGAAAAGAATGCCACTACTTATGTGCAATTCATTCACCGCAGGGAAGAACCGTGAGTGTACTTACAGCCCTAGCTTGCTTCTGTTTACCTTCATTGCAAATAACACTAAATTTTGGTCAAACTAGGACTCGAGTACAATACTATGTCGGCCGGTTCATTCCAAATAAGACTAATACATTACTCTGAACTTGCGAACCTCTTATAATGTTGTAGGGAACTGGCTAACAGCAGCAGCTCAACCACATGGAAACCATTTGGTGTGCCACTCGTCTACCAAATCTCACGTAACAGCACCAAGATTTTTGACTTGTATCAAATTGTAAATGTCATGCTTTCTCCTATGAAACTAAACCAAGGCCCCAACTATACCGGTAACAGTACCAGTAATTATCAGACCACTTGTGGTATGAAACTTCAGCTGCTTGAAAAGGGGAATTCATGTTTGGACCTGTTTGAAGAAGAAGGGGAAAAGGCCATTGCTGTACCTGCGAACTCAATTTCAGCAGTTGTGTTTGTCAATTGGTCTAAGATGGATTTGAAGAGATATGATGTCACTTCGATGGAAAACATTCCAGAGGTGGTTAAGTATGCACCTCCTTTGAAAAGGACACGAGGTGAACCTCTGTCGCTCTATGCTTGCCTGGATGCTTTTTTAAGAGAAGAGCCATTAGTGCCAGAGGATATGTGGTTAGCTCCTTATTTTTCCTTTTGTTTTTCGTTTTCTTTATATTTGAAAGCAACAAAATTAACAAGGCCATAATCAGAAAATTGCAGTGAAGGCTTGATTTCCGTTTTTTCATATAAAGTCACATTGCTGTTAAGAAATTTACCATTTTTTTACGGATTTGGCGGACATGCCTTTTATATTTTCTGATAGATTATGACAAGAATGTTATATTAGAAGGGCTTAAACTTTTACAGTGTAGATAATGTCAAAAAAAAAATTGCAAGAAAAAGTGAGCTTAGTATATATATATAGAGTAAAGCTAGGGTGTGATGTGCTCACCAAGAGAGTTTGGTGAGCACAACTCCAAAAGTTCATCGGATTGACTTCAAACGCAAAATCCAAACCGTTGAAATCCATGTGCTTCATGAGTGATACATGTGCATTCAAAATTTTGAAAGTTTTGAGTTTATGTGCTACACGGTCAAGCGGTCAAAAAAATAATAAAAATTGACTATATAAAATAACTTATAAATTAACTTAATAAAATGTTCATTTCTTTGACCGCTTGACCGTGTAGCAAATGAACTCGAAACATTCAAAATTTTGTATGCACATTCATCACTCGTGAAACACATGGATTTCAACGGTTTGGATTCGGCATTTGAAGTCGATCCGATGAACTTTTGGAGTTGTGCTCACCAAACTCTCTTGGTGAGCACATCACACCCTAGCTTTACTCATATATATATATCCTATATCAATCCTTGATACTTTGGCAATGATTATTTGATGGTCAAATTCACGGTCCTTGCCATTCTTGTCAGTTTTTCTAAATAACCATGTCATTATTGCAAAAAGATTTGGTGTAAAAGATCCAAGTAAAGACACAAGTTTCTCAACAAATTAGGGACTTTTTGTAGTTATGGAAAATGGGGGTCTTATTAGTTGATACACCTGTTCTTTGTGATTGATAAAAGGTTTTGCCCAAGATGCAAGGAGCAGAGGCAAGCTAGCAAAAAACTCGACCTATGGAGGCTTCCAGATGTTTTGGTTATTCACTTAAAGAGATTCTCTTTCAGCCGCTCAACCAAGCACAAGTTGGAGACTTTTGTCGATTTTCCATTACACAACTTGGATTTGACAAACTACGTGGCCAATAAGAGGAGCTCCCATCGCCAGAGTTACGAGCTCTATGCATTGAGTAACCACTATGGTAGTATGGCTAGTGGTCATTATACTGCACATATAAAGGTTTGTTGATTAACCCTTGCATATTATTATTATTATTATTATTATTATTATTATTATTATTATTATTGTTATTATTATTTTTTTTGCTTCATGATACTTGAGAAGTCCTCATATTTGGAACTTGTGGCCAACATTTTTCTCTTTTAAGTTCCTTGGTCAATGTAAGTAATTCTGATTTGATTTCTAATTTTGGGCACAGCTTTTAGAGGAGAACAGGTGGTATAATTTTGATGACAGCCATGTCATGCCAATCAATGAAGATGAGGTGAAGTCAGCAGCTGCTTATGTGCTCTTTTATAGGAGGGTTAAAGGAGAAGATACAGCAATAAGCAATGGGAGATACCGTTTTTATAACTCTAATCATAGATAGATCTGTGTGTTTCATTTCTTGTTTATTATTTATTACCTTCTCAGCATTTGCAATTAGAGCGGGAATGTAGAGCATGGGTTTGTATTATTAAAAGCAATGGCTTTTTTTGACTTCTCAGCAGCAGCAGAAGAGTTCATGCAGAGTTCAGTGGGAAATTCCTCCAGTGTTGGGCTAAAATTAAATTTAGTGATATGGTCTTAGCTTTGAGATTTAGTTCTGCTACGTTGGGTAAAATTAAGCAGCTAGTTGATCATAGTCTATATTATAGAAATATACTAAATATATAATCGAGAGTCAAGACAGGGTCGCCTCCGAAAGGCTGAAAAAAAAAAAGATTTGACTTTCATAATTAGAAAAGAACGTATGAATTGCAATAAGGGTGTTCCTTTAATTCAATAAGCATGTTGTTTGAGAATTGTAGCATTATATTTTTAATTATAACTCAGTTGCAATTTACAATAGCATCCAATCTGTTTCCCCCCTAGATCTTACCAATAAAAAGTGGGAACCGAATCGTCTGCCCCCCTGGGGCAAGAAATTTCTGCTCCCAGAGTCACTGCATGGTGGATCCCCATTAAAATCTAAATCCAAAACTATTTTAACCCTAAACCCTTTAATAGTAATTGGATCCATCCCGCAGTGACTCTGGGGGCAGGAATTTCCTACACTCAAGAGGGCAGGAGATCTGATTCCTAAAAAGGGACGTCCATTTTTTACCAAAAAAAAAAGAAAAAATTATCAGGATAATTAACGCTCGCCCTTACACTTAGTTCTTGGCCTTTGTTGACCTGGAGAGACCAAGCTGGTATTGGTACTTTATATATTTATTTATTTATTAATTTCAACATTGAAGCAATTGGTAACAAGAAGACTTTATGAAATTGTATACAATACCTATAGTAATAGTATTGCTTCTTATTGTATGTATTAAATGGGATTGTAATATAGGTTGGTCCGATTTCAACGGTGACCTGAAACCATATGCTTCTGCTTCTGCTCCTGTTGCTTGATAATGAACCATAGTTTTTGTATGCGAATAATGAACCATAGTTATAATTTTTACATTTTGAACTAAAAAAATAATAATTAATTGTAAGTCGAAGCTCATCGTGACGTAAAATTTACCATGTTAATTAGCAACATTCAGCATTACACCGCATGAATAGTTCTACACAAATCTTATAGTATACTAAAATTTACAGTGTAATATACAAATTGAATAAAAGAATCAATATATATCCCTCTAAACCCCAAAAAATGATCCATCGAGAAAAAAAATCTCAATCATACTTATCCGCCTCGAGAAATTGAATTAATTGTATGCTGAAAGCAATGCGCATCGCACGGGACTCTCAGCACGCCTTGCTGGTACCCAAATTGCTCGGTCGCTTGCTCAAGCAGAGTGGCTATGAATGGTTCATTAAACAATTTGATGTGCACAAGAAATCTCTCCTCCCCTTCCCCTGCCGTGTCACCGCCGCCAACAAGAATCGGTACATAGCCTTTCGGTACTCTGTTCTTGAACCCGTCTTCGTCCGTGAGGCGTGCGCACAACATTGAGGCATCTCTATCCTTCCTCATCCAAACCATATTTTTTGCCTTTTGTTTTTTTTTTTCTTTTGGTTTCTTGGAGAGTGGGGGAGAGAAGGGAAGTGCTTGAAGGAGATGTTGTTCTGGTTTAGATCTTTCAGGAGGGGAAGCTATATATATATATATATATATATAATATAATATATAATTTGGTAGAGAGATGATGATTAGTGATAGTTCTTGGAAATAGAATCAAGATTAAACGGTCAAAGATTTGAGAGGAGAAAATTTAATGAAAAGACAACGACATTATATGGAATTCGTATCCTCTGCATTAACTTAAAAAGCTATTAACTTGGTAGCCACTACCAAACAATTTAAAAAAAAAAAAAACTTAAAAAGCTATTTATGATGTAGTTGTTGGGTTATGCTTCACACTTTGAGCGTTGATCGCACATTTATTTGGAAGCATGCAGACAGTAAAAGCACACGTGATTGGAATGTTAATATTAAGGATAATCAATTTATTAATCAGTATAACTGTATACTGTATAAGGCTCCCTCAGACTAGAATTCAGATCACCTCCGGTACTGGTATTGTATCTAGAATTACTAAACTCATATCGTTCTTTACTGTGACACAAATTAAAAAAATAGACTATTTATGTACAAATAGACACCGAATTTCGACAAAAGAATAAAGCTATAGAAGTTTTATAGTGGAATTGTTTAAGTGCATTTATTTTACTTTTATCGACGTTGTCTTATAAAATTTGATTTCTGAATACATTTTCATTGAAAAACACATTTAACAATTTAAATTAAATGTTTAAACTTTAAAAATAATAATATAAATCCGTAACACGAATTAATCCGTAATATACATATTAGCATATCCTCACTCAACTGAACTGAATTTTATAATATGTTATAATAGTCCGATAGAGAATTGAATTTACATGATAAAAATCTTACATACTACCCGTTACTAGCAGCCTAAGGCTTAGCTATCACCTGTATGATATCCAAAAAAATTTTATATACCACAATAAAAAAATAAAATAAACTAAAACACCTTTGTTTTGAGAGAATTTCATCTTTATTCAGGTCGCAGAGCTAATATGCGGGCCCACTTAATGGGCCTCATGGGGGTATTTTGGATTGTTATAACATGCAAAGTGGAGCCGTGGATTGGCTCTGCAGTCCCCCCAAAATGGGGCCGCAGAGTCAATCTGTGGTCTGGATAAAATTAGAATTCTTCCAAAACGGAAGTGTTTTGATTTTTTTTTTTATTATGGTATTTAAAAAAATTTCGGTATGATATGAAACCGAAATAACATAACAGTTGTCTATGTTCTATATGTTACATACTTGACTACATAGTTTCAGTAACAGAAAATTCGAGAAAAGAACATCGAAATTCCTACTTTGGAGTGAAAACGGAACTGATGTGGAGCGGACAGTTGGAGTGGGAAAATTGGCACAGCAGAAAAATTGGGTGCTGATTTTAACACAATTATTTTTTTTATTAACACAATAATTTTAAATTTTTTATTTGTATAGACAACTTTGTCCCTCTTTTATTATTGCTACAGCTTTCCTTATTTGATTGTGCAATCAATACTTTCTTTATTTTAATGATTATGATTCATTTTATTTCCAAAATCAAAATATTTGTCTCTAGATGCATTTCTTTTCTAAAGAACGAAAGACAATAATTAAAATTTAAAACTCATAATTAACAGGCTGAAAATTCAATTTACGAATCAACAAAAATAAAACTTATACTTAAATTAATAGATAATAAATTGTAGATTTTATTAATTGAAATGATTAGATGTAAACATAAAATTATCTAAGATTTAATTAAATTATACAATTTACAATTAACAAAAAATATTGTCAACATAATTTTCAATCAATTGAGTAACATAATTAAAAGTAGGAAGCAATTACATCTATAGGAGAAAAAAAAAGTGGTAATTGGGGCATGTTATTTCAAAATTTGATTGGGTAACATGCTAAATATTTTTTTTTCTTCTTTTCATCATATAGTATACAATTAGAAGATAACATAAATGAAGGATATCAAATTTAGAAGTTGATATTTAAAAAACTTGTCAATTAAAAGAAAAAATAAATGACTTATTGATTGAGAAACAAATTCAGGGGTAAAATTGTCTATTTATTAAAATATTTAAAGATTATTGTGTTAATAATATTTTTTGTGGTGTGAATATCAGCACCCGAAAAATTGCACCAAAGCAATTCAGTTTTTTCTCTAATTGTAGAGCTCATTTGGTACCTCTCTTTAGCATTAATTAATTAAAATAAGGATACTATGGTGTATAAAGTTTATTGTCAAATAAAATTTAGACTATTTGAAAACGTATAAGAAGAGTAAACCTTTTTTTTTTTACGATTTGAAAGAATGACTGAAATAGAGAAGAGAGATGATATTTAATAATATTTCGGAAGACTACATCATACTTTTCTAAGTATCATATTTTTTGCATGATTTTATGTTTTGTCAAATGACTTCTTTTATAGGTCCTGCTAGATTTAGTCAATGAGTTGTAAACAATTTAATAACGAGCAGTTTCAATTCCGTCGTTTGTTCAAAATTTATTTTGAACGTCTAATTTGAAATGGGTGGCTAGCTTAAAACCGTTCCAACAATGAAGTTGGGGAGGAGCCAAATTTGAATGTACAATGTTATAAAAGATATTGAAGAATCAGTTTTGATTCATTGGAAGAAAACTACGGAAGTACATAGTACAAATTCACTAGATCAAAGGAGTATTACAAGTATAAAAAATTCATAATAACACTCTTTCGCACACTCTTTTACAATTTCAAAAAAAAGAGAGCAAAATTTTAAAATAATTTGACGAAGAGAACAGAGAGATAGCAACTCAGAGACTAACGAAATAGCTCAAATCAAACAAAGTTAAGGCAAAGGAAAAGTTCATGGCAAAAGTCAAATGGGCTTTGCCCATTAATTTGTCTTCAATCTAGGGGTTTGCTAACGGGTAGGACGGGTAAAGGGGTAGGTCGGGTACGGGTAAAACCCGTAACGGGTAGACGGGTAATTTTTTCAAAACCTCTATCCGGTCCGTTTATTACCCATACCCGTTGCGGGTTGACGGGTACGGGTCCGGTCCGCCCGGTTTTTTTTTTTTTTTTTTCTGTTTTTCTTCTTCTTTTTTTTCTTTTTTTTTTTCAAAAAATTCAAATTTTTTTGAAGTGAAATGGGTCGGGTACGGGTAACGGGTACGGGTATGCGGGTAGGCGGGTACGGGTAGGCGGGTAGACGGGTACGGGTATAACGGGTTTTTTTTCAAATTAGGTTGTCCGGTCCGTTTATTACCCGTACCCGTCTACCCGTTTGTACCCGGGCAACGGGTACGGGTAGCTCGAGTAACGGGTACGGGCCGGGCAAAACGGGTTGAACCCGTTAGGGGTTTAGCAAACCACAGTTCAATCCAACAAATATAAGAATTTCTTTCTGATTTCTAAAGACGAATTTTTAACCGAGCATGATTGTTTGAATAAGAATAAGATATTTTCCTGAATTTATTTCCGATTTCTAAAGATGAATTTTCAATCTGACCATGATGATTTGAATAAGAATAAGATATTTTGGTTCAGTTTATCTTATTCTTATTCAAATCTGACCATGATAATTTGAATAAGAAAATATAATAACTCTTCAGATTATCTATATTTTGGTTCAGCTTTTCATTTGTTATTGACAAAAATATATTCTTTGCTTCTTAGTTGTTATTTTATATTGTTACGTATGTAGCATTATTTGTTATGTAATATTGGAATTTACGATTTAACTTTATTAATTTGCAATTTGTTTTTATTTTTTATATGTTTTTACTGTATTATAAAAGTGATAAGTTCAGATCAGCTAGAGGATAAGCTTATATGGCGTTGGTCTAAGGACGATAATTTTACTGTTCATTCTTTTTATAAGTGGTTGGAATATGGGGGAATACCAAATAAAGAGTATTCAACCATTTGGAAATCTCATATGCCTTTGAAAATAAAAAAAATTTTATGGTTGGTTCGAAGGGACAAAATACTTACCAAACTCAATTTAGCCGCTAAAGGGTGGCAAGGGGATACTACGTGTGTTTTTTGTGATCCACAAGAGAGCACTGATCATTTGTTCACTCAATGCTCTTTTATTAGATTAATTTGGATTTGGATTGCAAATCATAACAATTTTGTTTATAATTGTCATACTTTAGATGAATTATGGTTGATTGATGCTTCTATCCCTTTAAAAGATAGACTATTAGTTGAATTATTGAGAGGGGCTGTTTTATGGATTATTTGGTTGGAACGAAATAGATTATGCTTTAATGATAGTTCTCCATGTTCTATTAGGGTTATTGGTACTAAGATTATTTCTCTTACTCAATTTTGGTGTAAATCTAGAGGGGACAATTCTTTCTTTAAATTAAATCTCATAATGCCTTTTGATGTTAAGGATCTCCCAGATCTCATTCTGTTGGAGGAAGAAAGACGTCCCGATACGACCCAAGTGATGGACCTTCCGTTGTCCCTGTCTCAGGACACACCAGTGGGAGATATGCAGGATTTTGGCAATGGCAACCCTCCATCTCCAATGTTTGGAGAAGAGGAGGAGGATGAAGACCTTTTAGATATGTAGTACCTAGTTTTTTGTGTGCATGTTATGTTTGTTTAGATATTTTCTTAGGTTGCTGCCTTATGTTTTGTGCATGTTATTATGTTTTTGCTACTTTCTCACGTTGCTACTTTTGTTTTGACCTGTTTGTAAACCACATTTGATTTTGGTACCAATTTTAGGTACCAGATCGATTGTTCTAAGGATTCTGATTTCAATGAAATCGGTGGTATATACCACTATTTTTCAAAAAAAAAAGTGATAAGTTAATGAATTTGAATACAATTAGTATTCTATCTTAATAAAAATTCTGAATTAATCTCTTCATATATATAGGTATATTGTTTTTCGAGTCAAAAGTTAATCTGATGTACATTTAAAGTATAGAGGGTTCTATTTTAAGATTCGTGTCAAATTGAAACGGACGACTCAGATCTCATCCTACCCGGTCAGAATTTCAGATACACTGGATCTGAAATTCTGAATTTAAGTTTGTCAAAAACCCCAAGCCGAAGGAAATCAATAAATCGAACAAAACCAAAAGCCGAAAGCTCCTCCGTCTCTTTATCGCGCTCGGCGCGGAGCAATGACATCCGTTCGATCGGCAGCCGCCACGACGCTACCGCCGATCCGGGCCGCACTAGCACGGTCGAAGCGAGAATCGATCAAGCGGGAGCTGGAATCATGCCAGATGCTTGCGGGGATATGGTGCCACGGCCTCAACGTGCGCCAGCTCCAGTCGATCCGAGCCTCGCTCCCCTCCAGTTCCAAGCTCCTCGTCGCGAAAAACTCTCTTGTGGAGAAGGCGATCGAAGGCACTAAGTGGGAGGTTCTGAAGCCCTGTGCCAAAGGTATGAATGCGTGGCTGTTTGTTCACTCCGACGAGATACCCCCAGCAATCAAGCCCTACAGGTAAAAGCAAATGTAGAATTTGGCTTTTGCTGGTTTGATTATATTATGATTTTCCCTCTGAGATTTTCAAATGGTAGTGGGCTAGAGGCATACTGGAATTTGCATTCGCTGCTTGTTGTTATCTCGATTGGTTGTGGCATACTGGTATTCTACCAGACTACAAGTGGAACTGATGCCAGTCAGTACTCAGTAATGAATTCACCTTCCTTCGCTACGTCTCAGGGTAGTAATAGGAAATTTGTATTTCATCTGATATATTGTCATACTGGTTTTGTACCAGATTTACTTGTAACAGTGATGGATTCTTCTTTTATGGGTAGAGTATCAATCAGCAATGAAAACATGCTTATTTATCTTTCTATGTATATATAACTTACATGACTGTCCTGAATAGGTCTGAACATTCTTTTCTTCATTTCTTGTTCAAACAAGCCGTGGTTATTTTGATTTTCTGTCCAATTAATTTGTTTGTTGGCGATAATTCATGATTATATTGCAATTAAATTATGACAAAAGAGTTCCTTAAGGTCCATGTGTCTTCATATCCTTTTTTAAGTAGCAATTAAATTAAGAGTGAAATGTTTTATCCTGCCTCACCTACATCTTTGCATACAGGGATTTCCAGAAGGAATGGAAATTAGCTCTAAATGACTTCACTGGTGCAGTTTATGAGGGGAAATTGTACGGCCCCGATGATTTTCAGGCATTAGAAACAATGCCAACACGCATGGAGTCGTACCGGTTCTTGCTTGGATGCTTGCAGAGCCCTGCAGTTTCTCTGCTAGGGTTGCTTCAGACAAAGACACAAGAAGATGGCAGTGCTGAGGCAGCGGGAGTTGATGCTGACAAGAACTAAGTGCTTCAGGTTTATCATGGATGTTATCAGTTTTTTATTTTATAATAAAAACTATTATCATGACATATGGGAATTTGCTTCTGTTTGCTGCCAGCAGTATTAGCTCCCTCCGGGATACTGTGTTTCATTTGTAGTTTTTGTTAGTGCTATTGTTAGGGTTATTCATTTATAGCTGTTGATTAGTGAATTTTAGTTACTGTTCTATGAATTTTGTTTTTACTTCTGAATAGCTTCTTTTTACCTCCTAGTAGGTTCACTGTTGAAGGATTCCACAGGTTTTCATCTGTTTCTTTGGTCCTATTAGTTGATGTTAATTATATATTTCAAATAAATTAAGTTGTACGAAAGTTAAACTTTAGTCGAGCCATTTTGTTTACAATCTTATTTTGTATGCTCAAAAGTAAATATAGCGTACTTGGATGTTTGTTAGTGTTTCAGAAAGTGAAAAGGAACTGCACGTTCTAATGAGATAAAGAAATTAATGGTATGCATGCAACATATCAAGTAGCCGGAATGGTTATTACACCTTAATGAGTATAATTTTAGTATCTTACTGATGCATTTCTTGACAAAGAATAGCTGAGGGTTGTTATTAAATGGGATTTTGAATAATCTGAATAGTTATTATATTTTCATTTCTGAATTATTTATTTTTCGTTGTAGGTCTATAGAAAATTAAAAGGGTGACAAAGTCAACTTCCTGCACCATGGTTGATGTTTGTGATTTTATAGTTAGATAGCAATTTTTTCAAGATCTAGGATGCTTTAACCGAAGTAGACAAACTTTTGTAACTCAGAAAGCTCCTTCATATTTTGTTTCATCATTTACAATTTCTTTTTGTATTTGACTGCTGTTATCATTTTTATTTTCCCTTTAACTGTTTTAAAAGAACTCTTATTTATAATAAATTGAAACAATGTAGTTCTCCAAATAAATAACTCTTGAATTTTCTTATGATTGTTTTGTTTACTGTTTCTTTATTGAATTGCCGAATTGAGAGCTGCATCTAACTTGCAACTTTTGCAAATAGCATCATTGTTGTAGTTTTCCTCAGAGCCACCTTAGTTATCAAACATTAAAGGGTTGAAACCCCAAAAAAATAAAATAGAGCTTGCTGTCATCAGGGAACAAAATAAAAGAAAAATAATGCAAATAAGGTTCATATACAGTATTCTTCACAACCTCCGCAGCTAAAATGTTTCACCATACTGGCTCAAGTGTCGCAATAAGGGTAGATAATTTCGTAAATAAATTCTTTACAAGCTTCATTTCCACTAATTGCAAAAAGGGAACAAACTCAAAACAAAAAGGTAAGACACAAAGTAAGCAATGATGCTATCTGCAAAATATGTGTTAATCTTTAGGCTCTGACAAAGAGATGCGAGGGACTACAACCGGTGCACCACGAACCCTTTCAAGACAATAACTTATTCTTAGTGGCCTTCCTAGTAAAACCTGCACAGAGTACATACCCAATACAAATATTTTGTTTATCAGATTAGAAATCTACAGTTCTAATCAGCAGCACAATTGTACACACCTTTGACAAATTGATGCTAATATAGAGACCTGCAATATCGAAATATGCAAAAATACCATGATCCTTTGTTTAAATAAGGTTTAACTTTGTTACCTTTCCATTCATGACATTTTTGGCATATTTGGCATCTTCTTCATTTGAAAAGTGAACAAATCCGAATCCCCTTGACCTTCCTGAGTTCTTGTCATACATTATTTTCACTGCATCAGCCAAGCAAAATATCATTCTTATTACACATTTTTTTCATATGTTTCTACTCTTCAATTTGTTACTCATTAGTTTCTTTGCTTGTGTTATTTTGTCTATGTTGATAGTTGGTGGTTTTGTGTTGCAAACTATTTTTTAGTTTCAGATTGTAGTAGGATATGATATTTACTTTGATGAACCGATTGCTATGTTTTGAGATCTGGCAGACAAGTACCAGAGATTTGGTACCACGTTTGATAAAAACTTTGTAGGTTTCTTTTCTTAATGAAATTGGTGGTATATACCACTTTTATAAAAAATAAAAAAAAGTTTCTATGCTTGTGATACACAAGCCTCCATAGTTTGTTATTATACAGTAAAAGAACAACACTATTAGTATGCCCCACCTTCAGTTACCTCGCCAAAAGAGGAGAAGGCATCCAAGAGAGACCTATCATCCACCGACCATGACAAACCTTTACACAAGCACAACATGACCAACATTAAGCTCTGCTATTTAATCTTTGAGCATATATTATCAAGTTGGTAAAGCAATACCAGCAATAAACAGCTTAGAATTGGAGGCAGGCGGGGAACAGAGAAATCGCAACTGCTGGAGAAGCGGTGCATGAGACTGTACGAATCCAAGCCTATTCACATACGGAAGCATCTTTCTACTTCTATCTTTTAGCCTTTTTATAACTATCTGCTTTCAACAAAAATGTAAAATGTGCATGAAATATACAGGGATTCACAAGGAGGAAAGCAAGGAAACTAACCAATATCTTCAGCTAGGCATTTCTACAAACACTTGAAGTGCATGAATGCCCTGCCGTAGTCAGCATGTACATAGCGCAGTTCTATACTCGAACGAACCTGATTGAAAACAAAAGCGGTGGTTACTGTGCGAAGAAGGTGGTGGCGTTATCTACTGGCCGGTGGGACCAACTGGTATCTCTAGTCGCTGATAAAACGAGACCTATGGAGGAGAAAAGGAACAGCAATCCTGAGCAGAGAGCGAATTGAAACGGCTTCCTTCAGACCAGAACAATAATTTGAACCTGCCAATCTACGCCATTTAATTCAGATCCTATTGACGAACATATCCAGGCCATGGTTATATGCTGTTGATTCCAGAAGCCAACGGGTTCTCAGGATGATACCCCGAATCTTAAATGGTTATATACTATGTTATTACATCATTATTCAAACGGGGATGTAGCTCAGATGGTAGAGCGCTCGCTTAGCATGCGAGAGGTACGGGGATCGATACCCCGCATCTCCAATTTATTTGTATTTTTTCTTTTGAAGAAAATTTCTTACATAGTCTAGAGTTTAGACGCGTCTTAAATTTGCTTTATAATAATTTGTAGTTCAAGCACGCTGATAAATTATTTGGGTCATATGTTGTCGAGTAAAATTAACGATGATTAAATTGTTTCTTCATGTTACTTCTTATATATTACATTTTCTTTGATAATTTAAGTTATAATTTAAATTAATCTACTTATAAAAGTAAGATGTTAAAAAATGTATCTTTCTTTGAACAGTAGACCAAATAAGTGAAATAATCGTAGAATAGGTTACTTTGAATTAATCTATTTCTTACTCTATCTTACTCCATCTTGCTTCTTCATACCATAGTTATTATGTACTTTGTTAAGAGATTTACTTCGCCTCTTACTCTACAACTAAAAATCAATTAAACATGACTTTGTAGTTCAAACACACTCCTTTTTCAGCAACAAAATTTTATGGTTTGCATCAAAACTAACCTCAGTTAATATAGATCAATATTTTTTTTTCAAAGTTCAAACAATTGATTTGAGATGTTATATATAATTTCATATAAAAATATACTTGTAAATAAATTACATTTTTTTAGAAACTCTTTACTATTGTTTAGACATTCATTTGATTTAAAGATTCTAACTATTCAAAAATAATGGTTTTTTTTTACCTATCTAAAAATATTCTTAAAAAAAAGAATATTTTTTTATCTATAATACAAATCAATTCGCCCTATACACACTACCTTGTTAATAAGGGGGCAGTGTCAAATAAAAGAAAGAGAATATACAAATAATAATCTGGTCATCCGATAAATTTGAATGGTAATTAACAAAAAAAAAAAAAGGTTCACCCTTTTCATTTAAAAAAAAACAGCAAATACAGACTCAAAAAGATGAAGCTCTTGCTCGATTTTGGCAATATCACAACATTTGCAATATAAAATAATTATATAAAATAATCTGACAAAAAAGGGTGAAATTTCAGGTCTAAAATGATGAATTCAATGTTCTAGTAATATTTAATTACATGCCACTTCTACACAAATAATTAACTAATTAACAAACCAAAAATCATTACTAAATAGTTAACCATGCTAAAAAAAATGATGTATGGTTGGCCTACTAGTCTGCTCATCTCCGTCCTCGACATCAATCAAAGGTTCATACATCAAACATCTCGGCTCCCTTTTGTCCCGATCGGGCGGAAACAACCATGCGGCGTATACAATAGAGTGTGCATCTTCTGCCATTTGATCTTCCTCAGTCGCCTCATCATGACTCACGACGTCTTGTGCGATGTCGAGATTGCATGACAACTCTTCAAATGTAGCTCCATTCTCCGACGAGCAATTAAACATGTCAACATTTACCTAGTTTTTATAGAAAATTATCAATATCAGAATACATTCCGGTAGAACTTCTACAAAATTTTGTGATAGAATGCAAATAAATAAAATAAATAACTTCTACAATATTTGTTTATCTAACTCAATTCTAACGCCTCCCCTTATTCATTTACAAACTAATTTGCATATTTTTAAGAAATTTCTCATTAAACAACTATTATTTGAGGTTAGAATATATATTACCTACCGATAATCAAGTTCCAACAAAACATTGATAATACTTTTAAATTCTAAATCTCAACACTTTTGAAATACATAAAGTTAATTAACTTCAAATTTAAAATCAAACATCCAAATTTAAAATCAAAAGTTTGGCTCACCTTTTGAGAACAATTTTCTTTGATAACTCTTCTTCTCTTAACGGGCACATCATCTTTCCGTTTAGTGGAACTTTGTTTTCGTTCACACGCCTTCTCAATATTCGCACCTTGGTTGAAATTTTTTTTTATCTCCATTAATCCGATCCGAGAGAGAAGAGAGCGAAAGATAAGAAAATATTGTGAAAATTGGAGAATATATAGAGATAAGAAACGTGGAGGAACCAAAAAAAGGAACATATTTTTTTTTATTCAAATTGTTAGACTATATATGGGTACGTGATTTTTTTTATGATTATGAATATAATTAGTAGATAATTGTTTGTTTTTATTAAAATATAGAATTAAAAAAATAAAATAGACCTATTAAAATAAGTATTTGAGGGACATATATCATGGTAAACTATCCCCCTCCCCATATTAGATCATGTCACAATAGAAAAAAAATATGATTCAATAAGTAAAAAAAGAATTTTTTTTTACAACAATAAAAAATTGGAGAGCGAAATTTTAAGAACAATAATTATAGGACATCAATTTATTTACTTTAATTTAAAACTCTTCATAGATTTTGCTATATATAAAAGTAATTTGTTAATCTCTCCCAACTATAGGGCATAGCAAAAAATTAGAACTAAATGGATCAAAACTTATAAAATATATCTATTGCATAAAAAAATAAATACATTATTTTTTAATCCTATGAAATCATGCTATAGTAAATAATAGTGAACAGATAAATTTGTCTCATGTATATTTTGAGGTACTCAATTTATATCCAAAAAATCAATTAATATCTCTAAAGAGGGACAAACATAGTCAAAGATATGATTTTGAACTCAAAATAGGCACACAAAAAAAATTAAGAATCAACCGAGTCGTATTGGAAACCAAAATATTGTTAAAAAACTTTGTTTTATGCTAATTTTTTTTTTATAAAAGTATGATTTTTTTGAAAATTATGCTAATTTAGACGTAGGTTCCAATTATACTAATTATATTAAACTCGAAATATATAGTTTAATGTAATGCAAGGATAGAAATAAAAGACACCTAATTGAATTAATTATGAGTTTTAAAGACAAATAGCCCTTGACAGGTTCTGCCAAGATTTCAAACGAAAAAAGAAGAAGACAAATACAAAAGAAATACTGTCTTTAATACTTGATAAAAGATCTAATTCGACCTTTTGATATAATTTTATTGAAAGTTATATCATAAATAAAATAGCATGAAGAGCATATTTGAATAATTAGAAATAATATTGTACGTTTGGATGAAATCCCGGAAATAAGAAGAATAACGCTAATTTGGGGTTAGCGCTATTCCGGCGTTTGTATGGGTTAGCAAGAACAATGTTAATTTCAAGAATAGCTCTATTCTTAGAGCTATCCAAATGTAGAATAGTGGAAAAAATAATCACTAACCTAAGAACAGTGCTAACCTCGTGCTATTTTTGACAATCCAAACGCACCCAATTAGTCACTTGAGTATTTGGTATGGACAAAGTACAAAATATTAATAAAGCACTAAATATTAAAATTGAGAATAGTTAATCCATTTTTTTGTTGGATTAGTAAAATAGTGACACAATTTATCAAAAACAAACAAAGAATAATCGATAATTCTTGATTCAAATTTTGGTAGCTCAAATAGTGTAATTTTTTAATTAGTTATATCCTTGCTCCAACCAAATGAACATACTAGCGTTCATTTAATAAGCAATTTATTTATACAATATAAAACACGGTTTATTGTAAATTTATGTAAGTTCTCGTTGTTAGATCCTGGAAACAAGATGTGTTACTCATACTAAATTAATTTATGTAAAACTATTAAATTTATCTATAATTGAAAACAAAATAATATAGATTTAAAAAAAAAATATTATCCCAAAATAAATAAACGAAAAGAAAGTAAATAAGAACTGACCTAACAAACTTTCGGTTAAAAAAAAAAATTCAATTTACAGAATTAATCAGTTTCAAATAGGGGTGTCCACAGGTATAGTACGGGTCGAGTGGTGGCATTTTTATACTTGTATTCGTCATGATAACGGAAAAAAAAGCTTTACTCTTACCTTTCTTTTCGAATACGGTACAAGTCGGGTAAACGGATTAAAAAGTGTAATTGACATCTTAATTTGTGCTTTTGATAAAATATTTTTCAAAATAATAATAATAATAATGAATACAACTAATTTGTATTATGAGAATTTAATAAAATACAAAATTTTATTGTATTATATGTATCATCTTTATACAAAATATATATATATATATATATATATATATATATATATATATATGTATAATTTTATTTTTTTTAAATTATCTTATATGATATAGAAAAATATAACAAAAATCATTACCAATACCCAATAAGCTAACGAAAAAAATATATTACTCTTATTAATGTTTTCAGATGCAACACAGATTGGGTAAACGGATAAAAGAGTGCTATTCACACCCCTTGCAAACAAATTTAAAGAAAATAAGACTTTCATCCAAAATGCAACCAATATTTTTGGGAAATTCTCCAATTAATATTCGGATCATGGGTTTGTTGATAGATTTTATTTATCATGATAGCAACAATAAACTATGCTTTGACGTGGTGAATATCATAATTTTAAGTAAGACTGTTCTCAGCAGTTAGTCACGGTTAGGGCTGCCAAAAAAGTTCGTAGTTCGTGATTCAATTGACTTTTATTCGAAAAAAAAAATCACAATTAACTCGTTCAATTGAACTTCGTTTTGAAACAAATAATACCAGTTCAGTTCGAATCTTATTCAAACTTAAACTAAGATAAGTTTCATTTGGAAAAATTCATTTGCAACACTGGTCATGGTACAGAAATGGATGGAAAGGAAAGAGGAGAGAGAGATCAGAAATAAATTAAATTATAAAATTTAGATTAAAGATGCTCAAACGTAATGCAAAAGTACTTATGTGATAGGTGAGTTTTAAACTCAAATCTCTACAATCACAATTTGAAATTCTAACTACTAACTACTAAGCTACAAATACATGTTTTAATATTTCATAAGAAGATTATAGACCCTGATACATCAAAATTATGGGTGCAGTATTGCTAAGGGATGTTGTAGGTTGTATTGATGTATGATGCTTTAACTCCATCAAAGGAATGTTGTGATTCAAAACCTGATAGCTTCTATGAGGATTTAAATGAAAGAATTTTAATAGCAATTGGGGTGTCTAATCAATCTTTAAGTTACATTAATTAAGATATGCTCTTTAGAAGCGATGTTGACTTATCTTTACTCTTTGGGTTACACACCCTAAATCAGATGAACAAAATCGTGAAGTTTATACGCACAACTCATATATTCACTTTCCTTATTCTCTCAAAATTTTTGTTCTTAAATAAATAATCATCGTTAGTCTAGTGTGATCATGCTCACTCATCCCTCCATTCCTCTTCTTTTCCACTTATGACATTCTCGAGCACAAACTAAGATACTTCACAAACAATGGCATGGTTTCCTGCTGGCCGGCCACCTTCTCGCTCGATCTATGGTTCTACAATCCAAGCTGAATATGGCACATATTTATTGGAAGAAAAACATCTCACGCGATGAACTTTCTACTAACCGGCATGAAAATATACGTTAAGTATATGCTTCATAATCAGTTGTGGAACAAAAAAGGACAAGGAAATAAAGAAAGACACATAAGAGCTGTAGGAGAGTTCACCTCCGCTGTACTCTAAATCTATGATGAAAAAAAATCACTAATTTTATACAAACAACTCACCTTTACTTTCGTCTGCTCTCCCTCAAAATTTCCAGTTCTGAAACAAGTAATCAGCATCGGTCAGGTATGATCATGTTCATGATTTCCTTGATTTCTTTCTTTCTTTCATTTTAATGGAGATTTTTTTATATACACCCCAATATTATCTTCAGAGAAAGACATATGTCGCAATAAAAAGTCACGTTGCAAAGAAGACAATTAGTGTAATTCTTTTGTCAGATATTTATACGCAGAAAAATTACTTGAGATAGATATCTGTATTTGGAAATCTCCAAAATGACAACTCAAATGGTTTGTCAATTTGCTTATGTTTTGCCGTATTTTTAGTTCTTGCATCTCTTAGACAACCAATTTATTGATGCTAGATTAAATTATGCTAAGCATACTATAATTCAAAATAAGATGCTATTTTCAGCTCAACTATTACAATATTGAGCGTTGAGAGAAAATTTTCTCTCTAAATACTTATTTTATCCTTCTAATCTCTCTCTTTTATCTCTCAATTTATACAAAAGTTAACAAAAGAAAAAATAACAAGGAATGTACAAGTTAATAAATGTAATGTTATGGTACCAGTCTTGCTTTAATTTATGTAAGAAGATAGACAAATGTAACATGTATCTATTATTAAACTATATATTTCAATATTATATATATTATTGCTAGTGGCAATAACAAATTAGAGTATCAGTGCACTATAGTAATGTACTCATTGTATATATAAGAAAATAGTTCTTACACTTGTCCATCTCAATAATCACCATACTAAACAAAATAATTTGTACAGATAGACATCAGAAAAAAAAAATCTGTATATATATATTTTATGTTCTGAAAGTGTATCATGATTCAATTATATGCCTTTTGACACTGGGGCTCGCGAAGTGGAATAAGTGGTTAATTATGAAATATCATATTACTGGTACTTAAAAAAAAATATGAAATTTATTAACTGAACTTTAATTTATAAAATATGTGAATTATTCACTTCAGCAGTTGCATATAGTGGCCATCAAATCATCTTATGTGAAAAAAAAGTTCTTACAAGAAAGAACCATTTAATTATTGGGTGTTTTTGGGTAACTTTAATTAGGACATAATTAAATCTCTCTAACGACCCTATTGGGAAAGAATTAAGGTGCTGAGCTAATGTAGGTGAATTTTGCATCAGCATCACCTAATCATTTCAGTATAATTATGAAGAGTATCTAGATTAGTTTAGGTTATTTTAAAACTTTTTTGAGTATAGTAATATGCATATTCTATTTTAGATGTAGGTATACTTAGAATATTTTAGTTTATATTTAGTAGATGCATGCATATTATACAAGTATTTTATGATATGTATAAGGGCCAAGGGGCGTATTATTTTAAGCGCATCAATTCAGTTTTTGAGCACTGAGAGAAAATTCTTCATCAATTCTAGTTGTCCTTAGCTTAATTAAGAAAAACTCAATTAAGGAATGGAGTGGGAAAACATGCTTTTATATTACCCAAAAATAACTGATGGATAATATAAATTTAAATTTTCGAAATTTTGTTTTTACCTAATTCACATTATGAATTTTTGGTCCTACGTAGTACGTACCATTATATGGAGGAGGGGGATCCACTTACACTATTTTTGGTGACACCTGATTACACCTTACATTTTTAAAGTTCTCAAAATCCAAACAGTCAAATTCAAATCGTTCAACATAATAGATGTATTAAAATGTGCTTGCAGATCAAATTTTACATATTTTATTAATATTTTTACTATTTATTAAGTATTTTACAAAATCGTTATTTTCAGATAATTGAATATTTGTACCCATTTTTATAAATAGTAAAAAAAATATAAAATATAAAATATAAAATTTGATCTGCAAGCACATTTTAATATATCCATCATGTTAAACGGTTTGAATCGACTGTTTGGACTTTGAAAACATAGAGTGTAATCCGGTGTCAGCAAAAAACATTGTAAGTAGATCCCTCCTCATAAAGGAGATGAAATAACTACTTCTGTATGAGGAAAATTGAAGATACCATCAAGAGAAGAAATATGTAAATTTTTTTAAATATTACAAGTATTTTGGTTTAACTAATGGTCTTAATTTTTTTTCCTGCCCTACTATTCTGATTTTATATCTAATTTAGTGGTTGTTTGAAGTGTTTAGGTGTTGTGAAAGATTTATTTGACTACTTTGACGTGTGTAGTGATGCATGATAATTAAGGTCTGGCATTTGAAATTTTGATGCAAATTTCTTTGATTGCTTTATTGTTATATAATTATGTCGTTTCTGGTATTAACTTGGGTCTATTTTTGTATTTAATGGTTTCATAGAAATACGCAATATACAGTGATAATGATGTTTATGATGACGCCTTGTTCAATAAGAGATTCTCATTAAAAATTACATCAGCATTTAAGAAAGAAGAAATTTTACTAAATTTCTAAGTGACAAAATCAGATAACCAAGTTGTTGGGATTAAATCTAGAAATACAGAATATCAGTACACCCTCACCAATTCTAAGAAACACTCAATAAACTCAATAAACAGTATATCAAGGATAACCGAGAAATTAGAGACAAATGTAAGCTTGCATACAACTAAAATACTAATAATAGAAGAAATATGTTACTGCAAGATAGATCGGGTCCAACAAGCATATAAGAGAAAACACAGAGATAATATGATTCGATTGAGCCTGCCTACTCTATTGGGAGGCACAAACTTCATTATTAAACAAGATATTACAAAAAGTTAGTGTTCCAACTGTTAGCACAAACAATCACTCTATCTCGTTCTCTCTCTTCCTTTCTGTCTAGCATAGTAACATAATTCGCGTTTTATTCGTGAATAAAACATTTTTTAGAGATAACCGAACCGAACAGCGTATAAAACGCTTGACCTTACTTTTACCGATTTATTCGCGATTAAAACGCGAATAATACGTTTTTTACGAATTAATCGCGTTTTATTAAAAAAACTCATTGCTCGGTATAATTTTTTGCTCCGTAGTTTGTGCTTTTGATGCTGGGGCTAAGGCAGTAAGGCACCACGTAGTCCGTGCTTTTGAATTTTGAATAAAATGTGGACCCCACCACGTGGTATAGGAGAGAGTATAATTCCAAAATGCCCAAATGATCTACTGTGACCCCTTCTAAATGTTAATTTTACACTTTCAATTTCTTGACAAGTTGATTTGTTTACATATTAATGAATTAATTCAGATCAACCTGATGATGTTTATATTGCTTACTATTTACTGGTACCCATTCTTACTTACTATGCTAATTGTTGTTAAACTAAGCTATAAAATTGATAGGACTTATAGAGTATAATTAAATAAACATGTCTATATAAAAATTTCTATTTTTACACTAATAAAAAAATTAAAATGAACAAAACAATCTCATTTTTTTTTACAACTTTAGTATTTTAGTATATTATTTGATGTGTACAAAAATGAATTATTTCCGAATTATTTCCGAGTTATACACGAATTATACTTATTTGGTGTTTACAAAAATGAATTATTCCCGAATTATTTCCGAATTATACTCAAATTATATCCGAATCACAAATTTTTGACTCTGCCAAACCTTTCCCGAACCATTAAGTTGTCACTGTCCTGTCTAGCACAAGAGCCGTCAGTCACACCAACTAAACTTGCGTAGGTCAAGAGGAGAAAAAAAAGGAGAACAAGTGAGATATTGGGTTGGGCCAATTTGGGCCTAGAAACCCAACACAAGGATAGATACAATATTAATAATAATGAATTAGGGGTTCGAAGTATTAAATTTCTGTTTATTGTTGTTTTTGGTAAAACTATCCTTACTGAATCAGACCTGATTGCTAAAATACTGACCTTTGGCATTTTAGTTCCATACTGACCTTCTGGCATAGTACCAGACTCTATGGCTAAAATCCTGATTCAGGCCTGATCTTCTCCTTCTGACAACTTGATGAGAATGTGCAAAGATTAGGTCTGGATGTTTCTTGAGTTTAGAACTTTTCAAATTATGAGTTTCCTTGCAGTTGGAAAGCCTAATGTGTCGAGGTATTGTTGCTAATTTGTTGTGTCTGGAAAATAATATATATTCTTCTCATCTATTTGTATATATGTTAGTTTTTTGGGATGGTGTACTTCTGAGATCATTGTTCAATTTCAAGATCTTGGGTAAGATTTTGAGTTGTGCGGTTTCGGATCGTCTCGTGTCAGGTCCGGTTTGGGTCGAATGGGTCCCTTGGGTCAGGCTTGATTTTGCCGCCTCTATTTGTATTTCAAGTAGTCAATTGCTAACGGGTTACCCGTGACCCGTTCCGGATTACCCGTTACGGGTAACGGATAGGACGGGTAAAGGGGTAGGTCGGGTACGGGTAAAACCCGTAACGGGTAGACGGGTAATTGGGCCAAAACCTATATCCGGTCCGTTTATTACCCGTACCCGTTGCGGGTTGACGGGTACGGGTCCGGGTATCCGGGTACGGTCCGCCTGTTTTTTTTTTTTTTTTTTGTGTTTTTTTCAAAAAAATTCAAATTTTTTTGAAGTGAAACGGGTCGGGTACGGGTAACGGGTACGGGTATGCGGGTAGATGGGTACAGGTAGGCGGGTACGGGTTGGCGGGTAGACGGGTACGGGTACAACGGGTTATTTTTTAAATCATGTTATCCGGTCCGTTTATTACCCGTACCCGTCTACCCGTCTACCCGTTTGTACCCGGGCAACGGGTACGGGTACAACGGGTAACGGGTACGGGCCGGGCAAAACGGGTTCTACCCGTTCCGGGTTTAGCAAATGCCTAATTTCAAGCATGGTGGAAATTATTTGTAGTTCAAGCATGTTAATAAATCATTTGGAGTTCAAGCATTTCATCAAACACTCTTGTTCACAATAAAACTTCATGTTTTGCATAAAAACTAACCTCAACTATTTATTTGTCAACAAATTTACATCAACATAAATTTAAATCAAAGTTATATATTACATATCGAGTTTTACAACATCAATTTTAATATAAAAGCATAGAGAAACGTAGTACAAGACTCAATGGCTTCAATTGAATTAAAACTTAATTCTATTTTTTCTTTGCTACTGTAGTGATTGTGATTATTTACCTTTTTTTGTGCTTAGAAGATATCAAGGGAACGGGTAATTAGATAATATACAAGTAATCTGGATCGGCATATAAATTTGAATTGTTGGGATGAAAATTAAAAAAGCATGGTTGCTCTTTTCATTAAATAAACAGCAAATACATATTCGTTGTAGTTAAGAGTTTACGAGTAGTTAGGAGTTAAAACTATTCAGATTTAGAATTTAAATGCTTGCAGATAGAGATTTAAGTGTTTACGAGTAACATTGTAAATGTTCTAAACAAAGTTTTAAATGTTTAAATATGAGTGTTGAAAATTAAAGTTAAACATTAAATATGCGCTCGGAAATTTATTTGAGAGGTAATTATCAGACTTTATTAGTTTATTGAATTATGATGAAATCAAACGATAGAGCTGTCGATCGCACTCAAATTGTATCTGATGAACATCAGACCCAAACTGCTCCTATTATTATTGTATTATATTTGTCAAGTATTTAACAGGGAAATTAAATCCAGCCATCTAAATTTTTTCATACAAGAAGCTCAATGCAGACAGTTTTTTATGTACAAATCTCAAAACATATAGATAGTGAATTGAGAATTTCAGTCTCTAAAATTCCTGAGGATTCCAGCAAATTTGTTTCCTTTAACAGGGAATATGAATAAGCGTATTAAATGGGGGTGGCACGTGGCAGGCAGAAAATCAATAGTTCGGATTTGGAAATTTTTTTATAAATCATAAATAGAAAAACAATTTTTAGGGAACCAACATGATTGTTTTTTTTTTTTGAAAAACCACAAAGACCGAGTGGAGCATTCGGTCTCCACTTTTTTTTTTCTCCAGACCGAATGCTCCACTCGGTCTCACTCTTTTTTCAACTTTTCCGTGCGGCAAACGGTGTGGCATATGTTTTATGTATATGTATAGAGTGACTTGAAATTTTAAAATCCAAAAAGTCGATCCGAACCGTTCATCTTGTTTTCCATATTAATATGTGCTTGGAGATCAAATTTTACATTTTTCTAAATTTTTTTACTATTTATTAAGCCACTTTGAAAATTGTTGATCCAACGGTGGCTGCTAATTTTACTGTTTTGTTAAGCCACCGTTGGATCAACAATTTTCGAAGTGACTTAATAAATAGTAAAAAAATTCAGAAAAATGTAAAATTTGGTCTCCAAGCACATATTAATATGAAAAACAAGATGAACGGTTCGGATCGACTTTTTGAATTTTAAATTTCAAGTCACTCTCTATACATATACATAAAAGGATTATTCGGATCTTATGTGGCCGAATTTGTGAAAAATTGAAAAAAATGGTGAGACCGAGTGAAGCATTCGGTCTGGAGAAAAAAAAAAGTGGAGACCGAATGCTCCACTCGGTCTTTGTGGTTTTTCAAAAAAAAAAAACAATCATGCTGGTTCCCTAAAAATTATTTTTCTATTTATGGTTTATAAAAAAATTCCTCGGATTTGTTGTTGAAAATTTGAATTCGCATCCTCTGATCTACCTCGTATTATGCGTGACTTTTTAGAAAATCTCAACCGTTCAAGTACGTTTTGCACTCATAGAATTTTACTAGTATCATACTCGTGCATTGCCGAGACATATTATAAGAAAAATATATATCAATGAAAATAATAATTATCTAAAATTAAGACACATGTTAATATAAAATTTATATGATTTTGTATTTTTAATAAATCGTGAACTCTGATAACAATTTGATGATGTGATGATTCTTTATTTTTAAGTATCAATGATATCCAATAATAGCTCGATTCGAATATAATATCAAATATCATACAACAATTCAATATTGACATATAATGATATAAAAAAACATAAATAAAAAGTGTTATCGTGTGTATGTATAGGATATATACACACACAAACATATTATAAGAGAAATATATATTCACACACGTTCTAATTTATATTCTTCTTTGTTTCCAATTTATAATACACACACACACACACACACATTGATATATTATATATTGGAAACATATTCTAAATTGCCCACAACAATATATATAGAAGCAAAGAAAGAGAAATAAGGAAACAAAAAAAATGATTTTCATTGTGATCTATATAGAAACGAAGAAGAAGTAAGGAAACAAAGAAATAAAAAAATGGAAGGTGAAGTCTTCTTAATTGAAGAGGAAAAATATGGAAACAAAAAAATGAGGAAATTGATAAATATATCGCTAAATTTCATATTTGTTCAATTTTAATTGTAACGTATTGTGTGGCAGCACATGTGGTGAGTATATTTTTAACTAAATTTAGACTTCTATACATAAATCAAATGTATTTAATCAAAAGAAGACAAATTATGTAATTGGAGGGCTGAGATCAAATCCGAAGTTTCATCTTTTAATCGTAGCCGTTGGCGAATCGGACACCCAACGTGTTTAATAATAGAATGGAGATGTACTTGAAGCTGTGTATTAACCTGACATGATTCGCAATAAATTTGTGAATAATTTGCGTTTTAATCGTTTTTTTTTTACGTTTTTGAACCGAAATCCGAATAAAACGCAAAAAAATGTATAATACGTTTTATTCACGAATAAAACGCGTAAAAACACGAGTCACAAATTATTCACGAGAAAACGCCAAAAAAAATATTTTTTTTAGAACTTCTTTTGGAGGGGGTTTGAGTTTTTTTTTTTTTTGCTTATTTATTGTACCAAATTATTCTTGAATTATATCCGAATCACAAATTTTTGACCCCGTCGAACTCAAACCCAAATTATTTATTTGTCACTATGGTATTAACCGGTGAACACCATATTTTTTTTTTGGAAACCCTGGGAGAGTAGTGGGACAGACTAAACACGAATTATGTTTTAGATTCATATCGTCCGATCAAAATTCGGACGAATACACTCCTTTGATATTCGTACCAAAATAGATCTGACGATTTAGATCTAAACACAAAATTTGAGTTACTTTAGGTGATATAATTCATAATGGGACCGTCTGCCAGTGACATACTCTGTAAGATACCCGCACACGTTTCTTTTTTATTTCTTGAGATGCCCCAACACGGTTTCCCTTTTCTTTCCCTTGAGATTCCCCCACACGGTTTCTTGGCCGCCATGTTTTACCTGGATACCCACCCACCCCCGGGTCCGGATTCCCTATAGTAACCCAAAATTTGGGTTTGTATTGTGAGCGTCCGATCAGAATCCGAGCGAAACAGACCCTAGGTAGAATTCAAGGATGCCTTTAATATTCGTGTACAGTTTGATCGGACGGTTTGGATCTAAGCTCAAACTTCAAATTACTTTAGGGATCAGAATCCACCCCCTCCTCTGCTCCTTATAAATAAATTTTTTTGGCAAAGCTCCGTGTTCCAACTCGTAGTTATTTGGTCATAATTTGTAAGCAACTAATCGAGATTTCAAAAAATTTAAGGTTAGCGTTACGGTCTTTATTTTTTCTCTCGATCAAGAACGATTGTTCTATTTTATTTTATTTTATTTTATTTTATATTCTTTCGCTTATTGGCTCGTTTATTTCCCTTATGGCAGAAATTCAGAAAATTAGGAAATTAGAGGGAATTAATCTATACCCCCCAATCTCCAATGAAAGAACTTATTATACCAGTTCGCTTAAAAATCCCTTTTGTTCGAAAAGAAGCCGAATTTCTGTTGATGGTCTCAATGGAATTACCAATTCAACGTACCGAATTCAAAAGCGAAAGCTATCTGAAAAAGATCCAGAACCTAATTCTAGGGTTAACCTGGGAATTACCTCCAATTTGTCCATTACTGACCCATTCCCATGCCCCCATAGCCGTAAAATTGGCGAATTTGAAAAACTGAGCAAGATTGGGGAAGGTACCTTTGGTATGGTTTACAAAGCCAGAGACAAATCTACTGGAGAACTTGTAGCCTTGAAGATGCTAAAACCAAATATTGTAAACCATACAAAGAATCTGAGATGGAAGAGAGAGATTGATATATTAACCTCATGCCAGAACCCATCAATAGTGGAGCTCAAGGAGGTACTATTCACCCCTAATGGCTGTGATAAGAGCATCTATCTTGTAATGGAGTACATAGAGAAGGATCTCCATGGTGTGATGCAAAAGAGGTGGTCACCCTTTCATGAAACCGATGTGAAATCTTTCATGAAACAGTTGCTTTCTGGGGTCAAGTATCTACATGACCGCAACATTCTGCACAGAGATTTGAAACCCTCAAACATACTGGTTCACGACAACAACACACTCAAAATTTGTGATTTTGGATCTTCACGGGTTATCGGGTCGGGGCCATACACCCAACCCGTGGTGTCCCAATGGTACCGTGCCCCAGAACTGCTCCGTGGCTCAAGAAAGTACAATACTGCCATCGACATGTGGTCTCTTGGTTGTATAATGGCTGAGTTGCTCTCGAAGGAAGTATTATTTCGTGGTAGCACAGAGATTGATCAATTGAAGAAGATAAACGAGGCTATTGCTAGGCCTGGTGCATGCAATGGATTGTGCAAGATGTTTCCTGTTACAGGGTTCTCAGGTCGTCCAACCCTATCAAGTTCCGGGTTTGATCTGCTTAGCGGGCTTATAAGTTATGAACCCAGTAAGAGGCTTACTGCTGATGCAGCACTTAGGCATCCCTGGTTTGATGAGGCTCCTTCAAGTCCTGTTCCATTGGGTGTATTTTCTTCTTCTTATTATGTGCCAGATGTCCATAAAAAATTTGTCATGTAGGTGAGGATGATTGTTATCCGACTTCATTTTTCTTTTTTAGGTCTAATTTAGTGGTTGTTTGAAGTGTTTAGGTGCTGTGAAATCTTTACACACAGACCTGCAGATGTGATGTGAAGCAATATTTGACTACTTTGACGTGTAGTGATGATATATTCAGACTAAGGTCTGTTATTTGAAAGTTTGATGCAAATTTCTTTGACTGCTTAATTTTTATATTATACTTGCGATTCTAGTATTAACTTGGGTCTATTTCTGTATCTACTATCTATGGCTTCATAGATATGCGCTAAAGTGCTGTCAGTAATTGACGGGTCATTCTCGGATGTCCCACAGTGGTGCTCTGCTCTGGTTTAAATAAAATCAGGTTCTACCTTTAATTAGATTTTTTTCTGTGATAATGATGTTTATGATGATGCCTTGTTCAATAAGAGAATCTCATTAAAAATTAAATCAACATCTAAGAGAGAAGAAATTTTACTAAATTTCTAAGTGACAAAAGGAGATAATTAAGGATAGGTACAATATTACTATAGTAAATTAGGGGTAGAAAGTACTGCAGAACTTGAGCTGTCAGATGTTATCAGTTTTCCTTATATTGTTCTTTTTGGTAATTAACTATCCTTAATCAATAAGTTGTCTAATTACTTAGCTGATGATCATTGCTGTTGTTCTTCTGTTTTGTGTTTTATTCCTGTTGATCTCTTGTCAATATTTGGTCAATTCTCTTTTCCCCTAATTTGAAGCAGGTTGAAATGTTAACTGAAACAGTTTCAATTCAGCAAAAGGCGGAGCTTTTGATCATCTGATATGGGTTTACACATTTGGTAATTGTAAGGTATTTTATGCTTCCTGGTCTTGAGCTTAACCTCTGTGTTATTGTCCTTTAATTTATGGAAGCAAAGTATACTTTTCAGTCCAAATTATGTTTATTTAACCCTAATTGTACCAAGTCGGAGTGAACATCAAAGAAACAAAAAGTGCATTGTCATAAACACTGCCATTTTAGTTTCATACTGAACTTCTGGCATAATACCAGACTCTATTGCTGAAATCCTGGTTCAGACCCGATCTTCTCCTTCTGACAACTTGATGAGAATGTGCAAAGGTTAGGTCTGGATTTCTCCTGCAGAGCATGCTCAGAAGATTCCTTCTATTATATGTTCTTCTCATCTATTTGTGTTATGTTAGTTTTTGGGCACTGTGTACTTCTGACATCATTGTTTAATTTCCAATCTATCATTTACCAGAAGTTACAATTTTCCGTTTCTGTTCAACAGACATAGGATTTGGTGTTACAATTAGCTGTAGTATATTTTTTGTTGATCTGCTTCTGCGACAATTGGCTTAATCATGCTTCTCATTGTGGGTTGTCAAAAATTTGTAGCAGTTCGATTTGTGCACTTGTCAAGCACCAAAAGCATTGAACAAACGGTCCTGACTGTTGCTTAAAGAAGGTCCCTTTCTTTTCTTATAAGTAGCCATTGCGCATGTACTTTTTAGATTTTAATAAAACAATGTTACAGCTGAAAAAAGGAAACTGGGGAACTGTTATGGTCGGTTTTGGGGTCGTCAATTAGGGATTTAGAGCTGTAACAGAACAGGGGCCGATGTTTTATTTTATGTCTTTTATTCAGTGTCCAGAAAAACGATAATTGAAGAAACGTGGAGCATGAACATGCATGTTTCAGTAATACTGGCACAAGTTTACCAGTTGCAGGACATATATATGATGCCATTAAGGAACTAGAGAAAAATATTTCAAACATGCATGTTCATGTGTAGATTTAATATAGAGAATGGGACAAATATCTTCTATTCTTTTTTTTCAGCTTATTTATTCGGCTCATATATGTATATATGATATTTCTGTTACAATGCAAGTACTTCATTTATGAAAATTTATAAAAAATGCAAGGATCATTTCATTGGGGCTGCATATATCATGTATAAATGTTGTCATGTACATGCCCGTGAGATTATATGTGCTAATTCACATCGGTGTATGAAATATTATGTAAAACAATTATTTTATTTGTTGTACTACATTTATAATACATTGTGTGTCTATTCATGTTTATAATCAATTGGAATCATATATCATGTCTAATGACCGTCGAAACTGGCAAATAAATATATCATTTTTTTCCCCACGAGTTTATACGAATTATATTCCATGCATAAAAACCGAATCACAATTATGCATAATGATACATCAAAAATTGTTTTTGTGTTTTTTGTGATGGCTTGGCAGTGGCAGCCAAGGACAAAATTGTTATGTTGTAGATATCAATTATGCATCAATAGATATGTTGCAAATTATATTTGATACACTAATTTAAATTGATACATCGAATATTAAGTTAAACAAAATGCTTAAATGGATTTATAATAAATTGAAGATGACCTCTAAGAGCATGCTCCAGAAATTCAAAGATAAGCGGAAGGAAAGGAACAAAAGGGGTGACCGGATTGCTCACAAATTTATTTACTTTAATAAATAAAATTTTAAAGAGTCAAAGAAAAAAATAAAAAAATGAGCATCAAGATAAAAGAAAATGAATAATATTTCTCTCTAGTCTCTATCTCCGTTTTACAAGATAATTTAGATTTCAGGTTCAAACGAACAAATAGACAAATAATTCGTCAGTTATTCGTTTAATATTGTTATTATTCGTTTAAGATAAATGGAATTATAAGAACTATATTATACTTTTAGAAGTTTTTTGGCTCTCATATCAGTATTTCCTTGGTCAACCATTGATTTTTTTGAGTAAGATGGTCAACCATTGATTCCATAGGAAGTATTTTATCAAATAAATATTTAGTTGCTAGCTTACAAGAAGGTTTAGCCAAATTGGTCAAATGATACATTAAGTTTATTGAAAATTACCCATCGACTATAAATAGTTAATTACTAACAAATGTTTGTTGATTTGACAAACTAATATTAAAATCTACGAGTAAAATTAGTGTGTGATGTGCTTATCAAGAGAACTTGGTGAGCATGACTCCAAAATTTATTGGATTGGTGCAAATAACAAATTCAAACCATTAAAACCAATCTACTTCACGAGTGATGTGTGAGCATGTAGAATTTTGAAGCTTTTGAATTTATTTAGTACAAAGTCAAGCGGTAAGAAAACATATCACATAAACGAGAAGGAAGAGTAGAACTAGGATGTTCTTAAATTCACCAAGTCCCTTTGTGAACTCAACTCTAAAATCTATCAGATTAGTTTCAAATGATTAATTCGAACCATTCAAACCCATCTACCTTACAAGTGATGTGTCGACATAAGAAATTGTTTAACTTTCAAATTAATTTAGTATAAAGCGGCCAAAATTAGAAAGTTTATAAATTAATTTGAATACATTCATTTTTTGAATGTTTTTTATCACTTGACTCTATACAAAATTAATTTGAAAATTTAAAATTTTCTCATGTAGATGGATCACTCGTAAGGTAGATGGGTTTCAACGGTTCGGATTCATCATTTAAAGCCACTCTACTAGATTTTAGAGTTGATAGATTTTAGAGTTGAGTTCACAAAAGAACTTGTTGAACTTAAGAACACCCTAGTTCTAATCCTCTAGAAATATTAAACTTAACCTTAAAAAAATATATTAATTCTTAGTACGCAAAATTTAAGTCAAATTTAAGTCAAGTACTTTGTAAAAATAATAATAAAAAATACAATTTTTAGAATTTTTACTTTTAATATACACGTGTTTGATGAGTTTAACTCCAAAATATATAATATTGATTTTAAACGATAAATTTCTATCTACTTTACAAGTGATGAATTTACATGCAAAGATTTTAAGTTTTCGAATTATTTTAATATAAAGTCAAGCGGTCAAAATTAGAAGATTTATAAATTAATTTTAGTGCATTCATTTTTTGACTACTTGACTTTATACAAAATGAATTCAACATTCTAAAAACTTTACATGTAAATTCATCACTCGTGAAGTAAATTAGTTTCAACGGTTTGAATTTATTGTTTAAAACCAATTTAATAGATTTTTGAGTTAAGCTCACCAAATACCTTGATGAATTTATAAACACCCTAGTTCTACTCTAAATACTTTTATCATAAACAAGTATGATTTATTTAAAAATATATATAGATATATTTTAAATGTAAAAAAGGTGCATATCATATGTGTGTATCACTCCTTTTTAAACAGAGATAAAAAGTTAAAAACAGATTATCCGAGCCACTTGACCAATTTGGTATAAATTAGCAAAGATCTTATATTTGTTTTTATATAGTAATTAGATTTTAATGAAACCGCAACCCAGCTTCTGATACGTTGACTTTGAAACCTCAAAAGTCTTCTCCTATGGAAAACAACATGGCAATTTAAAATTAAAATCCAATAATAGTTTTCAGGTTAAAGAACAAATCAAACATGATAAGATCACAGAAAAATTGTAGAAGTCAATGATATTAGGCCCTTGAATTTGCTTTTATATCAATTAATCGCGTGCGCGGTCAGACTTGACCATTCTAATTGGAGTCCGCATCGTCTGCATTGAGCATTTTTTGAGTTAATACATCTCGGCCGTCTGATTGTAAACAGAGTCCATCCGGCACACACCTAAAATATAGAGTCTTTAATATTAGTGCAGATTTAATTTGAACAAATCTTAAAACTTATCGGACGGTTCAGATACATTAACTCAAAAGATTCCTTTTTGAATTAATGCAGAGGATATGAATTCTTTGATCTCTTCGGTCGTGTAGCACATGTATCTTAGAAATTAACCTCAAGCAATTTCTCCATTATTTTATTAGATTTTTTTGTTTTTGCCTGATCTTAGAAATATAATTTTAATTATGTTCCATTCGAGTAGATTACTGCCTATTACACGTTTTTTTTTTAAATATGAGTTGGAGGTCAATAGAGTATTAATATAAATGATTTCTCCGCTTTGTGGATTTCAAACCTATAATCTCTCATATAGAAGTTATGTATCTTTGCTGCTAGATTAAATGTAAGTTCTTCCTATTACACAGTTTTAGAAGCACAAACTATTTATTGATAAGAATATAATTGATAAGACTGATAATTTGGACACATATGGTTCTATGTTATGAATTCGTATTTCTATTTTGAAAATTTAAATATTTAATCTGAATCAGTCAATATGATTTTTCGTACAAAAATGTACTTTGAGACAAAATTGTCTTTCTTTTAGAATTATTGACTTTTTAGATAGGCAGAAGTGATTTTCTATTTATCTAAATTTTTTTTAAAAAATATAAAATTTGACCTCTAAATACATTTCATACGAAGATCATCTTGAAATATGAATAAGGCACAGACTTGTGTACGCATTGCAAAGTTGCATATCCTCTCTCAAATAATTATGTAAGACTTTTATTACAATAATAAATAAGGGTACAGAAGTATTCGATCATGAAATAATATATTTTTCTGAGAAGTCCTTTTCTAGCTACCATTTCAACATATATTTTCACACGCTACTGAGAAGAGGAATTCAAACACAGAGATAGCATAATACCCTCTCTCATCTCTTTCATTTCCTCTATAATCATCTGTCTTCAAAAGAATCCAAGGGGCAAGTCGTTTTGAAGCATCAAATTACATATCATATGGCTGTAAGTTGTCACTTATATCATTTTTTTTATTTAATTGTCATATTCCAGATAATGGATTTCACATGATCAAAAGAAATTAAGAGATTTGACAGGTTTGTTCAGTTTAATTATGAAGAAATAAATGCATTTAATCTCCTAGATATTAGATGAATTTAGCTTTCTTTTCCTTGAAAAATATCTTACTTTTTCAATTTGGATCACTTTTTGTAAGATTTTAGATAGATCTTCCAGAGAGGACCAAAGAATTATTGGAACTTGAAAGTCTGATTTCTAATGTTATAATTGGTTAATCTCTACCAATTTATATCATATCAGTTGAAACAGTATCATAGCTGGTTCAATACCAGTACCAGACCCCAAAATCATTTGAAACAGTATGATAGCTGGTTCAATACCAGTATATCATGTCATTGCTTGTTCAATAGTTAGCAAACCCCAAAAACAGTATCATTGCTTTCTTTCTGTAATCTCAGTTGAACCTTATATGCAGAACCGAAAGCAAGCGAACATACCCAAGTTTGGTGAGTGGAAAGATGGCGGCGGCGACAGCACACCATACACTGTTGTCTTTGATCATGCTCGAATGAAGAAAACAAACCCGAATGTGAACCCTAACGACCCTAGCCAATTCCAAGAAATCGTCAGGGATCAGAGACTGGCAGCTCCTAAGCCAAATGCTGCACCACCTCAACCAATGAAAGGCGGCGGCGGAGAGCGAAGAGAGGAGAGAAGGTATCCACCGAGTACTCCACCGCAAGTTCATGGACGTGTAAGGCTTTTTTTTTTTTTTTCCTTTTTTGTCCGTGTCATGTACCAGAATATGAGTGCACTAGCAGTACTTACTGTACTGGTTGCTCATGATACAGAATGAAAAAAAGAGATTATTTTTTTTTGGTTGTTTTCTTCAACCTGGCATGCTTATTGATGTAATTTGTTCTGGTACAAAGAAGACTTCATGATTGCTGAACTGGTAGGGTAAAATTTATATTGCAGTGCCCTTTTAATTGTGTCCAACAGAGAGGTTTGGTTTTTGAAGTTGGTGTTCAGTTTTTTTATTTTTCTTTCATTGGAAATATACAGAAATTTCTGTTTATACTCAATTTTGCGGAGATTAGTCAAGCTATAAAAATACAAAAAAGGAGGAATTTTTTTTTTTATATAATCTAACTGACATTCAACCAGTGCCTAGCCCGAATGGGTCCGTTACCAGCACATTCAAGCCAGTACCATGCCAGATCATGGTGCAATTTAGTTAAGCAACAGCTATAACATGTTTCAAAAAATATGCATAATTTTCCTTTTTTTTATTTTTTATGATACAGCCAAGTGAAGATGTACTGGTACCAAAATTCGGTGTTTGGAACGATGCAAGTACCGGTACCGGCCATGATTTCACAGGCCAATTTCAGAGAGTAGGAGAGCAGAGGAATCGCGAGAGGGACCCCGGTGCGGCCCCACCGACACGCTATGATCAGGCTTACAATTCCCCTTATGCAACTGGAATAAGTTCACATCGAACTTCCAGAAGAAAGCATCACAGGTGTATGATCTTATAATGTGCTCATCAGCTGCCCTTTATGAGAATGTCTTTTTAGTTATTGTGTGATTTCTTTTCTTTCCTTTCCTTTCCTTTCCTCTTTGTTTTTTGTTTTTTTTTAATAATGGAGAAAGCTTAGAAGTGGTTTTGTGATACCTTGGATTTTTTTTTGATATACATATTATTATTTTGTCATATAGTTTTATTGATATTTCATAGTCTAATTTCTTAATTAAGACCAGAATGTTTGAACTGCTGTTGTTTGACCTGATATTAGAAAATGCTATTTTTATTATTATCATTAATTCATTATCACCGTTGTTGTTATTAACCCAAATTAATTTGTCATAAATTTAATTTAATAGGTTAAATTATTAAGTCGTTAAGCTGATTATGAACTCATAGTGCTATTAAATGGAATAATCAAATATGCATATTATTTAGATCTGTCAGTTCGGCTAGTATGACATTAATATCATTTCATTCTATATAACACCAATTTCAAAATCTATTGAATCGAATTAAATTTCAGTTTGTTTGGTTGAACCGAATAAGAGAAATTAAAATTTCAAAAAGTCAAACCTTAGCATATACATCCAATATATTAGTAATTTCATATAAATAAATATCTAAATAATATTACACGTTGTTCAATTTAAACAAAATATGTAGATATTTTAAAATATTCAATCAAAATAAAAGAAAGCAAGCGATAATATTTAAACTAAATAAAACATAAATTATACTTAAACTACTATAATTTGGTCGGTTCGGTTTAGTCAGTTTTGAAAAATCTAAACCAATCCGATCAATATAAACCAAAATAATTTATAAATTTAACCGAACCAATTCATTTAAATTGAAAAACCGATCCACTTTTCGGTTTGATTGAAAACCAAACAAACGCAACTGTTTGAACGCCCCTATAAATCAAAAAACCGATCCACTTTTCGATTTGGTTGAAAACCAAACAAACGCAACTGTTTGAACGCCCCTAGATATGTGTATAGACTACAGAGTATTGAATATTCTTGCATCTGTTATGGATTCCGTCACATAAGAATTATGGTTCTACTGTCTAACTATGTATACTTAATTTTTCTTATCTCACTTAATGATATTTTGTGAAAAAAGAAATGGTGCTTATTCCGTGGGGAAAAAAAATTGGTCGGACTTCATTTTCTTTTCCCTAACTTTTTAACTTGCAATAATGAGAATTCTGTTCGAAAATAAATTCAATTGAGAAATGAGAAAAATATAGGTCGAACACAATTTGAAAAAAATCTATCCAATAGGGGTATGTTCTATGTTGCATGGATACGGTTACGGGTATCGTATCGAATACGATACGAGTACAGGGATACGGTAATTTTGAAAAATATAGAATACGATACGTTTATTACATATATTATTTTTAATTAATTTATATATTGTATTTAGATAATCATAACTTAAATTAAATTTGTAGAAAAATAAAGACTTCATTCAAGTATAAGATAAATACTATATTGACTAGATCTTGTCACATGTGAGGCTCTAGTGTAGTGGTTAAAGATTTTGACCCATATTTGAGAGGTCCAAAGTTCGAACCAAGCTAGCAGCGACTAGCGCAGTCCATAGGCGCGGTCCACATGCATGAACTGGTTCACGGGCGCAGCGCAGCTCGCTGGTCACAGGCACGTATCCATCAGTGTCCGGATCGTATCAGCCGTGCCAACTCAGTATCATAGACCATATCAAGAGGGTAAGGACACGTCAGCTAGTGTATCTGATACGTATTGTGTCCGTGCCGGAGGAGTGTCAGTGTCGGATACGTGTCAGACACAGGTACGATCACCATCTAGGAGTATCAGAGTAGCATATGGTATGTTTGATTGCAAAACAAAAATAACTAGAATAGTCAAATCAATAATAACTATTGTTTGTCTTATTAAAATAGCCAAACTTCAAAATTCTTAAAAATAGTCTATTTTAATAAAACAAAAAAAAAAATTGAATTCACTATTCTAACTATTTTAACTCAACCAAACACCAAGTAAGCTATTCCGAATAATCCAATCTTAAAATTAGCCTATTCTCTTTTTTTGAAAGGCTTGATGGTTGCTACCAAGAATTAACCTATTATCAGTACAACTAAACATACCATGGATTGGGAAACCAAGAAACATCGTGGGATTTATTTCAGCGAAAAAGCCCAAAATGCTTATTATCCAACGGGCCTAATAAGGCCTAACGAAAGGATCACTAATTAAGACACTTAACAGGCCGAACGAGGCTTAATCTGAACTTGAGGAATCCAAACGGTACCAGACGCAAGTCATATTCCAATCAAAAAAAAAGAAAAGACGCAAGTCGTATCCGTATCTATTTAGAATATAGAGGTCTGTTTTGAGATTCGTTCTGGATTAAAACGAACAACTTAGATCTCCTCGCACTCGGTGCGGTATTGTGCTGGAATTTAATTCGTACTGGAGGGGGTCAAAGTCCTTTTTTTACTTAAATGCTAAGTATTGAAAAGAGGGAAGCAAATCTGCTGGGTCCTGCGATTCCAATTTCAATCGTTCATTTATTAGAACGTAGAAATCTCAAAAGGAGATGACTTTTGTGTACGAATTTCAAAAAATATAAACAGTTGAAATTAAAATCGCAGCATATTATTTACTGAAAAGAGAGATGGATTTATAACATTTGTAAGTTATAATATTTTATAATAATTTAGTTTTGTAACTTTTAAAGTCTGATCAGTCGATTCAAACCGTTTAACATGATTTCTATATTAAAATATGTTTGGAGATCAAATTTTTTATTTTTTTTATAATATTTATTAAGTATTTTACAAAGTTATTGTTTTAATAGTCTAGAATTATCTAAAAACAACATTTTTGTGCATCTCATTCAGTTAAAATGATTTCACAATTCTTTTTTTTTTTTTTTTTTCTTAAGTTTTGTGTTACCGGAATAAAATGTTACATTTTGGAAGTAGTGTTTTTTGTTTCATTGATTTCATTGTGGAAGTGAAACCAGAGTTTTTAAAATAAACAAGTACAAACTCTCAACTCTTTAGAGCAATGTGTTTCTTGTATCAGTGGAGTTGTAATTTTTTGTAAACAAGATCAAAATCCCTACCATTAATTCAATACATTCTTTATGAACTAAAGGGTTTTAATTGACTTTAATGAGCTTTCAATAATTCAGATCCATACATTGCGATACCAGACTGAATATAATGAGATATAAGTCGCTAGTTTTAATATGACACAAATATTAAAACAGATCCCTTATATCTAAATAGAAACTGAATTTCAATCGCTCGACTGAAAGTTTACCAATACACATTGTATTCAGTCCAGTATCTAAGAGGATATAAATTCTCAATAACTTTGCTGATATTTGTCATAGACATTTTAATTATCTCAGATTATAACAAACCACTTTATCAATATTGTATCGTGGCATCTCAAGCCTGACATTAATTTTAATACACTTATTTTTTTATTATTGTTTAACAATTTGAAAAATTCATATTTTTTGTATTTAAATGCTCACTTTTAAAGTAGATTAATTTTGACAGTTTGAATTAAATATTTGAAATCGATTTGATAAATTTTAGTGCTAAATTCACCAAAAAAAAATCGATGAGATTAAGAACATCCTACTTCTTTTGTAACTCAATTTAAAATGTAAATTTGTTCCCCCCCTGAAAATACACTGCTTCCTATTCCAATCTCCTCTTTGGACTGATAAGATTTGAATTTGACGACCCCACAAATCAGCAATACATAAATTAGAGCAAAACTAGGGTGTGACGTGCTCACCAAGAGGAGTTGGTGAGCACACCTCCAAAAAACTATCAAATTGGCTTCAAACTACGAATTCAAACCGTTAAAATCCAAATACTTCGTGAGTGATGCATGTACATGCAAATTTTTTAAAGTTTTGAATTAATTTAGTACATAATCAAGCGGTAAAAAAAAATAATGAAAAATTAATACATAAAATAATTAAAAAAATAACTTATAAAATGTTTATTATTTTGACCACTTAACTATGTACTAAATGAATTCAAAACTTTATAAATTTTGCATGTACATGTATTATTCACGAATTACTTGAATTTCAACGACTTGAATTTATAGTTCGAAGTTAATCTAATAATCTTTTAAAGATGTACTCATCAATTCTCTCTTGAGCACATCACACTCTAATTTTGTTTCATAAATTATGCTTGTAGTCTTATAAGTCTTATAAGGTAAAAATGTTGATTGCAAGAGTTTCAGACAAACGGGTCCCACATATCAGCGAGACAAGGGACTGGAGCACTGGCGTGTTACGTGTTGGAGGGTTCTCGCCTCCTCGCCCCGACGAGTCACGACTCTTCTCTCTTCCCCTTTCCCCCAAAAACAAACAATTCTATTTCTACCGACCTATCTTTCCTCTTCTTAAATCACTCGTCTCTCTCTCTTGCTCTTTCTCCACTATCTCCTTCTCTCTCTCTCTCTCTGCTTTATACATCTCCCTTCTCACTGAATCGCTCGATGCATACACCCCGCTCTCTTTCTCAATCGTTGTTCTTCTTCTTCTCGCACCTCAAGTCCGATAAGTATTGGTATATCTCTCAACCTTGTTTTTCTATTTTTTGATCTTTAAAAATAGGGTTCTATTTTGGGCGAGTTTCCTTATTTATGCGATTTTTAGGGTTTTGATCGTTTCGTACTTCGTTTATAGTTTCGTGAGATAGAAGAAAGGGTTTCCCTTGAGCAGAGATGGCAGCTCATAGGTCGAGCTTTCCTCTCCGCCTACAACAACTCCTAACCGGTGGACGGTCCATTTCACCCTCTCTGAAGCTTGAATCCGAGCCGGTAAGCCTGAAGGTTTTATTTTTCATAGGTTGATCCCTTTAGGTTTAGGTCGTCTTATATATATTTGATGATCGATATTGCTTATTTTTTTTGTCACATGGTAGATTCTGAGTAAGGAGATATACATTTAGAGTGCATCCTTTGTCTAATTTTATAATCTGTGTTTTGTATGGGCGAAACATGATTCGATGTGAATGATAGTGTTTTGGTTGCTGGTGCTTCTGATTCAGATAAAATACAGCATCCTTTGTCTAATTTAACATGTTTTGTATGGGTAAACATGATTCGATGTGAATGATTGTGCTTTGGTTGCTGGTGCTTCCGAGTCAGATAAAATAAAGCATTCAAAGCTATTATTTTTCAAGTAATTAGGGTTTATCAATTGTCTGATGCCGATTTGATGTATTTTTTCTATATACACCTGCTGGAACTGTTTTAGTGCTTAATCAGCTAACTTGTAGCTTTTAAAATTTGGCATCTAGTGTGACTTCATTCCATTAATGTGATGTTCAAGCTTGTTAGTGCAAATTATCAATGTTCTTGCATATTTGCACCTTAAAAAACATTGTCTCATGCTATAAAGGTTTTCGTTCTATTCACAATGTTATCCATCTGCGGTTTGGGTTAGGAGAACAGTATAGTCTGTAAGGGTATATGAAAATAATTCTGAATTGCCTTTCATCTCAGCTTCATCATCTAGAATCACATTTACCAGAACTTTATGAGTACATATACATGTTAGATTATTGCTGCGAAATGAAGCTTACAATATGTTTTTTCATCTTTCATTTTTGTTAAAGATGTTTTATTCAAGACGTGACAAATTTATTAAGTGGAATGCTAATTGTTTGCCATGTGATAATTGCAGCCACCTAAAGTAAAGGCGTTTATTGATCGAGTCATCAATTGCCCTTTAAATGATATTGCCATACCCCTTTCTGGCTTCCGGTGGGAGTATAAAAAGGTACGACCCTTTTCCATATTTCCTAACCCTTACACTGGATTGCTTGAAGTTGCAAATTTCTGTACCTTAATATCCTTGAGCAGCTAACAAATAATATTTAGATAATTTTATAGATGAGTTCATTTAATGTTTCTTTGTCATATATGATCACAGGGTAATTTCCACCACTGGAGGCCACTGTTTTTGCATTTTGAGACGTTTTTGAAGACATACATTGCCTCTAGAAATGATCTCCTTTTATTGGATAGCTTCTCAGCAGAAGATCCTTTACCGAAGAACACTCTTATACAGATCTTGAGAGTTATGCAAATTATTTTAGAAAATTGCCATAACAAGACGTCTTTCCCTGGCCTTGAGGTAAGCTTTATTGCTGAGCTTGATCATATCTTTTTCTCAGGAGTCTGCAAAGGTCCCTTTACACTAAGCACCTTAAATTCAGAAAGTCTTTTGTCCTCAAGCTTTGTAAGGATTATCTTAGGAGCAGTTTTGTTATAATGCAAGCAAGGAGGAAAAAGACATGAGGTTTAAATATACCTGTGGCCAATTTATCCAATAAAACCTAGAAAATCAGATTCAAGCCGTATTGTTGCTGTTACTAATAAGCTTGTAAGAATCACTATATCAAAGTGGGCTACTTTGTTAACTTATAAGTGTTGATTTGTACTTTTGGTTGGTTTTATAAGAGGCCTCAGGTCTGTACTAGAGTATCAAAGTTGAAACATATTAATGGGAGAATGAAAACCATATGGGTGCCCAGAGTACTGGCAGGTCCCTGTGGAGTACCCAATACTATACTAGTTTATTTCTCTGTATATTTACTTAGAGCATGTATTTTTTTTTTTTATATTCTTAGTGGTTTCTTAGGTGTTAAAGCAGAAAATTGAAATAAAAATTAATTGCTGCATTCCTCCTTGGCACTTCAATTCTGAATTGTACTTACTTTCGTTTTTCTTTCTCAGCACCTCAAGCTGCTACTTGCATCAACTGATCCTGAGATTCTCATTGCCACTTTAGAAGCCCTATGTGCTCTGGTGAGAGTCAATCCCTCCAAAATACACGTCAGTGGAAAATTGATTGGCTGCGGGTCTATTAACAGCCATCTACTGTCTTTAGCCCAAGGCTGGGGCAGCAAAGAAGAAGGCCTCGGGCTTTATTCATGTGTGGTCTCCAATGAAAGGACTCAACCTGGTGGCTTATCACTTTTTCCTTCCGACTCAGAAAACAAGTCTGACACCACCCAACACCGTCTTGGCTCAACCCTACATTTTGAGTGTAACCTACCAGCTGACCAAGCCAAATCCTGTGGAATGTGTGTAATAGACATACCTGACCTGCACCTTCGTAAAGAAGATGACCTAACCATCTTGAAGCAGTGTGTAGAAACATACAATGTGCCACCCGAACACAGGTTCTCTCTCCTCACAAGGATCCGATATGCCCGTGCCTTTTCTTCCTCTAGAACCAGCCGAATTTACACCAAAATAAGCCTTCTTGCATTTATTGTCCTGGTTCAGTCCAATGATGCGGGTGACGAACTTGTTTCATTCTTCACTAATGAGCCGGAGTATACTAACGAATTAATCCGGCTGGTACGATCTGAAGACGCATCGGTACCTGGTTCAATTCGAGCTGTTGGCATGCTGGCACTTGGTGCTCAGCTAGCGGCCTATGCCTCATCCCACGAACGGGCTCGGATACTCAGTGGATCCACCATAATATCTGCTGGGGGAAACCGGATGGTGCTTTTAGGGGTTCTTCAAAAGGCTATATTGACTTTGAACAACCCTACCGATCCCTCTTCTCCAGTCTTTGTGGATGCTCTCCTCCGTTTTTTTCTCTTTCATGTCATGTCCACCTCTAGCTCTGGTGGGTCGGTTCGTGCTTCGGGTCTGGTCCCTTCGTTATTGCCCCTTTTGCAAGACTCTGACCCAGCCCACATGCATCTTGTTTGTCTCGCTGTAAAAATATTACAGAAGCTGTTGGAGTATAGCACCCCGGCTGTTGCATTGTTCAAAGACTTGAGCGGGGTCCAGCTGTTGGCCCAAAGACTGCATATAGAGGTTGAGAGGGTTATTGGCTCTTTAGATGAGGCCGGTGCCGGTGCTAGTTCCAGTGCTATGGTTATCTCTGACGCAGCAAAGTCTGACGAAGATCATCTTCACTCACAAAAGCGGCTTATCAAAGCTTTGCTAAAGGCACTGGGAACTGCTACCTATTCTCCTGCGAACCCTGCACGGGGTCAGAACTCACAAGACAACAGCAATAACTCTCTCTCTGGTTCTCTCTCCCTTATATTTCGCCAGATGGACCGGTTTGGTGGAGATATTTACTTCTCAGCTGTTTCTCTTATGAGTGAGATGATACACAAGGACCCTACTTGCTTTCCTGTTTTGCAAGAACAAGGGCTACCTGATGCATTTTTATCGTCTGTTCTGGCCGGTGTGGTATCTTCATCTAAAGCTCTCATCTCTATACCTAATGGGCTTGGTGCAATATGTCTTAACACACGGGGGCTTGAGTCTGTCAGAGAGTCCTCTGCACTGCGCTTTCTGATAGACCTTTTCACAACCAGGAAGTATCTTATAGCAATGAATGAAGGTGTGGTTTTATTGGCGAACGCAATGGAGGAACTGCTCCGCCACCAGTCTTCTCTTAGGAGCTCTGGTGTGGAGATTATTATAGAAATTCTTAACAAGCTCTCTTTGATGGGGGAAGAAGGGGAGAAAACTGGTGCAGAACCTTCTGGGAGCTCTGATGGAGTTGCTGACATGGAGACCGACAGGGAAATTAAGGCTGCTCCAGAGGGGCATGACTTGATGGGTGGTGTTGGGTCAGGCTCGGGCACTGATGGCATCACGGACAACCAATTCATCCACCTTTGTGTTTTTCATGCAATGGTGCTTGTCCATCGCACTATGGAGAACTCGGAAAGTTGCAGGCTGTTTGTAGAGAAGGGGGGTATTGAGATTTTGTTAAAGCTACTTCTTCGACCGAGTATTACACAATCATCAGAAGGGATGCCTATTGCCTTGCACAGCACTGTAGTCTTCAAAGGCTTCACACAACATCACTCGGCTCCACTTGCACGTGCCTTCTCATCCTCCCTGAGGGAGCATCTGGCGAAAGCCTTGACTGAATTAACCCTGGACCCAACTTCTGACAACCATTCCACACCTTCTCTTTTTGTGGTGGAGTTCCTACTCTTCCTGGCTGCCTCAAAAGATAACAGGTGGATAAATGCATTGCTGGTGGAATTTGCTGATGCGGGGAAGGATGTGTTGGAAAATATTGGTCAGGCTCATAGGGAGGCATTATGGCAGATAGCACTTCTAGAAGATTGCAAGGTATTGGATGGGGATGCAGAGAGTTCTAATGTGTCCACTAGTGATGCCCAGCGGTTGGATTCTGAGATTGACGACGCCCGGTTAGGCTCTTTACGGCAGTATATTGATCCTTTGTTGAGGCGTAGGGGTTCTTCTTGGAGCATAGAGTCACAGGTTTCTGATCTCATCAACATTTACCGTGATATCAGCCGGGTTTCTGGTGCCCGTACTGATCGGTACTTGAGTTCCCTCGAACGTTCTTCAAGTTCTTCAGACCGCACCCCTCGTTCGTCAGATTCCAATCCTAGCTCTGGTGGTAGCACTTCTGGGGCCAGAACAGTTGAGGAAAACAAGAAACTTTCTTATTCTTCATATCACGACATGTTAACCTCTCTTTCATACCACATTGATCATCTTTTCATGGAACTCGGTAAGGCAATGCTACTATCCTCACGGCGGGAGAACAACCCAGTGAACCTCTCTCCTTCAGTTGTATCTGTTGCTGGTACAATTGCCTCTATTGTGTCAGAGCACTTGAATTTTGGGGGGCATGCGCGCCCTAATGAGAGTGAAGTTTCTGTGACTACTAAGTGCCGGTATCTTGGCAAGGTGCTATATTTTATTGATGGTATTCTGCTGGACCGGCCAGACTCATGCAACCCAGTCATACTGAACTGTTTCTACAGCCGGGGTGTCATTCAATTGATTTTAACTACTTTTGTAGCCACAAGCCAATTACTTTTCACAGTTACAAACCGCTTGCCAGCCTCTCCCATGGAGACTGAGGATTCCAAAGGCAGTTCTGAAAAGGAGGATTCAGAGAGCATGTGGATACATGGCCCGCTTGCGAGCTATGGTGCTGTCTTGGATCACCTGGTCACATCTTCATTCATCCTCTCCAGCTCTACGAGGCAGTTACTTGAACAACCTATAGGCACTGGAAGCATCCAATTCCCCCAGGATGCAGAGGCATTTGTTAAAACGCTTCAGTCTAAAGTCCTGAAGGTCGTGCTTCCGATATGGACCCACCCCCAGTTTGCTGAGTGCAACTTGGAATTTGTTAGTGCATTGACATCTATCATGAGGCATGTGTACTCTGGGGTTGAAGTGAAAAACACGGGGACTGGTAATGTTGGTTCTCGTTTGGCGGGTCCACCACCTGATGAGTCTGCAATTGCTTTGATAGTTGAAATGGGTTTCTCCCGTGCAAGGGCAGAAGATGCTCTAAGACAGGTTGGTACAAACAGTGTGGAGATTGCAACTGACTGGCTGTTCTCACATCCGGAGGAGCCAGAAGAGGATGATGACCTTGCACGTGCACTGGCCATGTCTTTGGGTAACTCAGATTCACCACCTAAAGAAGAGGAGAAGAATGAGCCAGAGGTCGAGGTAGAAGAAGAAAGAATGCAGCTACCACCGGTAGATGAGATGCTGACCTCTTGCATAAGGCTTCTGCAAATGAAGGAATCACTTGCTTTCCCAGTCCGAGACATGCTTGTCACAATCTGTTCACAGAATGATGGTCAGTATCGGCCGAAGGTTCTCACTTTTATTATTGACCGGGTGAGAGAAATCTGTGCTGTGCCCATTCTAACCGGAAACTCTGAAATCTCAGCTTTGTTCCATGTACTCGCACTTATCCTGCACGATGACACTGCAGCACGCCAGGCTGCCTTGAAGGCTGGTCTGCCCAAGATCGCTCTTGACCTTCTATCAGGTTGGGATATGGAATCATCAGTAAAGAGCGAGTCAAATGGAGTTCCAAAGTGGGTTACATCTTGCTTCCTGTCAATCGATCAAATGTTGCAAGTGGAGCCAAAGTTGCCTGATATCACCGAGCTTGAATTAGGAAAAGATGACAAGGAGAAATCAACTGGTCAGGCATCAGTTGTTATTGACCAATCATGTAAAGAAACAGAGGCCGCACCAGAGGCTGCTGGGTTGTTGGACACAGCAGATCAGAAGAGACTCTTGGAGTTGTGCTGTAGATGTATGCAGAACCATGTGCCATCCGACACCATGCATGTGGTCCTCCAGCTGTGCGCTACTTTGAGTAAGGTCCATCCTATAGCTGTTACCTTTCTTGAAGTTGGTGGTTTGAATGCTTTGCTTAGTCTACCGGTTTGTTGTTTGTTTCCTGGGTTTAATGCTGTTGCTGCTTCTATCATACGACATATTTTGGAGGACCCCCACACTCTCCAGCAAGCAATGGAGCTGGAGATACGCCACTGTCTTATCACTGCTGCAAACAGAAATGGAAACCCTAGAGTTACCCCGCGTAACTTTGTGCAGAGTTTATCTGATGTTATTTCCCGGGACCCAGTGGTCTTTATGCGGGCTGCTCGGAATGTGTGTCAAATAGACATGGTTGGTGATCGACCATACATCGTGCAGTTGAAGGAACGTGATAAGGAGAAGAGCAAGGAGAGAGAGAAGGATAAGTCAGCTGAGAAAGACAAGGTTGACAGGCTGCCTTCTGATCAGGCAAAACAGCTGGACTCAAACACGAAGATTGACTCAAACACAAAGATTGCAAAGGCACACAGAAAATCCCCCCTGAGCTTTGTAACAGTAATAGAGCATCTGTTGGACTTAGTAGTAACTTTTGTGCCTCCCCCTCTCCCTAGAACTGACGATCAAGCCGATTCAGGTGTGCCTGCCAGTTCATCAGCTTCTGACATGGACATCGATACATCTGCTTCAGCCAAGGGAAAAGGGAAGGCTGTAGCCAACTCACCTGAAGAGAGCAAAACAGCTTTACAAGAGGCCACTGCCTCTGTTGCCAAGATGTCCTTTTTACTGAAGCTCTTAACTGATGTTCTCCTGACCTATGCCTCGTCAATCAATGTTCTTCTCCGCCGGGATGCAGAACTCAGCTTACGTGGGCCCATCCATGCTAGTGGATCTGGAGGTGTTTTTAGTCACATTGTTCGCCAGTTCCTATCTTGTTCCCCTGCAAAACCAAAGAAGGACAAGAAATCTGAGGGTGACTGGAGATACAAAATGGCGACACGCTCTAGCCAGTTTCTGGTTGCTTCAGCTATTCGTTCGGCTGAAGCAAGGAAAAGGATATTCTCTGAAATTTCAAGCATGCTAGCTGAGTTTGTAGACTCCTCGAATGGGTGCAAGGCACCAGATTTGAGCATGAATGCATATATCGACCTCCTTAATGAGATACTTGCAGCCCGCTCACCAACCGGTTCCTACATATCTGCTGAAGCTTCATCTACATTTATTGATGTTGGTTTGGTCCACATGCTAACTCGTACACTTGAAGTGTTGGATCTGGACAACTCTGAGTCCTCAAAGGTTGTTACAGGCATAGTTAAAGCACTTGAACTAGTCACAAAGGAGCACGTGCACTTGTCCGATGCGAAGGTAGAGAGAAAAGCCAGCTCCGATCCAAATCAGGTAGACTCTTCTGCTGGGGCTGACAGATTGCAGCCCACTGAAGCTGGTGGCCAGACTGAGACAGCTGGTGGTGCTGCCTCACAAGGTGATGCATCAAACTCTGTGTGGGCACAAGGTGATGCATCAAACTCTGTAACTGATGAAATGGAGCATGACTATGATGGTGAGGACGATTTCATGCAGGATGTTGTGGCAGAAGATCGTCCTGAGAACAATGATGGCATTTCAAGTGTAGAAATCACCTTTAATATCCGGCATGATGATGCGGACCGGATGGTTGATGACAATGATGATGATGATGTGGATGACGAGGATGAGAGTGATCGAGATGGCAATGATGATGATATGTCAGGGGATGATGATGGAGATGATGATGAGCGTGATGAGGATGACGAGGATGAAGATGTCGATGATGATGAGGATGATGGAGAGCATGATGGTTTGGAGGAGGAAGAGGATATGCATCACATGCACCATGCAGACACTGACCCTGATGACCATGAGATGGATGAAGAGGAGTTTGATGAGGACATGCTAGAGGAGGATGAGGATGAAGACGAGGAAGATGAGGAGGGAGTTATACTGCGACTGGAGGAGGGGATAAATGGAATTAATGTTTTTGATCATATTGAGGTGCTTAGTGGGGGTGGGGGCACTGGTGACACCTTGCGTGTTATGCCATTGGATATTTTTGGGACCAGACGTCATGGACCGAGTGGGCGTACCACATCAATCTATAATCTCCTGGGAGGCAGATCTGGTGCTGATCAAGGTGGCCGTGCTGAGCACCCACTGCTCGAGGAGCCGACTGCCCTTCGACTGCTTGCCCAACACAGACAGTCAGGTTAGTTGTTATGTTACTGCTAGTTTCTGGTAGTCAGTTTTCTAAGGGGTGCTCCTTTGGAATGCTTCTCAAACTAATATATTAAATAAGTGCATTCAAAACCAAATTCATTCATTCCTAAAGATTGAAATGAAATGAAAAATAGCACACAAAAAAGGAATGATATTAAAAGTTCACCACTTCAGTTATATTTCTCTCTTGTTGTTGATTATTGCAGATTTTTTATTTTTACTTTTTTCAAGTACATGTGTAATTTGTGTTAGTTTATTGCAAAGTACCTGCTCTTGTTTGTTCATTAGGACCATTTAAGAATATTTTACCTTTCTCCTTTATGCAGATAGCACAGTCGATTTAGCTTTCTCTGATAGAAATCAGGAGAACAACTCCTCCCGTCTGGATGCAATTTTCCGGACTCTAAGAAGCAGTCGGCAAGGAAACCGGTTCAATATCTGGTTGGATGAAAACCATCCACGTGGGGGGTCCACAGCTCCAGCGGTGCCACAGGGATTGGAGGACCTGATCATCTCTCAGTTGAGACGGCCTACACCTGAGCAACGATCTGATCCAAGTGCGCCAGCAATCCGGCCAGAAGGTACAGACGAGCCCAGCAATTTACAAGGGTCTGATTCTGGAACCAGGGAGCAAGCACAAGCTGGACTTGCAGAAGGAACTGAAAATGCTAATGAGACTGCTCCATCTGAGGGTGCATCTCTCCAAGGAGACGCATCAAATGCTAGTGAACAGGCAACTGACATGCAGTACGAACGATCTGATGCAGCATCAACCCGGGACCGTGATGGGGAGGCTATCAGCCAGGCAAGCAGTGAAAGTGGTGCTACCATTGGGGAGTCCTTACGTAGCCTAGAGGTTGAAATTGGAAGTGTAGAGGGACATGATGATTCGGTGAGAAGGCCACCAGGTGGAGGAGCAGTCCCTTCCAATGTATTGGAGAGAGTGAGTGAAGTACCGCAAAGCGCAAGTGAAGAGGGTGGACAGGCCGACTCAGGCCCGCAAGAGGGACAGCAAGCAAGTAACAGAAATGGAGAAGGTGATTCATCGATTGACCCGACATTTTTGGAGGCTCTGCCGGATGATTTACGTGCTGAGGTGCTTTCCTCTCAACAGAACCAGGCTGATGCACCATCTGGAGAGCGGGCCCAACAGAATGATGGGGAGATTGATCCAGAGTTTTTGGCTGCGCTTCCACCAGATATTCGTGAGGAGGTATTGGCTCAACAGCGGGCCCAGCGACTACAGCAGTCGCAAGAGCTGGAGGGACAACCCGTGGAGATGGATCCTGTCTCCATTATCGCAACTTTCCCTTCTGAGATTCGTGAAGAGGTGGGATGACTACTGCATTACTGATACTTAATGGTTATTCAATTTGTAGTTTTCTTTACTGCAGGTGCACTAATTAGGACCCATAGCAAAAGGATCATCTTAGTATTGATGCTGATTCCATTGCTTATTTGAGCTCTGTCATTTTATTTTAGGTTCTCCTGACATCACCAGATACTCTCCTTGCCACTCTGACGCCTGCATTGGTAGCTGAAGCAAACATGCTGAGAGAGAGATTTGCTCATCGGTATCACAGTGGAACACTGTTTGGTATGGGATCAAGAGGCAGGAGAGGTGAGTCATCAAGATTGTTGCCTCATGGTGAAGGTGGGTCCCGTCAGACATCTAGTAAGGTTGTAGAAGCTGATGGTACTCCTCTTGTCGATAAGAATGCCCTCAAAGCTCTCATTAGATTGCTCCGAATTGTTCAGGTACTTATAATCCTACCTGCAATCTTGACAATTTTTGTTGCTTAAGTGCACATGGATACATGCATTAACCAAACTAGAATACTGGAATATTTGCGGCTCTCGTTGATTTTTGTGCTTTATTGGGTTACATAGAAACATTTTACTTTATTCTATCATTTATCTTATTCTGCTGATTTCCAGAATGTTGTTGGTTCCCAGCTATTGGTAAAATGAACAGAAGGAAAAGTGGACAAAAGCATTCAATTGTGTAACACCAAATGAACAAAACTGTTTAGGCAAAAATAAAAGAGCCTTGTATACATTCTTACTTGTATCATTTTTAATCATGTGCTTTCTGACAGCCATTGTACAAGGGTCAGCTACAGAGACTTCTTCTCAACCTCTGTGCGCACCGAGAAACAAGGGCATGCTTGGTGCAAATCTTAGTGGATATGCTTATGCTTGACCTTCAAGCCTCCACAAGCAAGCCAAACAGCTCGGTGGAACCACCTTTCAGGCTGTATGGTTGCCAGAGTTCCATCACATACTCTAGGCCCCAACACTCTGATGGTAAGCATGTTTCTTCTTTCGTACCTATCTCTGGAAAGGTAAAATAATTAAATAAGTAATAAAAATTCCAAGTTGAATTACAAAATCATGCTTTTAGTTTAACAAGAAGTGGGTCACTGCAGGTACAAAACCATAACATATGGATATATTCTAACAGAATATATTTAATACTGAATCACACTAATATCCCTTTGGTATACTTATCAGGAGTACCTCCTTTGGTATCTCGCCGCATTCTAGAGACTCTAACATACCTGGCCAGGAATCATCCCAATGTGGCGAAACTTTTGTTATACCTTGAGCTCACCCGACCCACTGGAACTGAAGCCCGTGATGTGGGCCGTGGCAAGGCCATACTCATGGAGGAAGATAAACCTGAAAATGACAAGGCTTATGCAATAGTCTTACTTCTTACTCTGCTGAACCAGCCATTGTATATGAGGAGTGTGGCTCATCTTGAACAGGTTCTTTATCTGATTTGTAGGTCTTATTGTTTTTTTTAATCAGAAATTGAACTGATCAAGTATCATCAATTGGTCTTGGCCTTTAATGGGTTTTTACTCGTTCTTAGGCTGGTTTTAATTGTTCAGACTAATTTTAAGCACCCTTATACTCTAATTTCTCCGACAGAATAGATGAAAAAATAAAACCTTCAATACCAGTAATACTGAATTTGTGGGGCCATATTTTTTTTCCTGAACTTGATACTTGGTACCTCAAGATAGAACATTTTCTAAACCCTGTTTTTATAACAGCTATTGAACCTTCTTGAAGTCATCATGGTAAATGTGGATCATGAGACTGAACAATCTGAAAAGACAGCAGAAGAGAAACCACCGGGTTCTGATAGCACTATGCAGGAAGCTGCTCAAAATAGTAATACTGTCACTGTCGGTGCTTCTGGTTCAACAGAACCAAATACCCGTGGCACTGGAGAGGCAAAAACAGAGCAGCCTCTGAATGATGTCTTACAGAGCCTGCCTCATCCTGAGCTTCGCCTTCTGTGTTCATTGCTTGCACGTGAAGGGTACGTATGCATTTTTATTGACAGTCTGTTATATACTAGGATGTATTTCATTCATTATTGATCCATTTGGCTGATTGCACCTGCCCTTTTAAAATGGAAACTACTTTATATAGTGGGACTAAAATGAAATAATGGACTATGCACTATCTTTCTTTATAGCATGGAATAAGGTTCAAAGGTACTCAGCAGTCTAAATTGGGAATGAAAGAGAAAATCCAATTTACCAAACTGCCTTTTACCAAAGACATCTTCAAAATGGTTATTCTTATCTGTTCTGTGTCAGATGCTTGCTTATTTTAATTTGTTGGATTTTCTCATGACATGTAATTTCTTTCTTTCTTTTACAGGTTGTCAGACAATGCGTATCTCCTTGTGGCGGAGGTTTTGAAGAAGGTGGTTGCACTGGCTGCCAGTTATTGCAGCTTGTTCATTACAGAGCTGGCCCACTCGATGCAAAACCTCACCCAGGGTGCAATGAATGAGCTCCGTTCATATGGTGAAAATAGCGAAAATGCGCTTCTCAGTGCATCGTCCACCAATGGGACTGCTGTACTAAGGGTCTTACAGGCATTGAGTTCTTTAGTGTCCATGCTGCAAGAGAGAAAAGAAAAGGAAATTGATGCCCTTGGTCAGATATCTGACATAAATTCATCTCTTGATTCTCTGTGGCTCGAGCTGAGCAACTGCATAAGCAAGATTGAGAGCTCACCAGATTATCCTGCTGACCAGCTGAGCTCACCTTCTGCCAGCGCTGGACCTATGGGCAACTCTAATTCGTCACCACCTCTACCAGCCGGTACACAAAATATACTACCTTACATCGAATCATTCTTTGTGACATGTGAGAAGTTGCGTCCCAGCCCCTCTAGCCAGTCAGAAACACCACCTCAGGACAGTGCATCAACTACCTCTGACACGGATGATACCACCAAGCACAATGCACTCGTTAAATTCTCAGAGAAACACAGAAAGTTGCTGAATGCATTCATTCGTCAGAACCCCACCCTCCTCGAGAAATCCTTCTCTCTAATGCTAAAGATCCCACGCTTGATTGATTTTGATAACAAGAGAGCATATTTCAGGTCGAAAATAAAGCACCAACATGACCACCACCACCACAGCCCAGTTAGAATATCGGTCAGGAGAAATTATATATTAGAAGATTCTTATAACCAGCTGAGAATGAGATCACCACAGGATTTGAAGGGGAGACTAACTGTGCACTTCCAAGGGGAGGAAGGCATAGATGCAGGTGGTCTCACAAGAGAGTGGTATCAACAGTTGTCAAGAGTGATTTTTGATAAAGGTGCACTGCTTTTCACTACAGTTGGAAATGATTCAACATTCCAGCCGAACCCGAACTCGGTGTACCAGACTGAGCATCTCTCATACTTCAAATTTGTTGGCAGGGTGGTGAGTATTTATAAAATAATATTGAAAAATTAACTGTACAGTCCTTTAGAAAATGTATTGTCCTATCTAATGACTGCATTTTACCTTTGTGTTAGGTTGGCAAGGCTCTCTTTGACAGCCAACTTCTTGATGTGCACTTCACCAGATCGTTCTACAAGCATATACTCGGTGTGAAAGTCACATATCATGATATCGAAGCCATTGATCCTGGTTACTACAAGAACCTCAAGTGGATGCTTGAGGTGACCCTCACCTCTCTCTTTCAACCTATCGTGTATTTATTTTTCGATTTCTGTCACTATTATTACGAAAACTCTTGACTTCCCTTAATTATTATTTGTTGAATTGCAGAATGACATCAGTGAAATGTTGGACCTCACGTTCAGTGTGGATGCAGATGAAGAAAAGCTCATCTTGTATGAGAAGAATGAGGTACCATCTGTTCTTGTATTCTTTTGGCAATTTAGACTTTTGTTTATATACTGTTTCTTGCTGTTGGATCAGCTTTTGTAATTTGTATGATATGTTGTAATAATTTGCAGGTAACAGATTATGAACTGATTCCTGGTGGGCGTAACATCAGGGTAACAGAAGAGAACAAGCACGAGTACGTGGACCGAATTGTTGAGCATAGGCTAACCACAGCAATCAGGCCTCAGATCAATGCATTCTTGGAAGGATTCAATGAGCTGATCCCAAAAGATCTAATTTCCATTTTCAACGACAAGGAGCTTGAGCTGCTAATTAGTGGCCTTCCCGACATAGATTGTGAGTTGTTACCCAGCCTTGTACTCTTTTGGATGTTAATCCTGTAAATTGCTTTTGAAGTACCCTAACATGTTGCATTTCCTTTTTATGCAGTGGATGATTTAAGGGCAAACACAGAATATTCAGGATATAGCATTGCCTCACCAGTAATTCAGTGGTTCTGGGAGGTTGTTCAAGGCTTCAGCAAGGAGGATAAAGCTCGCTTCCTCCAGTTTGTCACCGGAACTTCTAAGGTATTCTTCTCTTTTACCTTTCCTTTTTTATATTTATTTTGGTTGGAAGATCTACATACAGTGTGATTTGATTCTGTTGATGCTATTATTAATATTACATTTTTTTTTCATTTATAGGTGCCTCTAGAAGGTTTCAGTGCACTACAAGGGATATCAGGCCCACAGAAGTTCCAGATACACAAAGCTTATGGCAGCATCCACCATCTACCTTCTGCCCATACATGGTATATGCCTTTTTCTTCATTCAATGCAAATATTATAATCTTTAGTTTTAGTAAGATTATCTATTCCCGATGATCATTTGTGTTCCTCTCTTAGGAAAGAGACCATGTAGTATGAAACCAAGACATTAATAGATTTGGATGCTGCTATCATCTGTTATTTTATCTACTTGTGCTATCATCTGTTATTTTATCTACTTGTGTAATTGTATTTGTTGATTTGTGTTCTTGCTGCAGTTTCAACCAACTTGACCTGCCAGAGTACACCTCCAAAGAACAACTGCAAGAAAGGCTGCTTCTTGCCATTCATGAGGCAAATGAAGGGTTTGGTTTTGGTTAATAGTCACAGTTGTTATAAACTGTACAGTCTCTAGTCACAAGAGATCACTGATTTGTTCAAGACAGGTACATCTAGTTAGCACACTGATGAAAAGAGTATGGAAATCTTAGGTTTTGGGTTGGTTGGTTGGAGATTAGTGGGCAAATTTTGGATCTGATGTACTAAAAGGGCGATTATTTATGGTGTTTATAACCTGTTACTTCGGGATGCATTACCCACTCTCTTTTTTTCCTTTTTCTTTTTTCATAAACTCAGGAAGAGAGGATTTGTCCCTCACAATGTGTTTTTTGTGGAGGGCTTTTCTGGATTCATGAGATGTTGGTGGACTCTGTGAATTAATATAATGAGAATCTGTTGATTTTAATTTTGGTGGTTTAAAATTTAGTATTAGTTATATTAGTTTATATTAGTTGAATATCTTTTGTTAGCTAGATTTATTATATTGGACCAGATCAATATTTGCAAGTTTTGGCCATTGTGTTAAATCTGAATTTATGTAGGTCCTAATGGTGTGCTCCTGAGGTGAATGGTGGAGAGGATGGGAGAGGAAATGAAGTTCGTTTTCCTTATTTTTTTTCTTCTCTTTTCAGTACATATTTACCATTTTAAGATGTATGGTTAAAAAATTTAAAATCACAAAAATGATTACATATTAGATCATGAATTTATAAATAGTAAAAATGATAGTACCATTTCTTTAGTGCAAACGAATTTACAAAGGAGTTGTAATTTGACAGAAACTAAGTTTTTATGTTATTTAAACTAATGCTTTCATTGAATATTTTATATGAAAACAAATTTGAAAATTTATTGATTGATTCTCTAATTCGAAACGAAATAGCACGAGAGAAATTATCCACAAAAGTAACAAAATATCGAGAATCTGATATAGATTTAACCGGACAAGGGCTCCATACATCAAAATGCACTAATGCAAAAATACTGTCAGACCGACTAATGACTCTAGGTAGGTGGGAAGCACGGACATGCTTTCCCTAGGTACAGGACTCACAAACTATCACAAACTAATTATGAGATAGACTAAAATTCAGGACGTATCTTCTTCAAAACCTGGAGAGATGGATGCCCTAATTGATAATGAACCTCCTTAGTGTAGGGATTTCATGACGGTGAGATGGGTAAAAAATAAAATTTTCATCCCTTTTAATCGTCTGAAACGGAACGTCTCTTTTATGCTAACTGTACTCAAACATTTATTCATACAAGACTAAAAATAATAATCTACATTTATGCAAATATATCTAAATCAAGATTCAAGATTTAGATCTCATACCTCATGTTAAATGTTAATTTAACGGTTAGAGAAAGTCGGGTTTTCTCTAGATCTCTTGGAAACCTTCACACATTTGCCTCTAAGTGTTCACCTTGAATTAAACAAGGATTAGTTCTAGATTTTGCCAGAGATCCACTAATCTATGCTTAGTATAAAGTTAGTAACCCCTTGTTAGCCTCCAAAATTAATTTCTTAATTAAATGGAAGCGTCTAATTGTCCACAGCCTTTTGTTCACCATTTATCCACAGCTTTGACTTGCGCGAATACTGTAAAATTACTTCTACATGCTGTATAATTATACAATATATCACATAAAATATATCAGTTAATCACAAAACATCCAGCAACTATTTGAAGTGGTCCCATGATAATTAGAAAAAGATTGCAACTTGCACAACAGGACAAAATAAATGTACTTTCAAGTTATTGATAGTTAGAGTTAGTTATTAGCAGTTATTAGCGGCTATTGGCAGTTAGAGTTAATTATTAGCTTCCGCACTGGGTTGAATCTTGTATATACTGTAAAATTGAATCTTGTATACTGTAAAATTGAATCTTGTATACAGTAAAATTTTCAATTGAATCTTACATACTGTAAAATTGAATCTTGTATACTGTAAAATTGAATCATCTACATAGTAAAATTTACAATTGAATCTTGTATACTGTAAAATTGAATCTGCAGAACTGTAAAATTGAATATTGTATACAGTAGAATTTTCAATTGAATCTTGTATACTGTAAAATTGAATCTTGTATACAGTAGAATTTTCAATCGAATCTTGTATATTGTAAAATTACAAGATGAATACTGTAAAATTAACAGATCAATACTCTATATCACCTCTCTATCATCTCTTTCCTCCAGATTTCTACAAGATGAATACTGTAAAATTACAAGATGAATACTATAAAATTAACAGGAGAAAAACTGTAAAATTAACAGATCAATACTCCATATCGCCTCTCTATCATCTCTTTCCTCCAGATTTTCACAAGATGAATACTGTAAAATGACAAGATGAATACTGTAAAATTAACATGGCAATACTATAACATTAATAGATCAATACTCCATATCGCCTATCTATCATCTCTTTCTTCTAGATTTCCACAAGATGAATACTGTAAAATGACAAGATGAATACTGTAAAATTAACGAGACAATACTGTAAAATCAACATATCAATACTCTATATCGCTTATCTATCATCTCTTTCTTCCAGATTTACACATGATGAATACTGTAAAATGACAAGATGAATACTATAAAATTAACGGGGCAATACTATAACATTAACAGATCAATACTCCATATTGCCTCTCTATTATCTCTTTCCTCCAGATTTCATTTAAAATGCTAGATCTGTTACTGCATACAATGAAAAACAACAAATTCAACAGAAATAACTTACTAGATTCAATATTATAAAAATGGATTAGATCTTGTGATTGAGCAAAAAAAAGTTCTAGATCTGAGTAAATCTTCGAAGAAATGAAAACATTAAAAAAGAACAAGGGTCAGATGAGGAGAGGAGATGGATCTGATGAAGAGAGAAATTGGAGTAGAAAGCACTGACCTTTAAAAGCTCCTCGGTTCCTGCGACTGAACACGTGAACGAAACAAAAATGGCGAGAGAGAGAGAGAACAAATGAAAGAAATCCAGTGGTCTGATCGGGAAGAGAGAACGAACGAATTTCATTTAGAACGAGAGAGAGAGAGAACGAACGAACGAAACAAAAATGGCGAGAGAGGGAGAGAGAGAGAGAGAGAGAACGAATGAGATTAAAAAAAAAGGTAACCCGTGATCTGATCGAGAAGGTTTAAATAGGCGAAGGATTTGAATATCCGTTGAAGGTGGGGACCATCGCTGTTAAAGGCAAGTGGATAAAGTTTGTGGACAGATGGTGGACAAAATCCAGTGGACAGAAATATTTTCTCTAATTAAATAGCTAACCTAATTAATAGATCTAGAATTAATGCAAAAGAGGAGGGAGAGCTCTTTGCTCTTTTGTGTAGCCACCACAAAGTGAGGAGAGAGAAAGATAGATGAGAGTCACATGTGAAGTGCTCTTTATATAGAGAAAAGTTATTACAACTTTGGAGTGAATAAGACCAAATTGCCACTTCTTTTGTCACATGCAATCATATGTCATCTTTGTGTGACCAATCACACCATGGCTAATCATGCCTCATGGTGTGCCTCTCAATTGCATATTTAATTCTAAATTAATTAATGTTCAGGTTATAATAATAATGTAATGTACATTATTATATTTATGTGACACAATATTATGCTATGTAATATATATATATATATATATATATATATGGCTGTGGCTAATTTGCTGCCGGCAGCATTTCTGCCGGCAGTGCTGCCACTGTTTTTTTTATTTTGTGATGTCCAAACAACAAATCCAAACCGTTAGATGTTTAATCTATATTATAATCTACTTGGATACCAAATTTTACATTTTTTGGAATTTTTTTACTATATATTAAGCTGGTTTGAAAACTGCTGATTTCAATGCTGCAGAAATTTACTGAAATCAGAGGTTTTCAAACTAGCTTAATATATAGTAAAAAAATTCCAAAAAATGTAAAATTTGGTCTCCAAGTAGATTATAATATAGATTAAATATCTAACGGTTTGGATTTGTTTTTTAGATATCACACGGCTAAATATAGCCCCGGCAGCACCTCTGCTGAAATGCTGCCAGCAGCAATTTAGACTGACCCTATATATATATATATATTATATTTTACCAAATAATATTCTTGACATATCTAATATAATTTACACTAAGCTATTACAACAATGTATTTTATTTCATATCATATGAAATATCACACGCCATACAAATATAAAATAACTTTCTTGTTTTTTGTTTAGTTAGTGTGACCTTTATCGAGGATCTATGTTAAATTAGTAATGGTATAAATCATTTTATTTGTTCTAGCTACACATTTTAGTCACCCAATTAACATAGATGTAATGTAACCAGTTTACAAAACACGATCCTATAGTAATGTTATGAATAACATTACTTGTGTTCATTTCTTGCCTCATGATATTATGAATAATATACAAAGTAGGACGGTGTCATCTTTGTAATATATTCGTTTCCTGATCTCTCGAGTAAATTATAAATGAGGAGGGATCAAATGACACTCTTTTTTGGTGACATCGGATAACATCGTGCATTTTTAAAGTTTTTAAAGTCCAAACGGTCAATCCAAACCGTTCAACTTGATGGATATGTTAAAATGTGCTTGCAGATCAAATTTTATATTTTTTGGAATTTTTTTACTATTTATTAAGTATTTAACAAAATCGCTATATTCAGACAGTTGAATTTTTGTACCCATCTTAATAAATAGTAAAAAAATTCAGAAAAATGTAAAATTTGATCTGCAAGCACATTTTAACATATGCAATACAAATCATTGTCCTTGTATGCAGTACCAATCAACCTGTTCGTCCTTAGTTCCTGAAAGGTGCATTTAGTTGGAGTGAAGGTAACTGAGCAATATAGCTGTTCTGTTATTTTGCTTACAGACAAAAGATTTTCAGAAAAGGAAGGGACATATAAGACGGATGATAAGGACATATTTTCAGTACATAATAGTACGCTACAGGGCGATGCTACAGTGCAGAACAGTGCGACGCTACAAGACAGCGGCGGCTAGGGTTTGGTCCGAGCTCTGATACCATGAAAGTTATTGAAAGTTGAAATTTCTGTATATTCCAATAAACCATTATGTACAAATTTATAGATAAAAGGAAATCTAGAATATAAAATAACAACTATTACCTAATTACAATTAGCTATTATTACTATTATTTCTTTCCTTTAAGATGAGCCAAGTTGAAGAGATATTCAATGTATGGAATTAGTGTAATTCAGGCAATATGCAAATTGACTTGTTAAATTGTTATTTGTAGTACTTTATTTTTCTTAGCTAATTTTATATGCGTTGGCTGCTATATTGAATCTCTCTGAGATTAATTGTATGTAGCATAGTGACATATGAGTTACTTGAATTTGATTCGGTGAAGTACAAAATAAAACAGATAATTTGAAGAACATAAATTTTCGTTCGCTTTAAAATATTTTTTCAATTTTATCACATTTTTAGAATTTTTTTATTTTTATTCCCAACCAGCAATTCAAAATCCGATCAACAAATTTTTTTGAACTCCTATTTGGAAATTACATTACTGCATATGTAATATTTCAGGATGAGGGATCCAATTACACCGTTTTATTTTGACACATTTTGACACCATATTTTTATAAGTCATTTTTGCGAATTCAAAATTCAAATAGTCTATCCGAACCATTCAACATGATGTCCGTATTAAAATGTACTTTGAGACCAAAATTTACATTTTTTTGGAAATTTATTACTATTTATTTATAATTTTTTAAAATTGTTGTTTTTCAATGATCCAAAATTGCCTGAAAATAACAACTTTGTACACATCTTAATAAATATTGAAAAAAATTCAAAAAATGTTAAATTTGGTCTTCAAGCACATTTTAATATGGAGATCATGTTGAACGGTTCGGATCGTCTGTTTGAATTTTAAAATCGCAATATGACTTATTTTAGTGTCAAGATATGTCACCATAAAATGATGTAATTGGATTCCTCCTCATATTTCAGTCTCAATTCACTTCCATAGTTATTGAAAAACAATTAGACTAAAACCTGACTTTTAAGTATTGAGTTCTAAAACCCCAATTTCTTTGGATACCTCATACCACAACACCACTAATCAAGAGAACTCAATTGAAACCTCTAAAAGAAAACACACTCTTAGACTGTGCCTGAAATCTTAGAAGATATACAAACTTGAAAGCTCTTAATTCTCCCAAATCCAAAGTTCAGACCATAAACCCACAAAACCCAAAGTTCAAAAAGACAAAAAGGAAGCATGGAAACAAGTGTATAATTACGGACAAAACGAAAGTAGTATTATATGTAGCAGATAATTTTTTCAAATGTGCCGTCCTTTAATCGTTGAAGCAAAGACAGAGAGGAAGGTATTAGCAGGACGAGATAAATTTTACCGTTCAGGTTAATTTGTTTTTTTTTTTTTGCTTAATTAATAAGTTTGCGGAATTAAGTTTTTGAATTATTCCGTTCAGGACGAGATGAATTGTTCCATCCTCTGAACACAATCAATTCGGTTTACATAGAAATCAAAATTTCCGACACTCCAATACTTCATATATAACTCTCGTATCCGTATTGATTTACATAGAAATCAAAATTTATTGGAATCGGCACTCTTCTGCTATGTTACTCCAGTACTTCGTATATAACTCTCGTATATGTATTGTAGCGCAAGTATTCTCTTGGGCTTTTGGCCCACGAGCTGGTTCAGCTCGCTCGTTGTCAAAACAAGCGAGTCACGAACCACTTTTTCAGCTCGGATCCGAATGTTAGCTCGTTCATAATTCGCTCGTTGTTAAAATGAACAAGTCATAAGCTTGATCTTACTCAGACCGAGCTGGCTTGTTGCCAGCCCTAAACTCAAGTAATGATCACGGTTTAATATGAGAACTTTATAAAAAATAGAAAATAAATCTTGTATCCTAAATTTGTATACCTTGTAATGTTATTATAATTTTTTTTGTAATAACGGAAGTAATAAACACAGTTTCACTATAATTAAAAATAATATATATATACTAGTAATCAAATTTGTAAAGAAAAATAGTTAAATACTATATTTATCTACAATATAACACATGTGAACCCAACTGGATTCAAATCTCGCCTTCAGCAGAAAAAAAGAGTGCGCGGTGCACAGGCTCGGTCCGCAGGTGCCGTGCGTGGTTCAGAGGCGCGGTCCACGGGTGCGGCACGCGGTCTACGGGCACTGGGATCATATGCGGCGCGACCAATGCATACTTAAGTGTTGAAGCTCATAATTTGAAAATTTCATGGAAATTCAACGGCTGAGCATCATTTAGAAAAAAAAAAAAACAGTAAATCAGAATCCTTGCAGGATCACATTAAGCTTCTTAATAAGGAGGAGAGATATAGATGTATTGTATTTTTTATTTTTGAAAATAACTGTATCGTGTATTCATATCGTATCCGACACCGTACCCGAACCCCTAGCTATATAACATAGCCCTTCTGCAATATTTTTTTATTTTTATTTTCTATTAATAAAAAAATCGGGAGGAAAGCACCGAATTTTTTATTAATAGAAAATAAATTAATAAAATATCGAGATTGGAGATCGGTTTTGATTTTTGTCGAGAACTAAGAAGTACGGGCTACGTTAACCCGTCCAGCAGACGGGTCTAATTAACCCGTCCGGGTTACATCCCTAATTAACCAATTCCTAATCTTAGCGGTTAAAAAAACAAAAAACTCAAAACCCGGACGGGTTTACCCTTCCCGTCCAGACCAAGGAAAAAAAAAAAAAACCCAAAACCCGGACGGGTTCACCCTTCCCGTCCAGTCCAAAAAAAAAAAAAAAAAAAAGCAAGCCCGGACGGGGAAGTAAGACCCGTCCGAGAAACTTCACATTTCAAACATCATGCTTATATATTTTTTGTTTTTTCTATTATATTATTATATTATATTATATTATATTATATTATATTATATTATATTATGATTTTATATATATTATATTATTTTTTTATATTATATTATATTACTTTTTGTTTTATATCGAATATAATAATATAATATAAAAAACAAAAAATAATATAATATAATAACATAAAATAATATAATATATATAAGTAGGGCTGGCAAAAAAATTCGTAGTTCGTGATTCGATTCGGGTTTGATTCTAGTTTAATTCGATTCAAAATGGGTTCGAATTGAAACAAATCAAACCAGGTTCGATTTCGAAATTAATTCAAACCAAACTCAAACCTAGCCTGGTTCGATCGAAATGGGTTCACGAACTTTGTTTTTTCCTGGTCTGGACCGGAAGGGTGAACCCGTCTAGGTTTTGGGTTTTTTTTTTTTAACCGCTAAGATTAGAGATTGGTTAATTAGGGATGTAACTCGGACGGGTTAATTAGACCAGGCTAGGTTTGAACCCATTTCGATCGAACCAAGCTATGTTTGAGTTTGGTTTGAATTAATTTTGAAACCGAACCTAGTTTGATTCGTTTCAATTCGAACCCATTTTGAATCGAATTAAACTAGAATCAAACCCGAATCGAATCACGAACTACGAATTTTTTTAACAGCCCTACTTATATATATTATATTATTTTATGTTATTATATTATATTATTTTTTGTTTTTATATTATATTATTATATTCGATATAAAACAAAAAGTAACATAACATAATATAATATAATAATATAATAGAAAAAACAAAAAATATATAAGCATGATGTTTGAAATGTGAAGTTTCTCGGACGGGTCTTACTTCCCCGTCCGGGCTTGCTTTTTTTTTTTTTTTTTTTTTTTTTGGACTGGACGGGAAGGGTGAACCCGTCCGGGTTTTGGGTTTTTTTTTTTTTCCTAGTCTGAACGGGAAGGGTAAACCTGTCCGGGTTTTGAGTTTTTTGTTTTTTTAACCGCTAAGATTAGGAATTGATTAATTAGGGATGTAACCCGGACGGGTTAATTAGACCCGTCTGCTGGACGGGTTAACGTAGCCCGTACTTCTTAGTTCTCGACAAAAATCAACCGAATTTTTTATTAATAGAAATAAAATAAATAAAATATTTAAAAACAACACTACTTTTGGTTATTTGTCAAAACTAGGTAGATCGGGTTTTCTAAACCCGTCCCACCGGACGGGTCCAATTAACCCGTCCCGATTAATTGTAGTTAATCCTTAATCACCATGACGGAAAAAAAAAAAAAATACCTGGCCGGGTCCTGTTAACCCGTCCCACGCCAAAAAAAAAAAAAAAACAAAAACAAAAGCTGGCCGGATCCTCTTAACCCGTTCCACGCCGAAAAAAAAGTAAAAGGAGACACAAAGCACCTTGAGGCCCATTGAAAAGTTTGAGCGGTCGTCTTTACTATTGATAGATGCTGCTGGGAGAAGAGTAACCAAAACTACCTCTAGTTCCTGGAAATATTAAATGAAACAAAATTAAGAGCCAAAAACAGCTCAATTCAAATTTTAATAAATAGTTGATCTCACCTCAAAATCAAGGAGAGGAGGACCTGATTCTGTCAACAAAGCAGCAGTGAGAACATGATGAAGGCTGCTTGTGGCAACATATGCAATTTCTTGATCTTTCTTACACCTTGTTGGTCAAAGGAGTTAAAATATTAAACAACAATTTGCTTGAAGTATTCCTTTTCAAAGAAGTATAAAAAAAATGTTTAAGAGTATAAATATACAAGTCCAATATTGTAGGGATGAGCCTTGGCAATGCCGCCTTTAGCTGAGATCTTGTAATCAGACCAACCATTTCTCCCAAGGCTTCAACGGAAGATATCCGCACCTGACCATATAACAAAAATTATACACAAATAAAGTTTGGTTGAAACTCGTACTGCACTCATAGAGTCTCAGGCTCCCTTTTTGTTCTTTAACATCTATGTATTTTACAATCAGGCACTTATTTTACTCTTCTCCCAGCAGCATCTATCAATAGTAAAGATGACCGCTCAAACTTTTCAATGGGCCTCAAGGTGTTTTGTGTCTCCTTTTATTTTTTTTCGGCGTGGGACGGATTAAGAGGACCCGGCTAGCTTTTTTTTTTTTTTTTTTTTTTCGACGTGGGACGGGTTAACAGGATCCGGCCAGGTATTTTTTTTTTTTTTTTTTTTACGGAACAGGACGGGTTAACAGGACCCGGCCAGGTATTTTGTTTTTTTTTTTTTTTTTTCCGTCATGGTGATTAAGGATTAACTACAATTAACCGGGACGGGTTAATTGGACCCGTCCGGTGGGACGGGTTTAGAAAACCCGATCTGCCTAGTTTTGACAAATAACCAAAAGTAGTGTTGTTTTTAAATATTTAATTTATTTTATTTCTATTAATAAAAAATTCGGCAAAAATCAAAATCGATCTCCAATCTCGATATTTTATTAATTTATTTTCTATTAATAAAAAATTCGGAAGGAAAGCACGCGCTACTTCTCCAACTCTAGTTAGTAGTTACTCTACTTTCTAACCATGTCAATGGATTGGTCAACACATGCCGTAAACCAGTCCCTCCCTCCTACACGCGCGCGCGCACACAGAGAACCATCGCAAACACTCCGAGCCAAGCCCCAAATCCGACCGCATCTTCCCACCCGTGTCCGACACTCGGACACTCTCCAGTCTCTCCTAACATGCTCGCGTCAATCCTCCTGAAGGAGGTAGTGGGGAAGCTAGCATCACCTGTTTGGGAGCAGCTTGCGCTGCTCTGGAATTTTAAGAGCGATTTGGATGAGATGATCAGCACTCTGCTCACTATTGACGCGGTGCTCTGTGAGGCCGAGAAGCAATCCTTGAAAGACCGAGCTGTGCACCTCTGGCTCAAGCAGCTAAAACTTGTTTCCTATGAAATTGATGACTTGCTGACTGATTTTGAGATCAGAGTTCCGGTGCAAAAAGAAGTAGTTTGCGACGACATGCTGAATAAGGTTTGTTGCTTTTATAGTTTATCCTGTATTCATTTCTCTTTTTAGCCAACAGAGTTTTATTAAATTGATCGTTCAGAGTTTGATGTGATTTTGTAATAGTTTGTTCAGTAGTCAGTACATTGATTTCAAACTCAAAGAGACTTGATTTGTCAAGAATTAGACGCCAATCACAACCTTACACGTGGAAAACTCTAATCTGACAAGTTTTCAGATTAACAATTCTATCTTTGGAAAATAACCACAACATAGGGGTGTAATTGTGTAAACGGTTGGATACGGATCGGATAGTGGTCTTACCATATCCTTATCCGTTATTTGTTATAAGAAGGATCTCTACAATTAAGCTACCAAAAGTCTAAAATGATTGTCAATAATAATTGTTTTGCTTATACAGCCATTTTATGTGTGAATTTCATAGATTTCCATAAGATGAGTGGTTTAATGAATGTAGTGGTAACTGGTTAAAGCATTCTGTTTTGCATGTTACTGATTAGGGAAGTTATTTTTTTTTAAGGTCAGGGGGTGAAATGCCAACTAACAATATGTATTAATGAAAGGAAAGTTTACAACCTAAGTGGAATTGTAAATACGTGATTATTGATTTAATTACAATTCTTTCTTGTGGATTGCAAGGTTCTTTTGTTATTCTCCCCGTCCTCCTCATCCAATCCCGCACTCTCTCGCTTTGTGGTTAGCCGTAAAATGAAGGAAATAAAGAAGAGAGTAGACAAGATAGCAGCACAGAGAAGTAAGTTCCATTTCAGTGTGGGCCCCAGCTTGGATGAGCAATTGGAGCTCGGCAGGAGAGAAACATTTTCAGAACTTGATAAGAACTACGAGACCACAATTATTGCTAGAGAGGAAGAGAAGGAAGAATTGATTCGGTTGGTATTAGAAACAGGAGATGAAGAAGAAATCTCTATTATTCCAATTGTTGGTTTGGGAGGTCTAGGCAAGACGACCATTGCAAAATTAGTTTATAATGATGACAGGGTGAAAGCAGCCTTCAATTTGCAGGCTTGGGTTTATGTCTCGCAAAAGTTCAATTTGGGTAGCATCGGCAAATCTCTTATAAAGGAGGCCAAAGAGAGTTGTCAAAACATGGACAATCTCCAGGATGTAAGCCAAAAACTTGAACAAATACTAAAATACAAAAAGTTTTTAGTTGTGTTGGATGACTTGTGGGAGGAAGATGGGACCAAACTAGAGGAGTTGAAGGTGATGCTTCAGGCTGGGAAGCAGGGAAGCAAGATCATAGTAACAACACGCAAAAAAATGGTTGCCACCCAAATTTGTGCTGCTAAGCCATATTGTTTAAAGCTTCTGACGGATGATGATTGCTGGGTTTTGTTTTCCCAGAAGGCATTCAGGTCTGGTGTGGAGAATGCTGAGGCCAGGTTTGTAGAAATTGGAAAGGAGATAGTCAAGAAGTGTGGTGGTGTACCATTAGCAGCAAAATCTATTGGGTACATGATGCGCACCAAGGATGCTATTGATGCGTGGTTAGCTGTGAAAGATAGCAACATGTGGGAGCTTGAGGATGATCACGTGCTATCATCCCTGAAGCTAAACTATTATAACATGTCTTCTGCTCTGAAGCTATGTTTTGCATATTGTGCTATGTTTCCCAAGGGCTGTGCAATTTATGAGGAAGATCTAATTCAACATTGGATCTCTCTTGGATTTTTCAAATCAATGCTTTGGAGCTTGGCAATGGAAAAGAAAGGAAAGTCATCCATCATAGAGCTTCTAGGCATGTCTTTCCTTCAGTACTCGCAATTGCAATCCAGGGTACTTCATATGCATGATTTAGTGTATGACCTTGCAAGATCTGTTGCCGGAGATGATATCCTTGTTCTTAATACCATAAACAGGACAAATGCTGATCTTGGAAGACATCATTGTCGATATGCATTTGTCGGTTTCTACGACTGTGACAGAGACTCTTCCTCAAAGAGCTTCAAAGCATTACCCAGCAAGGTGAGGGCACTTCACCTTAAGGTTCGCTCGAAGAAACATCTTCCAAAAAACATATTCACTCTTTCCAAATGTTTGCGTGTTTTGGACCTGAGTGGGTCCTCCATTGAAGAGTTGCCCGCTTCCATAACCCAGTTAAAGCAATTGAATTACCTCAATGCTTCAAAATTACCGATAAAAACATTGCCAGTTTCTTTTGGTGACTTGATAAACCTACAGATATTGATCCTTTCAGAGACCTTGCTCGAGGTGTTGCCCGTCTCAGTGTGCAAACTTCGAAAGCTTTGTTATCTGAACCTACAAGGTTGTTCTCAGCTACGCTCATTGTGTGAATCCATCAACAAACTCCAACTCTTGCAAAAGCTAAATCTATCCAATACAACAAGTTTTCAAGAGCTACCCTCAACGTTTGGAGACCTTTGTAAACTCCAGGTTCTGCATCTGTCAGGCTGTTCGCAGATTAAGAAATTGCCTGAATCAACTGGCAACTTGAACGAGCTTATTTACCTAGATTTATCTGGTTGTTCTCAACTCGACACATTACCAACATCTTTTCGTTTGCATATGAGACTAAACTTTCTAGATTTGTCAGACTGTGAAAACCTCAAGGAATTGCCGGATTCAGTCGGTAACCTTACTGAACTTGAGATATTGAATATAGAAAACTGCAGAAGTCTATCTTGCCTGCCAAGTGGTGTATGTAAGATGACCAACCTCAAGCAAATTAAGGGTCATGATGGAATTTGGGAAACTTTTCCTTTGGGTATTGAGCACCTGGTTCACTTACAAACACTTCCCATATATGTTGTGAGAACAAAGGCCAGAGAAAATGGCACCACATGCAGTAGCATTGTCGAGCTTGAACTTCTAAACCAACTACACAGGAAGCTAGAGATTCTAGGTCTTGAGAATGTTCAGTCTCCAGAGGATGCAGAGAGAGCAAAGTTATACAATAAAGCAGAGCTACGTCTTTTGATACTGCAATGGTCCGAGTGTGCAGTCAGACACGAAGAAAATGTGGTGATTGATGAGGCAGTTTTGGACAAGCTACGACCTCATGGAAATCTGAGATATATTCAATGTGAAGGGTACAGGGGCAGATGTTTCCCTAAATGGGTGATTGATTTACCATCTTCTCTTCCAAATCTTGTGCAGGTGAAATTATGCAATTTGCCTAACTGTGTTGAACTCCCTTTACTTGGCCAACTTCCAAATCTAGAAATCCTAGAGATACATACGGCACCGAGCATAAGCAAAGTGGACTTGGATTTTTCGAGAGGGGGCTTTCAAAAGCTCCGAGAGCTGAGTTTGTCTGGTATGGTGAACCTGGAAGGATGGTCAGTATTACAATCGAGTCCTGATGAGAAGCATCTCATATTCCCTAATCTTCGAAAAACATGCATAAGCAGATGCCCTAAATTGTTTTTTGAGCCCTCTTTTCCTAGAAGTAGAGAGTGGATTATAGTTGAAAGTAGTCGAGTACTCTCATCTAATGCAATGAGCCCAGTATTCCCAGATTCTCAATTTTCTAAAATGTATGTGAGAGGTTGCAGGGTCAATTTGGATGGCTGGAATATTTTCCGAAAGCTGAGTACTTTGGAGAGTCTGGTGATTGAGCATTGCAAAGATTTGATCACATTGCCGAAGGGCTTGCAAGGCCTAACGTTGCTCAAATCACTCTCAATTCTCAATTGCACAAATTTTGTTGCATTGCCAGAATGGATGGGACAGCTCGCCTCACTGAAGGAACTGTATATTCGTGATTGTTGGAAGTTGAGATCATTGCCGCAATGCATGCAACAACTCACTGCATTGACGACATTGAGAATCATCAATTGCAGCAAGGAATTGCTGAAACAATGCTCGAACAATGAGCATAGCAAGATTGCTCACATCAGGAATGTTGTGATTGAAAGGTATGCTTATTCCCTACTTAATAGATTGCTTATTCAGTTAGATTTACATGGTTCAAGTTGGAGGTACCATTGTTGCTTGTACATATTCCAGCTGGTGGAAGATTAGCCTTCTGTAGAAACCAAAATCTATACATCTATGGTGGTCTATTTGATGTGAAGAGTGAAGACAGCCCTACATGATTCAAGCTTGTTTGCTTGCAGTTCTAGATAGCTCTGTAAAATGCAATTAGGTTTAGTTCCTATTTTAATGTACTAACAGTAGAAACCTTTTGCCTTTTTTCTCCTATACAGGATGGAATCACGCGGAAATATCATTAGGGCTGTACAAAATCGCTCAAACTCGTAACTTGCTCGCTAACTGCTCGCTTTAACTCCCTCATTTACAACTCGAGTCAGTTTCAACTCGAGTTAGCAGACTCGTTTAATAAATGAGCTGAGTTTGAGCATACTCTAACTCGCTCATTAACAACTCAAGTTATACAAAATTCGTCACAATAAATCTCGCCCTTCTAAATGACTCCTAAGTTGGTGTTTGAATTTTTTATTTTGTTAGTTGTCTTATTATTTATGTTTGAATCATTTGTGTTTAGATAAACTCTTATTAAATCATTTAAATTATTTGTGTTTAGAAAAACTTTTACTATTATATAACTATAACTAAGAAAATTGACTGGTCAAACGAGTTATAAACGAGTTGTGAGTCAACTGGAGTTGGTTTTATAGCTTGTTATTGATATCCCAACTCGAATTGATTCACTCATTTACTAAATGAGCTAAGCACGAGTTAGTTGGAGGTAACTCACTCGAACTCAACTCATTTACAGCCTTACGCGGAATGATGGAAATGGTCAAGGAATTGGGCATCATAGAAAGAACAGGGATGGAATCAGAATCCAGCTCTGGTGGGGCTGGTCCGTTGCATACCAGTGAAATATAGTTTAATACTTGATATGCAAGACTGTTATATGTAAGTCAAATGACACTGATGAATGATGATTACGACTTCCATTTGGTAACAGCATCTGCTCAATATATTAATATGGTCTGTAGTGCTATAGTTCAGTATGACAGTATTGTATTGGTTTCCGGATATGGATTTTCTAGTTTTTTCAGATCGTTCGAAAATTTTAACGGCTTACTCAAATATTTAAAATAATTTAGTAAGCCTTGACTGTATCGTACTACGGAAATATTATCCGTTTTATAGTAGAAATACCGGTTGGAAAAAAGTGAACTTGCAATTAGAAAGTGGATATACAATTCAATTGCTCAATCACACGCCACTGAAATTATCATCTCTATGGTAACGGTGAAAATCAACTTTGATCAAAGTGCTTGAATGAGCAAACATGAATTCCATAAATAGTGTAATCAAGGAACTTAGCTTGGATTCATCCAAGAAATTTAGGACTATATATTTACAGACAATAATGCAATCCAAAATTAGCACATTTCTTATCATCCCTTTGGCATGTATTTAACCTACTTTTGCCAAGTTAAAAACTTGTCATCAACCATCGGCAAGCACTCTGCTTGAATTGCTAAGTTCTTTAGTACCCCTCGGCATGGATCCCCAAACATCGAGTTTGAAACAATAACTGTACAGTTGTTTCTTCCCACACATGCCTGCCAAAAAGAGGAGGCAAATGAATCAATACCAACTTCTATATATAAATGTAAAAGTCTGTACCGAATGCCTTTGCACTAACCTCAGTTACCAAGGACACAGAATTTGCAGCATGACATCTGCCTTGAGAGAACTGTTGGCAACTGCCACTAGGAGTTCCATAGCTTGCAAAAGTAATGCTTGATATTACATGTCCATCATCACAGTGCAAATATGCTTGTGGTGGGATGCTACTTACACTAACCTCTTCATTTAGTATATTTCGATCAGACCATGCCGAAAGAGGTGGGTAATCATTTTCTGATACTTGAGAACATACAGTTTTGGTATAGTGTAATTCGAGTGAAATCTTGGTAGGATCCCCTCCGGTTTCCTCGAATAGCACAAGCAGGTTGTCAGTTGATTTCAACCATTCTCTTGGGATGTGATACCTATTATCAAGCAAATTTAGAGTAATAGTATCACAAATGTAAATGTCAATTGATATAATCTTATGAATAGTCATTTGTGAGTTCTTAACTTCTCATAACAACAGAAATTTAGTATAGCATCCAATTTTTTCAAATGTTGGAATCCTGCAGCCATGTATCCAAGACAATAAAACATCTACTTATAATAAATATTTATGGAAAATGATTTATGACACAATGCATGGCCAATCTTCCCAGTGTACAGTGCTTGTAATCCTTTGTTTTTTTTTTTTTTTTTTTTTTTGTGTTTAACATTCCTTATTCCAATGACTGTTTCCAAGGCTATACCTTCATTTTTCTAGTTGCACAGCTTAACAGTAACTTTATCTTGGGGCACCTTTTAGCCTCGAAAACGGAGATTGCAAAACTTATAACCCGTAGTGATATATATAGCATACCATTCAGATATATACCTTCCTGACCTGCTAAACCTATTTTAACTTTGTGAATTATTTTTGCAGTCAACTAGCAGACACCTATTAGAGGCATTACTAAAACCTTCTTTGAGAAGAACAGTTAGCAGACACCTATTTGAGCCATTATTAAAACCTTCATTGAAAAGAATATGTACCAGCTTTGAGTGGGCAGTCCACAGTTTGTTGAACACTTGTCCTCATGATAAGCACCTCGATAGTCACAATAGTTGGTGCAACCGCCTTTTGGGGAGACCAGTGACCAGTAGCGGCCAATTGCACGGCCATTGACCCATGCCTGTCCTTTCCCCATACTTCCCAGGTCAAGTGCAACAGGGTCGGTGCCTTCGGGTGCATCAAATGAAGTCTGTACAGAAATAATAAAATTGCAACGGTCTGGTAAACTAAAACCCCCAATAAGATTTATCAGTATTCGATGGATCGTGAACCTACCTTGTACCATGTAAAGGGGGACGGGATACTATTGAAATCTATTTCGTTCCAGTCAGCATTTTGCTCACCTTCTAGAGTGTATACTTCAAAGTATTCTCCCTTCAGTCCCACCTAAATATGTAAATAGTTATTTCCATTAGAAGGATTTCTGTCAAAAAATGAACAAATGGAAAGAAAAAGGCATAAAAAAATGCCCGCTGCAGAGATTTTACCTGATATGTCCAAAGTAGCTCAGAGAGGTCGAGATCACCATCTTTCAACCCAGTTAGTTTTATTTGACCTCTGAAACCAGCTCCATCCTTCTCAAGGAAGGCACCATAGTTCTACACAAGAAATATAACACTCATATTACATCCCCCTCAACTAATTGGTCTTTTTTAAGGCAATTAAAGTTTTGTAATATTTTTGGTACCTGCAATCCAACAGTTACTGACAACAAGGCCACTTCATTGTATCCTTCAACCAATGTAACATTCTGGTGAACTGGGACCCAGTCACCCACCTTACTACCTTTAGTTTTTAAAAGCATGAAATAGAGATGCAAGAAGGAAATATATTAATTTTATATTATTGTAATCCTAATATTTCGATAAGCTAGCATTGAACTACTGCACTCTATTTGGTTCAACATGCTTTTGAGAATTAAATGGTCCTCACATTATCAATAAATTGAAAGCAAGTGTCCCTTTTCAGCATTTGCAAGAAGACCCCTGAGGTGTTAGTAAAATACAACTAAATTCCTACCATTTGTCAGCCTTGATTAATGACTGTTAGACTGTTAGTGCAATGCTTCAATACAATGATGGATAATACAATCTGGAATTCATACATCCCACTAGAGTTGTGGTCAATTGTGTCACTATAACATTCTTAGCACCTTTGTTAATGAATAAGACAGTTTTAGGGGATAATACAGAGTGGTCTTTTAACTTATTGAACATGTATGCTCTTTTTTAGCAAATACAAAAAAGGCAGGAGCTCTGTTGTAATTTATAAATAACAGGAGGACACTTTGCAAATTTAATTTTACTGAACAGTGTTATTTGTACCTCAAAAATTTTGGTACAGTCGAAAGAGATTAAATATCTCTTACAGGTATTACCGTATTAGCACAGCAACTTTTACAGGTAACAATGCAAGCAAAATCACAATAATCAAATTTAAAGATAAACATAATACAAAGGTCACAAGGCAGAAGAAGTTACCAGCATAGTGACCATTCACAAAAATGCGAACTATATCCCTACATTTGCCTATAGAAAGAGAGGGGGAAGTGCCATTCTGCTTCCAATATTCAACATCCTCGTTAGAAATATTAAACCTGAATTTGACCTCAAGTTAGGTTGCAACAGATTAAACATAAATTTGGTTCATCAGTACCTAGGATCTACCTTGTTATGTACCATAGGTAGTCAGAGGCATCCTTTGTCACATTCAAGTGCTCCAGTATGCCTTCAGCAGTAAAGCTATCATCGCCCCACGCACCAATTGGTTCTTCATAAGACACCCAATTATTAGAAAAGTAATCATTTCCATCTTTTAGGGCCAAATAGTTAAATTCTGTCACATTTGCATAACCAGGCGGAGACCCGGACTCAACAGACTTTATTGAAGTTTGTGCAACAACCTAAAGAAAAGAAAATAACTTCAAATTTTCAAATCATTGCTATTGGGCCTTTCTTATTATTTAATTCTGATAGTGTGCAGGCTAGTAAGGCTTCATTGAGGATTAGTTTCCAATTTCTGGTTAAAACTAGAGGCATTACCTGTACTGATTAGTAGCAAACTAGCAATTAAAGACCAATCATTTATCTTCACGGGAAATTCTTAATAATAAAAAGCATGATGAGCATCTTTAAAATAAGCAACACTACACTGTACAAGCTAAAATGGTATATCATGATTCAACAGAAGACAGAAGTTATAGATACAATAAAAGAAATAGTGGTACAAAGGGTATGCTATGTCAGTTTTGCACAATTCATTTCTCACAAGGAAAATGATAAAAATAAAACAACTATGACCACCTTAGCAGTGTTATAAGCGACAGTTTTACAGTCTGGCAATATGCTGACTGACCATGGGGGCAGACTGTATGTTTTCCCGAATATTCGAACTGAGACTGTTTTCTGTTCATCAATATTGGCTAGAAATAGTGAACATATACTGACGTCTTCTGGAAGAGTTATGTTTGGATTTACATACTCACTGGCATATATGTGTGCCTGCAAATTGAAAAAGAAAATAACAATAAAAAGCCCAAAACATAATTTTTGGCAGGAAAGCCAAATATTGCTGGTATGCTTTTGCTTTCTAGCAAAGTTAAAAATGTATAAGACAAAATATGACTCATTCATGACAGCTCATTTTTAAATTGGTAATCAGTTTACTTCTTTTAAAGCAATTAATATGATAAGTTAATAAACATAGAAATATAAAAAGAGCAATAAATAAAAAAGAACACTCAATAGCAGTATGGTCTTCTATTGGCTAGCATTTGCTGGTATCAGAACAAGCTTTGGTCGTCAGTTACATTATCCAAAAAATGTCACTTTTACAAAAAGAATAAATAAAAAAATAAAACTAAGAAGAGTAAACATAAAATGCTAAAAAGAAGAACAAGAATCAGTTGCATTGAATACAGTGAGGCTTGGGCTGGCTGCCATTTGCTGGTTTCATAACATTAAGGTGGCACTATGCATCCCCTTAGTCATTTGATGTTCAGTTTTGATTACAACAGCACACATTAACAAAGATTTGTGATAAACAATAACCAATCATAAAAGAAAAGAACCTCTTGCATTGGACCCAGTTTTACATACTGTGGTGACCCATCAACAGTTACAAGAGCAGGCTCGCAGAGTCTAATAGCTGTGTGAAGGTCCCTTAGGTGTCCCCACTTAGGCTCAGTTATTACACCTGTTATTACTCATATTAACAATATGACAAGCAAATTTGTTTTGATATGCAGAGTCAAGTAACATACCATATTCATCAATAGGGGCATCATAGTCATAACTTGTTATATAATTGGGGCCCCCAGATGTCCTCCCGAAGTTTGTACCACCAAAGAACTGGGAGAAGATTTTAAAAGCATGAAGAGACAGGAAAGAAAAGCTGAAGAAAGATATGAGACTCTGGCCATATTATATAATTAGAGTAAAAATTACCATATAGTAATTATGGAAGCTACCTCCCCGTTGGAAAAACCGAGCAACAGCAAATGAATTGTCTTTAACGGGTCTATGCGGCACCCGCCCACCCCAATAAGCAAACCTACAGTAAAAGAATTTATAGTGTTTGTTCTTTATTGACCGAAAGACCAATTCAGGCTAGCTAAAATGAAACAACTTAAACAAATGTATTGCAAAACAATCAAATAAGCAACCATCCATTCCAATCTTCAGTCCAAAAAGTTGGCTTCCCGTAAGAATTTGGCTTGAAACCATCACAGTAAAATCCATTACAGGAGTTAATCTGCAGAACCAAACAAAAAAATTATAGGTACAATGAAGAAAATAATAATGAACAAACAAACAGTATAAGCGAGGTGTGAGCACTTACAATTTCTTCTGGTGCATCAGACTGCTGACACATTACCCAGGGTACACCAGCACCAAGTCCAAGTGCCATGCTAGCTGCCCATTTTACATATGATTTGCCACCTTCTCCATAGCTTGATTCAATATTTCCGTACTCATTTTCTATCTACAAAATACTCTTTTTCGATCAATGATGATATAAATAAAAAGTTAATAATGAATATATAGGATAGAGAGATTTCAACAGGTGCTAAGATACATAAATACTAAATAGTTGAACAATAGATTCGATGTTCTACCTGTGCTAATATAATGGGACCACCTTGCCATGAAAAAAGCCTCTCTTCTAACATTATATCCACTATTTTTTTCACGAACTTCTCCATTTCCTCCTAAGAAATTGAGGTATATAGCAAAGGCAGATTATCATAACCAAGAATTACAACTTAAACAATGACCAAAACAATAGCATACTCTAACATTGTTTTACAAAAATCAAATCCAATCCTACATGAGATTAGGTATGCACCTTGAATGGCTCATTATCAGTACGAAATTCAATGCCAGGAATATCTCTCAACCAAACTGGGAACCCCCTGCAAAAAGTTGAAGGCAAGTACCTTCGATATTATAAACTAGCATACATATAGGGAAAAGGAGCACAATCTTATTGCAGAAAATTCGACAAAAAAAAGAGCAAATCCCATACCACTAAATACAATAAACTAGTACACAAATTGGAAAAGAGAAGCAGAATCTTATTGTAGAGACTAGAGAATTAAAAAAAAATGGAAATGGTGAGAACAAATCTTAATTAAAAAAAAAAATAACTTTTTAAGGTCATCCCAATTTCATTCAGTGCCAAAACAAAGGTAAACTCACACAACATAATGTTTAGTCATGAAGTTCGAATTAAATGAAAAAAATCTTAAGAGAAAATTGGCATACCCAAAGTTCCATTCTGCACAAACATATGGTCCAATTCGAAGGTGCAGATACAGCCCTTGTTCAGCAACCAACTTTGTAAACTTCACAAGGTCAAACCTTCCTTCAAAATAATACTGTCCAAATAAAAGGAAAAGAAGAGTTAGAAAACTAGGTTCTTGCCATGTTGGATTTACTGATCAGTACTACTGCCACACCAATGCTAGATTTTATGGTTATGGGTACACGACGCAGCAGTCCATTATACAAACCTGACCTCTTGCTGGTTCATGCCCATTCCAAAAGACGTATGTTTGTACCAGATCAACACCCGCTGCCTTCCTATTTGCAATTATGCTTGGCCACATCTATTTAGACAGAGAAAAAGAATAAATCAGTAAATTCCACCAAATTAAAAAATTGATTGAGGTTTTGGCGGCTTGATTATAACACTGTAGAGAACTGAGTATCATTTTGATCATCTTCATTGGACATGGTTATGATTAAGTACTAAGAAAAAGGTGGCTTAGAACTACTAGTAAACATTTGGTGCCAAATGAGATTTACAAGAGATTTACAAATTCGTCCCAAATATAGAACTTCAATGTTCAGCAAGACTGAAATATTTAATAACCGACGATTTCTACTTACGGAATATGAGAAAAGAAGCAAAATTACTTCGAGATTATCACAAGTTCTCCATTCATTTACCAGTAATAATAATAATAATAATAATAATAATAATAATAATAATAATAATAATAATAATAATAATAATAATAATAATAATAATAATAATAATAATAATAATAATAATAATAATAATAATAATAATAATAATAATAATAATAATAATAATAATAAATTCAAGCTGGATAAAGACTTGAATGCCATACCTGAGGAGTGGCACGGGGGTAGTGAATTCCAGCTGAAATCAGCATTCTTCGCTCGCCACCAAGTACAAGCGCTCGATGATCATAGCTCACATTGAACGGCTCGAAGTAGGTCGCCGAGACTCCCACCGCCACCGCTAGATGCAGCGTCGCCAACACGACCGCGGCGGTGGTTAGACAGAGCCTTGGACGAGATCGTATACTCTTTTCTGGCATCTCTCTTGAATCTGCGCTAGCTCTCAGTTGGACTTGGAGACGATAGCAAAGAAGAAGACCATATAAAAACGGAAACTTTGTGAGTCTTTTTTTGTTTTTGAGATGAGGAAACTTGTAAGTTTCGACTATTGGTGGGACAGTGAAAGTGATATATATATCATGTAAGCCCCTCAAAAATTGAATTATTATCCGGGGTGAGGCTATGGTTTAATATCTCCTAAATGGAATTATTACATGGAGTGAGGTTGTTTGTGCTAATATGCATATGAAGCATTGTTGTAAAAAAACGTAAATTTAGACCGATTAATCGGCTGATTAGTCGTTGGCAATAATCAATTCGTCACGAATTTTTCCAATAATAGTCGATTATTTTCGATTATTCCCGATTAATAGCTTGGCGGTACCTTGTCTGTCTGATAACCGCATATTGTTATTTATAACACTGATCTGAAGTGAGGTTATGGATATATTTTTTTATTTTAGAGTTTAGACCCTGAATCTAAATCATTAAATATGATCTTACTATAAAAATATACTTGTAAAATAAATATTATATTTTTTAAGAATTTTTTACTATTTTTCTATGAGGAAGATTAAAATGTCTCTATTTTGTGTATTTTCATCACGTTTCTATTTTTTAATTTTCTAATAACAAAAAATATTCAAAACATATATGTCAAAATAAATTGTTAGATGCGATCTATATTATTTTCTCTATATGCACATATATTTATCACGTTTTGGTTTAGTATATTTATGTGAATCAATATGTTGAAATCAACCTACATAATTTATCCATGTCAATGTATTTTTATAAGCTTTTATATCTTTCAAATAAAAGTCAAAATGTTATAATCTTTTATATATGCATAAAGAAATGATATATCAAATCTAACAATTCTATTTTGACATTTGAAAAATAGATGTAACGGAGGCAAAAAAAAATAGATATATATATATATATATATATATATATATATACTAGTATCATACCCATACGTTGCAACGGAAACATAATATAAGATTTAACATTAAGATTGAACAAAGAGGTAAATAATAAATAACACTAAATAGATAGCAACAACTGACTCCTATAAATTAACAACCTTCCTTGTATGTCAATGCATACAATTTTTTTATTTTTTTATTTCTTCATTATTAAAATAAATAAAAAATATATACTAAATTCGAAGTTGAATATGAACTAATAATTGTTTTATTTCTTTATTCAATACATATGGTGGTGGAAAAAAAATCTTATTTATTCAATTGATGATACCATAGGAATGCAATTTTCCTTATTATTTACACCAAAAATACTAAGAGAAAATTATTTGATCTACAATAAAAAGATCAAATATAACATGAAAAAAGTTCTTCAAGTATCATTGCCAGTGTTATCCTCTTCGATGTAGTCCAATATTTTTAAAAATAAACAAACAAAATATGAAAAGTAGAGCTTTCTTATTCATAAAATGTTACAATTACATTTATACAGGCTGGTCCAAAAGATCAATTTTTAAGTATATCAATTACATTTAGGAAGAGTAGGCACGATATGGGAAACTTAAGACAAATATTTAGATTATATTCTTGATTTTCAACACAAGTCGAAAAGATCAGATATGGCCCGGCTCTCTTAATTAATGGCCATGAGATGATCTTTTCAATGATGGCACAGATACAAAATTGAGAAATTTAACACAAAACATTATACGATTTATATTATATTCTTGATTTTCTCCGCAAATTCAAAAAGATCAGATAATGTCCATAATTATTGTTGAAAATATAGGAAGAATTGTTTATAAAGATTGGATAATTTCATTGTAGGGGTCTGAAGAAGATAAATAAGGAAACGGATAACAAAATTGCTTCAAATTTAATTCTAACCAGATATTGTATGCATTATGTGTGGTCGTTCGTGTGGCGAGTACATTTCTAATTAAATTTAGACTTCTACACATAAAAAAATGAATTTAATCAAAAGAATATATATTACTTTATTAGAGGACTGAGATTAAATTCGAAATGTCATCTTTCAATTGTATCCGTTGGCGGATCGAACACCCAACGTGCTTAATAATGAAATGGATATATATATATATATAGGAATATGCTATGCATAGCATAGAGTCCCTCCATGCAACGGCTCGGATTTTGAGTTTTCAAAATCCTAACGGTCGATCCGAACCGTTCATCTTGTTCTCCATATTAATATGTGTTTTGGGACCAAATTTTACATTTTTTGGAATTTTTTTACTATTTCTTTAGATTTATTGAAAATCGTTGTTTTCAGCAAATCTGGACCATAAAAAAACAGCGATTTTCAATAAATCTAAAGAAATAGTAAAAAAATTCCAAAAAATGTAAAATTTGGTCCCCAAACACATATTAATATGGAGAACAAGATGAACGGTTCGGATCGACCGTTAGGATTTTGAAAAGTTGAAATCCGAGGCGTTGCATGGAGGGGCTCTATGCTATGCATAGCATGCTATCATATTCCTATATATATGTGTGTGTGTGTGTGTGTGTGTGTGCGCGCGCGCGCTTTCGGTAGCATATGGGCCGAAATACACACAGTCCAAATTTGAAATTTCAAAATTCAAAAAGTCAATCTGAACCGTTCATTTTGTTCTCCATATTAATATGTGCTTGGAGACCAAATTTTACATTTTTCTAAATTTTTTTACTATTTATTAAGCCACTTTGAAAATCGGTGATCCAATGGTTTTACTGTTTTATTAAGCCACCGTTGGATCAGCAATTTTCAAAGTGACTTAATAAATAGTAAAAAAATTCAGAAAAAATGTAAAATTTGGCCTCCAAGCACATATTAATATGGAAAACAAGATGAACGGTTCATATCGACTTTTTGAATTTTGAAATTTCAAATTTGGACCATGTGTATTTCGGCCCATATGCTACCGAAAGCATATTAGCCTATCTCATATATATATATATATATATATATATATATATTAAAGTAAAAAAATAGATATATTTATTAAATCTTTTTTTTATTAGAGAATTTTTAATTCCGCCTCAACACATTAAGTACAACATACAAATCATAACATTTTGACATGACAGGCAAAAACTGATTCAGCATGTATAGCAAGCATAAAAACTCATCAGAACAAAGCCATGACAGAAATTAATATCCATCATCTACATTTTACCCACAAACCAAACCCGATTCAAGAAAAGTAGGTGTAAATATAGTCAGTATCAGAATTATTTTTGCAATGGCAGAATAAATACATGAATATAGCAATGTCATCATTCATTCCACTCAAGTGTTGATTTGTCAGAATCATAATTTTTGTATTTATAAGTAAGCACTAATTCAAAATGTATATTAAGGTTTAGATTGTAATCAAAGGTACCGGTTAGCTTAGACTTAAAGTTCGGGATTAATTGCACCTAAATCTAACAGGATCTATGCGCAGTTTAACAAAAATCAATCGCAATTGCCATTTGCCAAGCTTCGAGCTAGTCAGCGATTGAGAAAAACAAGAAGGTCAGCCATGGCAACTCAAGTGCAAACCACAGTAGCAATCTCACCTCAGCTTTTAATGGCTAAATGAAGAAAATGAGGAGCAAAGTACGTAGCAACAGGAAGAGAAGCAAGGAGACTTGTCATTGATGGCGACAGTGCATAGGATTGAATCTTTTGAGGTGGAAATTATGACAGCGCTTTCGGGATTTTTTTGATAAATCATAATTAAGAAAATCATTTTTACTAATCCAGCATGATTGCTTTTTTTTTTTCAAAAACCAGAAGCTCCTCCGGTCTCACTTTTTTCCTTTCCTCAAGACCGGAGGAGCCCTCCGGTCTCCCTATTTTTATTTCAAAATTTAACGGAAGCCACATAAGATCTCACTAGTTTATCCAACAAATTTTACTATTCAAGACCGGAGCCTTGGTCCGGTCCTTTTTTTTTTTTTACTTTTTACTTTTTTCACTTTTTTTCATTTTTTTTCCACTTTTTTTTTCTGTGCGGCTATCTGTGTAGCATCTCTTATTTTATGTATATATAATATATGTATATGTGTATGTATAATATATGTATATATAATATATGTATAATATATGTATAATGAGTAGGGTTCTAATGCCTCATCTTTTTCATAACTCATATTTTATATCTTCGCTTTCAAAGTTCAAATTGTCGATTCGAACCGTTCAACATAATATTTATGCTAAAATATGCATGTAGATAAAATTTTATATTTTTTGAAATTTTTTTTACTATTTTTTAAGATGAGTACAAAATTCAACAGTCTGGATATAGCGATTTTGATATATACACACATATATTATATATACATATATACTTATATACATATATTATATTATATTATATATATATATTATATTATATATATATATACATATACACATACACATACACATACACATACACATACACATACACATATACATATACATATACATAAACATATAATATATATACAAATATTATACATACACATATACATATATTATATATACATAAAAAATAGAGATGCTACACAGATCGCCGCACGAAAAAAAGTGGAAAAAGTAAAAATATATATATATATATATATATATTGAGACCGGATGGCTCCTCCGGTCTTGAGAAAAGGAAAAAAGTGAAACCGGAGGAGCCCTCCGGTCTTTGTGGTTTTTGAAAAAAAAAAAACAATCATGCTCGATTAGTAAAAATAATTTTCTTAATTATGGTTTATCAAAAAAAATTCGCGCTTTCGCTCGTCTTTTTGGTTGGAAAAGAGTGTGTCAGGAAATGTAAAGCACACTAGTGTATATATTGTAAAAGCACAGCGTGTCAGGTTTATATGTCGGTATGTACAGGTAAGGACACGGATACATTTGTCAAGATGTGTCCATACTACGTTCTTATTAACCGTGTTGTGTTCAAATTAATTTTATTGAACTCAGCATGGTTAAATATAGTATGTTTAGACACAAACACAGCATAGCATGAAAACATCGCGGCATATCTAGTTTTCATATTCTTAAGATATTTTTTCAAGTTTTGTTTCAAAATATAAAAATACTATAAAATATTTTAGAAAAAAAACTTAAAACTAATCTAATTTATTTTCTGATTTTTTTCACTTTTTTTTTACATATTTATATATTTTAAAAGTAACAAATTACTAAAATTTAAAAAAAGAAGAAAAGAAATTGGCACGGACATGTTAAAACACGTCGTGCCAAACCGTGATGTGCTATTAAACGTGTTGTGTTCATCTCCGATATTGTGCAGCACAACACGCGCGATACGTCTAGAAATTTTGACGTGTTGGCATGACACAGATTGTTCCAGGCGTCTAAACATGATACTCTGAAATACAACACAATACAACCACAATATATACATTAAGCACATGTATACTCCCCACAAAATGAAATGCGGTTTCACGTCATGGGTTACTTATATATGTCACGGCTCGGCAAAGTGATCACATAGTGTGTAAGTCATGAGATGTGATTCACGTATCACATGATTACTTTATCTTCGATTAAAAATAATATGATATAACACGTTACACAAACTAACTCAGTCACATACATCACTGCATGTGATACGTTAATTTGATTTATTATTTTAGTCACATGACACATTACTAGCACATTTTTCTAACATTATTTTTTCATTTTAATTTATTGTGCAATAGATTTAACTTTTAACTTAATTTTTTTTTTTTATAAATCAATCTGAAACCTAAAAAATTAATTAGACGTGATCAATCGTGTTATGTATATTTCAAAACTATTCCGTTGTTTGTTGGCATATATGCATCATGTTTCAAACGGAATATATAGCTGAGAGAGAGGTGAAACACCTCTATTTTTTTTTCTCCATGTTAATTTGACGAAGTAATGCTGGATAGTAGGGAGAAATGGATGACACGATTAATTTTACGGTTATAGTAGTTGAAACTAACAGAAAATTGTTTAATGAATTAATGCCTGGAAAGAGGGAGAAAAGGAAAGTAAAATGCCTAGAAGCCGACCTCAAATATTAAATTTGCGTCATATATATTCATATCGTAAGATGCTAATCTTTTGTTTTTCTCCAACTTAATAAATTCTTAATTTCAACCCCTTCTCAATTTATAGTTCATCCCTCTTTTTTGTCACGTGTCCACTTCTCCTCTCCAACCATCTTGTATTAATTAATTTGTTATACAGCGGCTATATTCCGAAATTTTTATTAATACTCTTCTCTAAAAAGAATAAACAAAAAAAATCCCCTTTTCTGAGGAACAAAAAAAATACCCGGGCCATAATAACAAATGACAGGCCGGATATTTTTTGAATTCTTCAAAAAAGAGAGTTCTTTTTCTTTTCTTTTTTACTGGAGTATATTTAAAAAATTCGCAAGCTATAATATTTATACTTGCGTGATGTCAATGGATTTTGTTTTTCAGAGTAATACTTTGTTTGGAGTAAAAGGGTGGAGCCATATAGGGTACACGTTGTCTATGTTTGGATATTGATTTCTCATGTAATCTGACATACCGAAATTTTTATTAATAGAAAATTAATTAAATAAATATTCATAATGGAGAACGAATTTGAGATTTTTCGAGATCTAGGAAAAATATGATAGTTTATAACGTCCTCTAGACGTTATAGACTATCACAGCCAGAATTAGCGATACTAATCACCGAACTTATTAATTAACTAAAAAAAAAAAATCAATCCTGGTCATGATTGATAATCACGTCCTACTCATGTGTTACTTATATATCACTTAGGCTAGAAATTGTCTGGCCGTGATTGATAGTCACGGCCAAAATTTTATTTTATTTTTAGTTAATTAATAAGTGTAGTAATTAATATCGTTAATTCTGACTGTGATAGTCTATAACGTCCAGAGGACGTTATACACAATCACATTTTTTCTATATCTAAAAAAAAATTCAGATTCATTCTTGTAGGGCGCAGAAAGTTGCACGGCGTCAGGTTAGCTAACGGTGCGGGATTTTTATGTGTGGGCGAGTGGAAATGCTCCCGGCTGGGTTCAGTACTCTGTTTCTTTGAATGTGACCAGGTCACCGAACTCAGGGGAGAGGCATTCACTCGGGATTTCTTCCTGCATTCCTCCTGGTTCACCCCTTGTGATGACCTACGTTCGTGATCAGTTGTCGGAGGTTTTATTGTTTTCGATTGTGAGGACGTTTTACTCCCGACGGGCGCAAGCCTCCGCCGTTAATTACATCAGAAAGACCTTTCGGGTCAGACTGAAGACCTCATGCATTCCGGGATTTGTGCCTATTTTGATTGAACTGAATAATAGGGCTAAAAGGGGCTCATGTATGGTTTACTTTGGTCATGCGGTTGGTTCTCATTTGACTTTGGATTTCTTTTTGGTCAGTTACCATGATGTGTGCATGAAAATATGGATTTCATATTTAAAATATGAGAACATACATGAGAAATATCATTTATGTGTTTTTGATTTGAAAGGAGCATTCAAATATCATTTTTATATCTTTATTTATAAAAATATGTCAAGAGAGGGGCATTTTGGTCATTTCAGATTATGGTTGGGACTTGGATGTGTTCAAGTATTATTTGGATTTATAGAGAATTGAATTTGGGTTCATTTGGGACTGATTTGAGTTGATTTGGACTTAGTATGAGAAAGTTATGGTCAAAAAGGACTTGAAAGGACTTGTTTGTGAAGATTTTGTATTTCCAGGGACTGGTTTACAAGTTTTCAAGGACCTGAAGCTGTGATTTGGGCTTTTGACAGGGTCTGGAATGGAATTTGGTCCTTCAAGGGCTTATTTGAAAGAGTTTTATCCTGACAGGGACTTTTGTGTAAATTTGTAGGGGCTTCTCCACATATTTTAAATAAACAGAGGGGTTTATATGTAAAAGGACAACTTTTGGTCACATGTGGACTTTAAGATTGGTGCAGAGCTTTGAGATTTGGGCTTTTGGGCCTTTAAGATCTGCACAAGCCATTGGATTGAAATCATTGGGCTTTGAGATGATTGCAGAGATGATTTGGTTAAATGGGCTTTGAGATTTGGGCTTTTGGGCCTTTGAGATGCGCACTGGGCCATCAATTAATGCACAAGGCATAGACACCGTTCATTTGGGCTTTAAGATTAGTACAAGGGAGTTTATTTAAATTGACAGGTGGGTCCCATGTTGTCAGAGAGCCGTTGGATTTGATTTTTGTACCTGGTTCGTTGGATTAAACAGATTACTTTGAGATTCGTGTTTCTTGCTTTAATATCTGTGCAAAGGGGTTTCCCGGCTAGGGTTCTTCTCTGACAAACTCAGTCCGACCGATTTAGGCCACGGCGGCGCCGGCCAAGGACGTGGTTATGATCGTAAGGTTGTCAGAAATCGATTGGTACCATTGTCGGCGATCATCGGAGGCGGCGGAATAGGCATCTACAGTACCAATCGGTACCAATTGAGTCTCAGATCGATTTTGATCAATTTCTTCATGATTTCTTTCAATTGATTGGTTATTTAGAGTCGTGTGAAGCTATGAAAGATGTTAGAAACATCAATTTCACATTTAAAGGAGCTTTGGACATGATTTGGGTTTTATGGTTTTGGTTTCAATTCCAACTTGGTACCAATGGCTGGTACAAGGGATTTCAAGTCGAATTGGGTATTCAGGGGAGTCATTTATGTCATTTGGAATGTTTTAGAGGAACTTGGAAGCTTTGAACTACACTGAGTTGAATTATGGATCAAGGTAGCATGAAGAACATACATTTTTCAAGCACTTTGTCAATGTATGTGCTTTGACTTAATCCTATAAGTCTCTTTGATCTACCTCGGTAGATCTTTATGCCTAGTATAAAGACATCCTCGCCCAAGTCCTTCATCGAGAAAACTTTTCTTTAATGAAGACTTGGCTAATTGCAATAGAGGAATATTGTTTCCTATTAAGAGTATGTCATCTACATATAAGATTAAGAAAGGCGATGGCACTCCCACTAGTTTTTCTGTACACATAAGATTCTTCTTCGCATCTGACGAAGTCAAGCTTTTTGACTTCTTTGCCAAATCGAAGATTCCAACTCCGTGATGCATGCTTCAATCCATAAATGGATTCAAGAAGCTTTCATACCTTCCCAGCATTCTCTGGATCTTCAAAACCTGTAGGCTGTGTCATATACACATCCTCTTCTTAAATTTCCTTTTAAGAAGGCGATTTTGACATCCATTTGTCATATTTCATCATCATGAAATGCGGCAATTGCTAGGAGTATCCGAATTGACTTAAACATAGCCACGGGTGAAAAAGTTTTATCAATTCCCAGAATTTGTTTGAAACCTTTTCGCTACTAGCCGTGCTTTGTAAATAGTCATATTGCCATCCATGTCTGTTTTCCTTTTGAAAACCCACTTGTTAGCTATGGGTTTCACCCCATCAAGTGGTACAACTAGGTTCCAGACCGTGTTGTCATACATGGACTATATTTCGGATCTCATGGCCTCCAGACATTTATCAGAGTCAGGCCTATCCATTGCTTCCGCATAGGTCAGAGGATCTTCAGTGTCAAAAACTGAGACCTCGTGCAGTCCCAAGTACCTCTCGGGTGCATGGACTGTTCTCGTTGACCTACGTAGCACTTGTTCTTCAGGCTGTCAAACTTGATCCACAACTGTCTGCGGATCCAGTTCTACTTCAACTTGCATCGAAGTACTTGAGCTCGGGACTAGAACCTCATCCACAGCTACTTGTGGACTTGGTACTTTCAGATGCTCATCAGCCAAAAAATCAAGAGGTGGGTTAATCTGATCTAGTTCAGATATTGTATTGTGTGACGTATCTTGAATTTCTTCAAGTATTACATTACTCCCACTACTTCCTTTTGCAAGAAACTCGTTCTCCAAAAGTATACCATGACGAGCAACAACTAATTTGTTCTTGGACTGGTAATAGAAGTAATATCCTTTCGTTTCCTTAGGATACCCTACAAAAAAACACTTGTCAGATTTGGGATCAAGTTTGTCAGACGTCTGGCGTTTGACAAATACTTCGCAACCCCATTTTTAAGATAAAACATATTTGGGATTTCCCAAACATAACTCGTATGGAGTCTTTTCAACTGACTTGGATGGAACCATATTTATCGTTAGTGCGGCAGTATCTAGTGCGTGTCCCCAAAATGATTTTGGAAGGGTGGCGTCACTCATCATGGAACGAATCATGTCCAACATGGTTTGTTTCATTTTCTTGGCAACACCGTAACATTGTGGTGTTCCTAGAGGTGTGAGTTGTGAGACTATCTCACATTCCTTTAAGTACATTTTGAAAACCATAACTCAAGTATTCGCCTCCACGGTCCTACCGTAATGCCTTAATACTTTTGTTAAGTTGATTTTATACTTTAGTCTTAAATTCCTTGAACTCGTCAAAGGATTCAGACTTATGTCTCATGTAAGTCAATACTTTCATGAAACGTTTTGAGTCTTTTGTTATTGATGTTAAACACGGGGTTTTTCATTTCTAGCATATAAAGACCATTTAACAAGTAAGATGATCCATAATATGTCTCATTTTTATAAATAGAACATCTATTGTCATTTATAACAAACGAGAAACCATTCATCTCTAAACACGAGATTGATATGATATTTCTAGAAATGGTAGGAACAAAATAGACATTTTCTAGTTCCAGAATAAACCCGCTAAGCAAGTACAATTCTATCCTACCGACTGTAACGGATGCAACATGTGCTCCGTTTCCAACTCGGAGTTGTACTTCCTTATTGCGTAACTTCCTCTTAGTGCGTGCATATTCGTGCAAATATGAGCACATGATCCGGTATCCAGTACCGAATTATTAAGAGATGTCGCAACATTAATTTCAATAACATAAATACTTGAGACTGAGACTTTTGAGACATTCTCAAACTTCATATCTCCAAGATACTTCGGGCAGTTTCTCTTCCAGTGACCTTTGCTATTGCTAAAATAGGAGTCAGAGTTAGTAGAAACCTTTATCTTGGGAGAGTTCGTTCCCGGAACCAACTTCCCTTTGCCTTTGTACTTGATAGCCGTTTTTCCCTTTTGTTTTCTTGATCTTCTTCCCACCTTCTTGGATCATGAGGACATGAGAGCTATTCTCGATGTCTTTATCAGTGATTCTCAGCATCCCTTGGAGCTCCTGCAAGCCCTTATCCAACTCTTGCTTATGGGAGTTCACAATGAACTCCGAATAGCTGGGAGGAAATAAGTTCAGGATAACTTCTGTGGCCAACTCGTGGCTCAACGGACAGTTAAGCTTCTCCAGTTTCTCATCATCGCTTGTCATACGAAGCGTGTGAGTACTGACAGAGCTGCTCTCTACTATTTCAGCAGGGACCGGTGTATTTAGGATATATTCCTTTTTCTCACGTATGTCTACCTTTTGAGTAGGGAGCATAAAGAGAAAGACGTTTATTTAGCCATATTTCTACAACGTTTAATGTAAAGATTTTAGCTTTGTTCATGTAATGTTTTATTCTAATAATAAAACTCCCACTGCAAATTTATTCTATTCCTGTTTTGCAGTAGGACCAAGATCCATGTTTTCACCAATAACCAAGGCAGTGTATGCATATCATGGCTATCAGTTATCTTAGGTAAGCAAACTTGCTAATCACATCTCTTTGTGATTCTTAGTTTCGTTAAAACATCACGTGTATTTAACAAAGACTTTGCCCCGAGCCTAAAACTCTTTTAGAAATCATCGGTAAGTAACCTCACTTTATTTTGTTTTGTTATGTCTCACATAACCCTCGACCACCAAAGGTAAAAGGCGATGCCTACTGAGTAGGTTTCAATCATCAACCAATGAACAATGATGTGAGGAGGATAGAGTAGGAAGGGCATAATACTTAATTAGTGGGTTGGTGTTTATGCTTAACAGTGCCAGCAATCTCCAAAGGGGTATGTCAGAAAGAACGACTAATGTGATTCTATTCGTATCTTTATAACAACCTCTTTCATATGCTTCATTAAGCAGTTGTGGAAAGGAAGTCTTGAATACCGAATGTGATCTCCATTTCTTTTCTTAGCTTATGTCAGAAAGAACGACTAATGTGATTCTATTCGTATCTTTATAGCGACATCTTTCATATGCTTCATTAAGCAGTCGTGGAAATGAAGTCTAAAATATCGAATGTGATCCCCATTACTTTCTTTTCTTAGCATATGTTAGAATGACTAAATGTGATTCTATTCGTATCTTTATAATGACCTCTTTCATATGCTTCATTAAGCAGTCGTGGAAAGGAAGTCTTGAATACGAAATGTGATCTCCATTAGTTTCTGTTCTTATCAGTACCTCTTTGATACGCTTAGCTTTGTTAAGCAGTCAGTTCTTGTAACTAACTTTAGCTACCGTCTATCTTGTAGAGATAGTTTATATGGTTTCTTATAAAAACGGTAAATCTAATCTATACATTTTTATATGATAGCAGTAAATCTGATTTACCTATATATGTGACCGAGTCACGTATATTTCTTTCAGTTCGTAATGTTGACCTTGGTCAGCGTTACGGACACGTGAAAGTTACTTGTCAGAAAAATACCGATTGTGATCCAATTCCTATCTTCCTCAAAAAGACCTCTTTCATATGCTTCACTGAGCAGTCGTAGAAAGGAAGTCAAACAGCAAGAGTAGTGAATATGATCGCATTTCCATTTTCCTAAAAGACCTCTTTCATATGCTTCAGCAAGCAGTCGTGGAAAGGAAGTCAGAAAGAAAACAATGCCAAATGTGATCCCACATTCGTATTTTTCTTCAAAGAAAATTTTCTTTCACGGTTCCTTGGAAAGACGGTAAATCTAGTTTTACCCATTTTTCATTTCAAAGCAGTAAATCTAATTTACTATAAGCTGTAAATCTAATTTACTTATATACGGGACCAAGTCGGGTATATAATCTATCAGTTACCAATTCTTTATTTTGCAGCTATGCTCAGTTCTTATTTATACCATTTAAAGCACATAAACAATTTATATGTTTTAAAATCATATATTCTTTTCGGTCCATAAAGCAATTTGGTAACTTGACAAAGTTCTTTTTGGGCCAGCCATTAGGACACGTGAAAGGGGCTCCCAGGAAAGATCGGGGTCACAAGGACCGCTAGACTCAATCTTTCCTAGACAGAACCATCTCTTTCTTGTGTGGAAATGACAGCTCTTACTCAGGTACTTTATTGCTTCATCACATTCTTCGATGAACTTTACTTATCCGAAGGTTTTCGAAAAGGCGAAAAACTTACACTAAATTTTGCCATTTCAAAAGCATAGAGTAATTTGTTAACGTGACAAAGTCCCCTTTGGGCCAGCTATTAGGACACGTAAACGAGGGTTAGACGAAAAGTCGAGACTTTTCTTGTCATTAACCTTGTCGTTTACGGGTGGAGATTAACAGTTCTTACTTGGGTACTTTATTGCTTCATCACATTCTTAGATATACTCAAACACAGTTGAAAGTTTTGAAAACGAAAACATAAAAAAAGCATAAAATCCTATTTTATCTTTCTCGGTCGGAAAACCGATCCAAGAAATGTAAAAGTTTACATTTCATAATAAAGCATAAAGAAAGCTTAAATCTAATTTAACTTTCTTAGTCGGTAGAACCGATCCAAGAAAATCTCATTTCTAATCGGTTTTGGACTTAAACTGCAAATGTAAGAATTAAACTGATATGCGGTATATGCACCTAATTTGCATAAGTTATAACTTTTAGAAAATCAATCAGCGGGAGAGCCTTGTGCTCTGATACCACTGTAAGGGTTTACGGTGCTATAACCAAAACCCGTTTAGGCTTAAGCTGCGGAATGACCGTAGAACAAAAATTTCTATAGCCAACTTAAGCTCAGGATTCAACGGGGTATCTCAGGAAACTTTCCAAGGCGGTCCACCTTCAGTATTCCTTTGGCATCAAAACCCAATTTAATCCTTTTTACAGATCTACTCCATGATTGATTTCTAAAACTTTAATCTACTTACCAATTAAATAGATTAATATAGCATATTTATACCTTGTTTCCAAATCACAGTTGGAATGCAGACCGAGCGAGTAGAGCCTCACCAAGGAAGGAATCGACTCGGAGTATCACACGTGTGATACCTCTATCGGTTATCCACCAGGACTAACCGGAGAGCGGTTTATTTCTTCTGCCAGAAATACCGTAAACCGCGGAATTATGCAAAAACACTATTCATGGGGAAAAAGACTAAAACCCGTAAACACGAATTTTCGGTTGCTCAATTTCATCAATATGCAAAACTGACATACCGCGAAATTCGATAAAACACTATTCATCGATCCCGTAAATATACTTCACCACAACTCGCATGATTATACGTCAACTACATATAACTTTCTTTTCTCAACCGAAACACTATTTGGGAGAGAAACCGAGAAAGAGAGAAAATACCGATTCGTTTCGACACGAAATGGTATGAGTGAATTAGTGATTTTTCTCTCTACCCCTTCACCCCTATTTATAGGGTGATATCTCCATATTATGTCTAATTTACAGCCCTAATTTGCACTAAAACCTGTGTTTTAAAGCTTATAAATGTGGACTTTTTACTTATATTTCGAAGAAATGTGGTACTGCTATGTTTTGTTTGGTATTTTGCAGGAAAAAGGGCGAAAAACTGGATCTGACAATTTTTCATACGGGCCGTACAGGATCTGCCCAACCACACAGAAGGTTCCACAACAGAGGCACGAAGTCTCCAAGACAAAGCACATGCATACGGCCCGTACGGGGTCCCCTACTGGCCGTACGACGCTAAATTGGAAAATCCAGCTGGAATCTGAAATCAGCTTAATTTAAGGAGGCCGAAAAGGAAGCCTCTACAGACGCGATCTGGGGCATTAAATGAGAGAATTGCACACCAAAAAAAGGGGATTCACCACTGGAACTTGGACAAGCTTTCTTGGAGCAAAAGACAAGAGGAGGAGGAGAGGAAGAGAAGTGAAAAACACGAGTTTGCAATGGATCTTCGGATTTCTCCACTGTTTTGTCATGAACTCTTTTATTTCTTGTTATTTGTGTTATCTTATGAACATGAGTAGCTAATTTACTTTGTTTCTAGGGTTAAGATGTAGTTTCTAGTTTGGTTTTGTTTGCATGCTACTTGGATTTTGTGTTAAATGCTTTGTTTTTACCTGGTTGAGTAGTATTTTGATTGCTTTATTTGTGCTTGCTTGAATTGATTAGTCATCCCGTTAGATGAATGCGCACATCTAAGTGTTAGGAGCCAAGTCTATGACATTTAATCCAACCGAATAAAGTATATGAAGTAGGGTGAAACCAAGGAGTACCCGAAAGGTGAAACTTTCCTTGAGGCGAAAGTCCTTGGATACTTTTAGTAAACCAACAAGTAACTTGGATAAATTAGGCCAAAATGCGAAAGTTGAAGTTTAACGCATCTAAGAGGGAAGTATTTGAGTCCGGTAATCGGGAACTAGGCCAAAATGTGAAAGTTGAGGTTAGGTATCTAGATCTGGTCGATAGAAACCCTAAACATTAGCATCAACGCAGAAAACAGTAGCTGCAGCATTAACTCGGGGTCCCTACGGGCCGTATGCCTCGGGGCTGAACAGAAATGAAATCTGAACCCTGAAAACGCCTTTTTATCAATTGAAAACAACTTTAATTCTTTTTATTGTCTTTTAAACTTGTCATAAATCATTAGAATTGTTAGAACCAAATCAAACCAACTTCTCTCACTTCTAGAATCTCAAGTAATTTTAAGACGAGTCCAGTCATTTTCTTCCGTCCCTGTGGATCGATACCTGAGCATACTCATCGATAGGGTAGTACACTTGCTATCTGATTTGACAGAGTATAACAAAGGTTTAAAAGGTATAGCTTGCTATACCGAAACTTTGTAAGCATATATTCTGTGTGAAGATAGGGTTTAGGGTCGGTTGCCAAAAGACCAAAATGCCCTCCAAGTTCGGCCTATTTACAAGATATGCCATTGAATGGATAAGGATGACATGTCATGTGGATAAGATCGATGACGTGTCATCTGGATAGGATCGATGACATGTCATGCGGATAAGGACGAATCTGAAAAGACCCGAATGCCCTCGGCCCGAATACAAATAATATTCGTATAATTATTCTGAACAATTATATATATTTTTCTTGCGGTTGTTGTTTCGGTAATTTATACAACGTGTCATGCACATTTATAAATTAACCGGTTAACTTTTATACAACGTGTCACACACGTTTATAAATTAACCAATATTTTTGCTTGTTATTTTTACATAACATTTATAATTTAATTATAACACGTATAATTAATTATAACCATCTTACTATTGATCATAACCAATTTATAATCAATCACAATAAGATTCTCCGATTAACTCCTATATGGTGTGACCCAATAGGATCTGTGTTATGTTGGTAAATAGAGTTAAAACTGTTTTAACTTCTATAATCATAAGCGGCATCTGGCAACACATCATGACCATCCAATTACACAGATGATGCTGTACTGTACAATATCACGATCCAGTAAACAATTTACTTGTGTCTGTTCTTCTGTCTCATAGCTATCAGATCAGTTTCAAGGTAGATGTGTGTCATCCTTGCTAACTGTATCTTTTCTTGATCTTGAGTAGATTATCAAATATAATTACTCTTGTAATTATACCGCATGCAGATAATCTAACTCTACCAAGGGGCCCAGTGATGCTATAGCTCGTATAGAGATACGAGGGACAAATAGTATACTTGGTAAACTATCACTTCCTCAGCTAAGCTATACATATGGAAAGGCTACCGTTATGACTGTTTTTTACGGACAGCGGTGGATAACAATCATACATACATATTTTTCAGTGGGAACGATAAATACCTCATACTGTAGAACGTGACACTGAATGAAAACATAAATGACACGAACACAATTCTATTTAATGTTTCATTCGGGGTCTGTCAAATACCATGTTCCTAGAACATGTATCTATGTGATTAAAATGACATCTTGTGTCAGGTGGTTTGTAAAACTTAACCATCTTTTAATCCACATACTAACCTTATCGCGGTAATTAGTGTTCCTGCTAATTACCTTGGTCAGTGACCTTTTAAGAGTATATATCATCTATATTATGGAGTTTCACAATTTCAGTCATGAACTCGAAATGATCCATAAATTCAATAATACTCAAGGCAACAAAATGATATATAAATAAACATTCAATTCATGAACAAAGCTTTATGATAATTTATCGTATTATTGACTTCTAGATTATTACAAACTAACATGAATTTTGTACCCATCTTAATAAATAGTAAAAAAAATCCAAAAAATGTAAAATTTGGTCTCCAAGCACATTTTATTGTGGAGATCACATCTAACGGTTTGGATCGACGATTTGGACTTTGAAAATATAGAAAATGGTTGTGGTAACTTGTTGTAACTTGATCCCTCCACAATATATATATGTATATATAATATGAGGAGGGATCCAATTACACCCTTTTTTGGTGACACCGAATTACACTCTTCATTTTCAAAGTTTTCAAATTTCAAATAGTCGATCCAAACCGTTCAACATAATGGATATGTTAAAATGTGCTTGCAGATCAAATAATATATTTTTTGGATTTTTTTTTATTATTTATTAAGTATTTAACAAAATTGCTATATTCATACCGTTGAATTTTTGTACCCATCTTAATAAATAGTAAAAAATTTCAGAAAAATGTAAAATTTGATCTGCAAGCACATTTTAACATATCTATCAAGTTGGACGGTTTGGATCGACTGTTTGGACTTTGTAAACATAGGGTGTAATCCGGTGTCACTAAAAAAGGGTGTAATTGCATCCTTCCTCATATAATATATGTATATGTATACCAAATTTGATCTCTGCTGATAAATCAGCAAGTCTGGACTGATGCAGGTACCAAACTACAAAAGTGATTACACCAGCATGTAGAATTTATCATTTTAAGTTCATCACATTTGATATATCACTTTTGTAGACTCGTAAGATAGACGAGTTTCAACATTTCGAATTTATCATTTTAAGTTCATCACATAAGTTTTAGAATTGAGTTCACAAAGAAACTTGGTGGTGCTCAAGCTCAGTTTAGGTCTTGTTCAAGTTTTAAGCCATAGTTTCACATGGTTTTAGCATTTTGCTAAGCTTGAGGCTTTCTTAAGAAAATTTCTTTTTAACTTTATTGCCGAACAGATACGAATTAGTGCAGCTTAAAAATTAAGCTTCATATAATTACCGAAAAAGCCCCGGTAAACTTAAGAACACCCTAGTTCTACTCTACCAATTGTCAAACAATCCCCTGCAAAAAAAACATAGAAATTAAACTGAGTCATGTGCTATATAATGTCATAAAATAATGAAAACTTATTCAAACTCTTATTCTTAGATTCGATAGTTACAATCAACCGCCGACATGGAATATCTGTGCTGAATGCTATATAATGTCATAAAATAATGAAAACTTATTCAAACTCTTATTCTTAGATTCGATAGTTACAATCAACCGCCGACATGGAATATCTGTGCTGAATTTCGATGACTAAAAATCACGGCCTTGCCACTACCAAGATTTTCAAAAGAAAAAACCACGGGCTTTATAATCGCGAAAATCGAATACACGTTGAATCTTGATTTATTGAAATTCAAATTCTATCAAAATTTTAGTGTCATACAATAAAACCGCAACATATATGTTTGGGAAATAAAAATAAGAGAGGAGTTCAATAACCAAACCAAACATAGTCGGACGGCTTCTCTTGTTCGAGTTGGGCCGAGTTTCAATTTGGGCCAAGATCCAACAAACAATTACCCCGGTAAAAACAACATTATTTGTTTCATTTCGCCTGTTCCTGCCTGATTTGACCGGAATTATAAGCAAAAATTTTAACAAAATTTTCAACTTGGCAATTTCTGAGCAAACCGGAAAGATCATCGAACCGGGTTCACACCCACTACAGAAGGATCTGATCCCCTAAATTGACTGAAGTAGCAACTTAAAACTTGAGTTTGGATCCAGACCGTCTGATCACAGTCCGGGCCATTCCAAAGTGCGGTAGAATTCCCGAGATCCCTTCAATATTCGTTCATATTCTGATCGAACGGTCCGGATCAAACTAAAATTTGAGTTACCGTAGACGATGCATATAGCATCCTGATTTAACCTCTGAGTTTTTTAACTGTGCTGCGGGACCCACATGTCAAGATAGGAAATGGTATGGAAATTGGGAACCTGTTCATATTTGATTTACCCTTGCCCCTTGGGATCCCAATTTCTCGCCAAAAGTTCTGTAAAATCCCTTGTTCTAAACCAAAGAGGAAGTAGGGTCTTGCTTGTACGGCTTTTCCTATCCAAGAATCGGCATCTCGACCTTGGAATTAAGGTGCGATCGATATCTATTTCTCCTCCTTTTCTTATCTTTGTTTTTAGTTCTTTTTTAATAAATTTTTCGGGTTGATTTGATGCATCGATCACTATAGAGTTTTGCATCAGATCAACAGTTTTTTTTTTTTTTTTGAAAAAAAAAATGGTTCGATTTCCGGTAATTTATTTTCTTTTAGTCGCAAGAAAGGGCTTCATTTGTTGCGCAAATTTTAGTTATTGGTTACTTGCAAGTGGAATTGCTTGGAGTATATGTTGGAATATCTTATCATCAAACTAAGAGTTCAGAACAATTTGCTGAGGATTTCTCGTTGTTATAGTAGTGTTATATTGTCACTTGTTACTTTGAAAATTAAATTAATAGCATGAAATAGAATAACTAACTGGAGATTTTTCACATATCAAATACTTTGCTGATGAGTATTCTACCCCTGTAATCTACTTATATATAAGCCAATTTCTCTATAAAATGCTCTGTGCAATTATGCTGGTATAGAAGGACATTGCATACAGTTTGTAATCTATCAAAAATCAAGGCAAAAATGGGTTCCTACCTATGACATCTATATTATTTGGATTTTGAATATCAATGCCTTTGATATTTCTCATAAAATGGTTAACTTTATTAAATTATGTTTAACCTTCCAGTGAAAATATGAATTCCTCATAAAACCAGATAAACAGGAATTGTTATGGGCTAGCACCATACCAGTCATAGTATGGATTGACCTGGTATAGATCAGCACCTATCAATAATACTACAGGAATTGTATATAGATAGATTTTGGAATCTTTTCTTTTCAGTAATGCAAGTTAACAAAAATTTAGAGAGAAAATGATTGCAAGGACAGATTCATCATTTAATATTTTCAGTTAGTGATCAAATTAAATTTACCCAACTTTTGACCATTTTATGGCAAATTATTGAAGGAAATGAGATTTTTGTTGATAATTTTCTAATTTTGAAGGTTTTGATGAGTATTCAACTAGTGAAGGTAATACGGGATACACCCAACTTTGCCCAAAATCAAAGTCATATTTGTCATCTATTCATGATTTGTTTTTCAATTGTCAACCAACCGTTTAACTATTTTCTGATCTAATTAACCAGAGGTTTCCCTATTACTGGGTTCAGATAAATATAATAGTATCACTATTTAACTAGCTTGTTGGTTTGGTGAATCTATTGCGTGACATGAATTTACATTTTCTCCTGAATTCAGAATGCCACGTGAAAACTCAAATTGTTCAAGGAGTACAGCCTCATCTGGCAATGGCCGTGGTAGGAGAAGAGTACAGCCAGTCGATGTTGAGTCTCCATTTATTGATGTTGATGCCATTGATGTTGATGACGATGATGATGATGTCATTATTGTATCACCTTCTAGAACTCGTGCTCCGGTTATCTTTTTTAATTTCAGTTTATTTACCATTTTTATTCCTATGTTATTATCATAGTGCTACAGTAGTATTAATTTTGTTTAGTGCAGCAGTACTGTTGTTTAAGTGAGCATTCTTTTGTTACTAATGCACTACTAAAGGAGTGTTCGCCTTTTTGTTATGGCTTTGGAATATAGTTCATATTGTTAGTTAATTGTATTGTCAGATCAATTATCTGCAGTAGTTGTACTTTAGATACCGCAAGTACTTTAGAAGGGTTACTTGCAGTGGTGTAACCAGGGTTTGAGTCAGGGGTAGGCAGAAACAGGGTCAGGTCAAACCCCTAATGTTGATTTGCATTCCTGGGCAAATCGAGTTTGAGTTCTTTTTTTCTAAACGGGTTTGAATCGCCTCCATAACTCTCTTCCTGCCTCCACCTGAGCTGCCTCTTTTTTTTGTTTTGTTTTTTCAAATTGTGTTCTTACTCCTTTAGAATTGCTCTTGTTATGTTCTTTTTTCTTCCGACGAATCTTACCCGATAGATTTTTTTTCCTGAATTGTATTCTGCGCACGATGGGTTCGGGTTAGGGTTCGGGTTCAGATTCTTTATTCTTCTAAATGGACTGCTGCGGAATTGGGCAGCGAAACAGGGGTAGGCAGGTGAGAAATTAGGTGTAGGCAAGCCTTATTAAACTATATCGGAGTAATTAATTTTTAATTTCCAGGGGTAGGCTGTTGCCTACCCCTGTAATGAGCTAGCTCCGCCACTGGTTACTTGCGACTAATGACCGATGTTTGTCTTCTTTTCAAATGATAATATCCACAAATTTTATATTTAGAAAAAATATCAACTACTTGCAATGATCCGTTAGCTTAGCACGATGGTTTAAGGTTTAGCCAGCAATGATCTGTTAGCAACATAAACTCCTTTTTTTTTTTCAAAAAAAGTGCAAGTTAAATATGTTAAAAGCAAAACATAGTTTTATTTTAGAATTTTGTTATATGTATTGGATTACAATGGTAATATGAAACTGTTGTTTTATGTAAAATATGTTGTTTGTAAGTAGTTGTCTCCTAATCTTCAAGATTGAAAATATTTCAATCGTGTTTTTCTGATTTACACAAATTTATTATCAATAATTGCTTGGTTGGGATTTTGACATGAAATATTGGGTTAATTAGTTATTGTTTGCTACAATCAAGCTTGCTTCCTGTGCTTGTATGTTATTCGCAACTAAGACAAAAAATGACAGGCTTCAATACATTGGTGTATATGAACATTTTCTCTGCACTTCTAATTTATATTTGTAATGCTTGCTTATAGGGTGCAAAAGTTGCTTCTTATTACTTGTTAGGCATATTACATATCTGAACATTTTTCCGTGCAAAACACATTACTTCAATATTTTAATTGTTTACTTCAAATATCCAACAGGCTAGTAATGTGTCCAGACGGAGACCTGTTGTGTTACTTGATGATGTTGTTATTGTGGAGGAAGTGAATCCCAGGACATCAGGTATCCTCATTACTTGTCCGAATACTAATTTCAACCTCGCACAATATTTTCTGATTGGACTATTAATTTGTTTGTCATTATGCTATACTATCTAATACTTCTTGTGCAATTTAGGGGTTGCAATAGATGAAGAGGTCAGTATAGTATCAGGCAACAACCACAACAAGCGTGTCAGGATTACACCGAGTGCTGGTGGCTCTGGTAACAAGAACAATCGGCAGACCAGGCAAAAGGTAACCGCTTAACTGAATCAACTGTTACAGTACATGAAACGTTCCAGAATGTTTGGTTGATTTTAATCTATTAATGGCTTAGTTTTATTGTACCATTTTCTGTTATGGTACTGTATTGTATTGATGCAGCATACCAGTTAGTGCCTGTAATAAGCTTCTAATAAGGATGTAGCTAATGTATATTGGTATATAAAATAATCTTTCTAATGATTAAATATAATAAGCACTGAGATTGTCATTAAAGATGATGGTGCAGCTTATCTGAACATCTAATTTATATATTACCAAAATATGTTTTCAGAGAACTAAGGTCATAGAGATTCAGCCTGAGCCGCCTCAACCAGTACCAGTGGAGGTTCCACCACCACCACCTAAAGAACCTACATTTAGCTGCCCAATTTGCTTGAACCAATTGACAGAGCCATGCTCTACAACATGTGGCCATGTGTTCTGTCAGAGCTGCATCAAGGCCTCTATCCAAGCTCAGAAGAAATGCCCCACTTGCCGAAAGAAACTCAATAAGAATAGTTTTCATCGGTTGTACCTTCCCAATACTGTGAATTAGGGAAATAGAAGAAGTGAGTATGCATTGCCTGGCTCATATCTCTGAGCTTTGCACTTGTTTGTTGAGCAATAGATGGTCTACCAGTATGTTATTGGCAGGAAATGTGTTGCCTGGTTGGTCGTATGTACTATATTGTCAACAGGAAAAAGAATTAGCTGGTTTTACAGTTGTACTTGTATTTGGTTCTATATTTATTTATATAAAGAAGTTGATAGATTTGGAGATTTTTCTGTTCAGGTTACATGATTTATTTCTTCTTGAATCTTGATGCTGTTGGCTGGCTTTCCAGGCGAATCCCAAATGCAATGTCAGAAACTCTTCAGTTTGTCTAACTCTGTAGAAAAAAAGAGAGGCTTCATGTGGCTTTTGCTATAAAAATATATATAGCAGATTTCATACTGCAAGTGTTACATTAGCAGATGCGTCATGTATCTCTGCTTATTACTTGCCGCGTTTCCAGTTTGGTTGTCTTTTGATAATGAAAAAATTATTTACAGAAAATAGATAGGAATTAAATTTATACACAAATGTTGGGAAAAGAAAACAGGTGCATTAAGTTTTTTTACATGTCATCTCTTGTTCATTATTCTTTGCATCTTATTAAGGTTTTTTTATTATATTCATGACAAGTGCATTTTATTTAGTTATAAATTATTATTTTCACTTACTTTTAATATTTTTCACAACAAATTTCTTAATTTTTTTTCCTGACAAATTTTACTTTTTTTAATTTTCCTAAATATATCAATATTTTAATTATTATATTTCATATTATTAGAAACAAATCTTTCAATAAATATATTATATATATATAATTTTTCATAAAAATGTTTGTTATAAATTAAGATTTTTCACAAATTTATTTTTATAGTATAATAACATATTTATTTCAACAGAGTTTTATAATTATTTTCGAAAGTATTCAAGAGTACGGATTTCTCGCCGTTATTTTTTATGTTTCGAGCATCCAAAACTCGGTTACTGGCTACTGCTTCGGCTCTGGGAATATTGATGCAGTATACTGTAATACCTGACCGACTACAATGAAATCTGAGTCGTCAGTTTTAACATTGCACGAATCTCAAATCAATCGCTCGGCTGACAGCTCATTGTACTCAGTGAGGTACCTGGGAGGGTACGAAATATTCTCGGGCTCTCGGCCCTGGAGCCTGTACTCGATCGGTCGTTCCTCCGCCGCTACACGGTGCTTCTCCTAAGGAAACTGTTTTGACACTTGGAAGCATCTTGCCACGGAGGTTGCGCCATGCTTCGGCATCCTCCTCTCGCTTCCTCCCCCGAGAATCGCCTTCTTCTTCGCACTACCTCCTCCTCCTTCAATCCCTCTAATCGATTACCCCGTCTTATCTCAGATAATTTTAATTTACCCTTCAAACCTCAAACTAACCACCGCTTCCTTCCATCCCTCTCCGTTTCTTCTCGCCGTGTTTCCTTTCCATTGTCCTATTGTACTCGTTCCTCTACACAATCTGATGAAGGTGAAGTTATGAAGGCTGAGGAGGTTGTTGGGGTCTCCAATGTAGATGGAAATTTAGAATCCATGCGTGTGGGAGTTGGAAATCCTAGCTTGGTTGGGCGTGTCGGGTTGATGCGCATGAGTTTAGGAGATCAGGCTTTCTTCCTTGTGGCATTCGCTGCTGTCACAGTATGTAGTTCCACTTTGTATATTTCAGAGACATTGGGAATTTCCAGTTGATATCATAAATTCAAGTTACAGGGGGTTTGTTGGCTGGGGGAATACAGATAGCTACCAATTGTGGTTACCATATGGGGTATTTTGTAATGAAATGGCAGGAAACTAAATACACTTGACCAATGTGTTGATGTATCATAATTCAGTCACTGAACCTAATTGATCCACTATATTTTGATACATGGAATAGGCATGCACCAATACCAGAACATTTTTATGAAACGGTGAAGTACAAATACCAGAAGACAATATCTGTAACTCAAGCCATTCTTTTCTTATTTCGTTTTCTACTATTTTGATGACAAGTTATGTTTCTCCTTTACAGACTTCAATAGCTTTCACGAGCCTTGTGGCTGTAGCTATTCCGACATTGTTTGTAAGTGAGCTTAATCCATCTGACATTTCTTAGTGGTCAGCTTTTCCGTCTTTTGTCATATCTTTTGTTTCATTTGAGCTCATCAAAGCATGTTATATGGAGTAATGTACTAATAGCTCTAGTTCAGTCTTTATATGTTGTTGATATAAGTGTTATTTGATCAATGCAACATCTTTGTTTTAGAATTCATTTGAGAAGAGTACTTAAATTGGACACTTGGGAACTTGGATTTAGGAAGGTTGTACTGGGAATTTTGGGTTATTTTATTTGAGTGAAATTTCACCTTATTGTTATGTTGATTATGTACACAAAAAAACAGACAATTTTGATCTTGTTTTTCCTATTATTCAGGCTTTGAAGAGAACGGCAAAATCTCTAGCGAAGCTGGCTGACACTGCTTGTGTGGAGCTACCAAGCACTATGGCAGCTATTAGGCTGTCCGGCCTAGAAATCAGTGATCTTACCCTTGAAATAAGTGGTCTAAGGTATTCATTCAGTAGAGCTTCATTTTGTATCTTTTCTACATCATTTATATTAATTCCAAAAATCTGAAAAAATTTCGAGTACGTATGAGTACTTGGTGCCACTGAATGGGTTTCTGACTAAGGATTATTTCTGGGACACAAGATCATAATCACCCTTCATAAAAATTCACTTATTTCTCTCTTTCACATCCACACAGCCAAGAGATAGCGGGCAGTGTTAGCAAATCAACACAAGCTGTAAAAGCTGCAGGAGCAGGAATTAAGCAGATAGGTGCTGTTGCTCAACAGAAGACCATGTGTATGTATACGTGAATGCTCATAACTAAATATTATAGAAGTTATATCTCTGTATCTTTTTTTTTAAATGGCGATCAATACAAATTTTCATTGCATTTCAGCAATTATAGAAGAACGGGCAAACTTGCCTGAAATGCATATTGAGCCTTTTGTAGCTGGAGCTGTGAGAAAGACTTCTCATGCTGTTGGCCGGGTTGCAAATAACTTGATGGATTTTATATCTGGTACTGTTGAGTCAAGTAGGAAAGAAAAACCTAGTACTAGTATGTCGAGAAAAGGAAAATCTAGGATTCGTTCATCCAAAAAGGAAAAACCTAAACCTAAACCTAGTACTGTTGTTGAATCCTAAAAAAAGAGAGGCGGTTGGTCTTTGGGTCTGTGATGTGGCACCTCTCGGCTCTCGCTGGTTCAGTATTGCCCTCTTGAATTTTGGTGATCTTGTACTTTGTAACTCTCATTTCCATTGTTTTGTTTTACTTTGAAATCTCTGTAAAGGAAAAACCGATGGAAGAAAATAAGCAATGCAATTTTGCAAGCTCTAGCTTTTTTCTTTATTTATATTGTTGTTGTTATTATTATTTACATAAGAAAACCAATAAGTCTGTATGTATCTGTTTGTATTGGTCCAAGAAATCTTAATTCACCATCGTCCCCCCATACGAGTCAATTTCAGATTCGTGTAAATGTCATTTGATCATTTAGTAATAAATACTTCCGGTCAGGTTTGAGGAATTTATATCACCCGAGTTAACTCAAATGTTGAGTTTAGATCCGGACCGTTCGATGAGACGGTCTGAATTGGCCGAAATTTTTATAAATACCCAAAAAAATATCAAATTACAAAATCTACTCAGTTTCTGAACGAATTTCGAAAAATACCCCTTCCGGTTACTAAACAACGGGATATATACCCCTTCCGGTTACTAAACAACCGGATATATCCCGGATACCCAAAAAAATTCCGGTAATTTGATAAGCGGAAATGATAAACGGGTCCGGTTATTTGGTAAGCGGTTCCTATGTTCGGTTACCAGATTAACGGAAAGGCATTTTTTTTTATAAAGACAATGATGACAGAGACCCAATTTCAATGTTATTGTTATTTTTTGTTAAAAAGACAACACATACCCCTTCCATTAAAAAAATGAAACCACCAGTGTATTCGAATAGAAAATGAGTATTTGGTCCAATATACGGTTTTGAATATTCGACCGCATATTCGAATATTCAGTCGTATATTCGACCGCATATTCGAATATTCGGTCGCATATTCGAATATTCAGCCACATATTCAGCTGAATTGAGATTAATATATAAATATTTCAGTATCTCATACTATAGTATGAGATGAGGATCGATATTTTAACATTTTATCACCAGTTTAACATGTACAGTCAATCATAAATACTTTCTTTGTATACAAATTAATATAAATTTTCATTTTAAAATCCGCATATATAAATCCGAATAAAAATCCATATATGTGGCCTCATACCATATATGCGGTATGCGGTGACTTTCCGAATACCGAATAAGAATCGATTATTAAAACACTGAAAACCACTAACTACATACAAAAATGGAATTTCACCTAACAAAATATTAAAAAAAAAATCCAAGCAATAACCCAGTGGAAAAGTGATAAAAGGTTTTTCATTAATGTTTTTTTTTTAATTATCAAAATGTGTATCCTTTTACTAGACATCAGAATAAAAGTATGAATCTATACATGCCTAAGCCATGACCCCAATTTTGATAATACAATTTAATGCGCCACTTTTGATATATTAAGCTGCAAAATAAAATTTGTGTGTGCTCCTGCATTTGCTCCTCCACGCCATTAAAAACTCATATGAATTAATATTAGAACAACAAATATGTCCCTTTCAACGCGCTTTCACAATTTTGATTTAATTGGGCTTCCCCAACCTTATTAATTCCTCTCCGTATTGGATAACAGGACTCAATATTTTCGGTTATTGGATAACCGGATATTTTTTCCATTTCTGGGAAAGAAATTGGAAATCCGGTTATTTAGTAAGCGGATTGGATATTTTTCGAGATTCTTTCAAAAAATGGATAGATTTCGTAATTTTGTTTTATTTTTGAGTATTTATAAAAATTTCGGTTCTGGATTTTGATGACTGTCCGGATTTAAACTCAAAATTTGAGTTGAGAGGATCCGGAATCCAGGTACTCCACTCGTGATAGATTTTGAAATTTTAAGAAAATGATGATACAAATGAAAATTCGTGTTTACTTTATGTTTTAGATAAAAAAAAAAATCGACCTTTTTTTCGATGATTATTAAAATAAATCTTGGCAATAGATTCCCATTAAAAACTAAAAAGGAGATTCTCCATTAAAAACTAGAACGATGAGAGTTCCAAATTTTCAAAATATTTTATTTCACCGTTAAACCTAATATATTTTTTATTTCCTTACCTTCATTTACTCCACTATTAACCATTTATTAAAATACAAATTGACGTTTTTAACCCTTTTCAGCTTTTCTACGATATAGTTCAAATATTGATCGTTTACCCGTTTCATGAAATTGATGATCTCACGATAAAAATTATTCCAAATTTCAATTAATCTCATCCTTAAGAAAGTATTTTGAAACATTTTCTAAAGAGTAATATTATATAGAGGGCAAGTTCACGTGTATCCCTCGAAAATCTCAAAATTAGATACTTTCTCCTCTAAAATTCATAATACCATATTTACCCTTCTAAATTTCAAACTCACAAATTTACACAATTCTTTGTTTTCATTAAAACTCATTTTAGTTTTTATTAGAAAAATAAAAATTATACTATGTGTAAGAAAAATGTTCAATCTTTTAATCGGTCAGTTTTGAGGGCAAATAGTTAATTTCTCTACTTTTGTGGTGCATAGGTTTACATTTGTTTGTGCATCACAAGTAAATAAATAACAAACCATTTGTCCTCACAATTGACTAATTAGAAGACTGGATATTTCTCTTAAACAGTTTATTTTTTATTTTATTTTTAATAAAGAATAAAGTGAATACTTCATAAATTTAATATGAGTTTTTATAGTAAGCAATAAATTTGATAAATTTGCAAAGTTTTTGAAATTTGAAGAAGAAAATCATATTAAAATTTTGGAGGTGAGAATATAAAATTTTGAAGATTTTGAAAGGTATGCATAAAAGTTTCCATAGTAATGGACGGTGCAATATTGAAACAAATACGGACCTAATCGAGGATAAAAAAAAACTAAATTAAATATTTTTACAAGGGAAACTCCTGTATAAGTTGCTTTGGAAGGCGGCTAGTCCCTACTGAATTCACATCCTCTCCATTACCTGAAAAGAGAATCTTTTACAGTTACTGGATCCAACCATTCCTTCTAACTTGGAACGAATCTCAAAGCCTAATAATACTGTCCCCTGGGATAGCACGCATCTGAAACCGGTTGAGATTTAATCTCAAACATTAAAGTGAAGGAGATCCTCTACAGTACCTGAGAGGATTGGAGCTACTATATAGTATATACCAGTATACCGGGAACCGGAATGGTATCCCCTTCTGGAAATAAATCTGCTGTGATTCTAAAGAGATCGCAGGACCCTGCGATTCCAAATTTAACCTTTCACTTTTTGAAATGCACAAATCTCAATAATACTTATTTTGTATGCACGAATCTCTAAACAGATAAATGGATGGATATGGAATAACAGGGTCCTGCGATCCCTTTAGAATCACAACACATTTATTTCCATCCGCTGCTTGCTAAATTCTTGTTCTTCTCTCTCTCCTTATCTTCTCTCTGCTCTCTCTCCTCTCTCTACCTTTGAAGAGAGAGAAAAAAGTGGAGCAGAATCTATCCTTTTTAGAATAGCAGCAGATTCGGATCTCTACGTACCCGTGGCAACTGAGGAGAAGCGATCGGCATCGTCGGAGGAGAAGATCCGCCTTTTTGAGCTCAAGTTTTTGAGGTAATTGGTGAGTCTCTCTCTCTCGCATTCTCTCACTCCCTCGATTGGCCTTTGTTCATTACCAGCAGCCGGTTCTCTTCGTGCTGGAGATCTCCAGTTATTTCTTTTCTAAGAGCCCATTCAATTCATGATCGTTCGGCGTAGAGTGAAAAAAACGTGCCGTAAAGTTGATTTTTCAATTGCCGTGCCGTGATCAAACGTGACTTGCGTGATCATAATTTATGTTAGTTTAAGATACACTATTTAGTCAAGATCTAACAGCACTAATTACGTGACTCGCGTGACCACGTGCCATGCTCTGCTGTGGCTAGATCGTGACATGCCGTGCTATGCCAAGTTTTCAAAAGATGGTCATGGCACGTGAATGGTCACAATACGGGACACGTGAGTCATGGCACATAACCAACACATGTACCGTGCTGTAACTGTGCCGTTCCGTGATGGAGCCAACTCCGCCGTACCATTTTTCCCACTCTAATTTGAGTTGTGACCTATTATCTGCTTCAAAATTGCTCTATCTGATATAAATTTATTTTGATCTGCTTCTTTTCTTTTGATCCTTTTGTTGGAAGTTTGGTAAGAGATTACAGGAGATTCAGAAAATGAAGAACCTGTGTGAAAAATTTGTGGAGAAGCTACTAGATATGGCTTTTACTCACGCAATTGGTGAAATTATATCCTATGTCACCGCATGGTGTTGGAATCAGGCAAGTGTTCAAGAAATGCGTAGAAAATTTGAGGAACTTTTAGTTGGGGCAAAAATGGTAAACCCTATGGCCCAGCAATCGAACACCGCAAATTTGCAGATGCAACAATTGCTGAGAGAACTCCAGAACGAAGCAGAGCAAGGTAATAATTAAACCATTAACTCTTTTACTACATTGTCTCCAAGGAAAATTGATTTTCCTGATTAACTGGAGATGGTTCAAAGTCTCACTTTCACCTTTTAGGCTAATGGGAAGTGAACTGGAATGCTTTCTGGTAGAGTCACAGCCATCAGCTTCTTTGAAGCAATGTTGCATGGATACTACATGAATACAATATGAGACAATTTTCCTAAATTTTCATCTATATGTATATTTTATTACTTGATATTGCAATATGCTTTTCTTTGCCAACTAATTAAACAAATATTAATTTTATTTGTTGTTTGTTTCTAAGAAAATGAGAACATGCAAATCTGAGAATATATAAATATGCATTTTGCTCTTTCAAGATATACAAAATTCAAGTTACTAAATGGTCATATGGGTGAGTAAGATATCTTGAAAGAAAAATAAATCAATAGCCATGTCAAAGGGCATATACGAAAAGATCAAATTTCAATAAGATTAATTACCTGGATCTATCTTGACTCGCAAAAGATTGTCTAGTGGGGAAAATAATAATGTGTTCATGAATTTTATTATACAAGAGAGCTTAAAAAGCCTTGTAGGCCATCAGAGAATTATTTTTGAGAGGCCAGAATTGTCTTGAACAAACTTTTACCAAGTGCTGGTATTTAATGTGCGTGATTCTACGGCCGGAGATAGACTTCTCCAACTTGGATACGCTATGTGTCTAGGGAGTATACGATATACGATACTTTTTTGGACAACCATACCCGATACAGATATGTGTCCAATAGACCAATACTATGACCTAGACCACAGGCTATAATGCAACATAGCTTTGAGGATCTGCATATTCTACTTTTTACTTTTTCGTACTTATTACTTTTCCAACTCCTGAGCTTGAAAAAACCTGTTTTTACTAGCATATGACCTCTTATCCAAACTTGACTAATAGGTAAAGAACTACTTGATGGTCAACCGACACCCGTCAATCTGAGCAATGCTAAGGAAAAGTTTGAGAGAATAAGAGTAGTTGCATTAAAGTTAAATGATTTGCTTCTCAGCAATGCAAGAGAAGCTGGTGTTCATCCTAATATCAAGCGACCTCAATTCAAACCTCGCTACCTTAACCGTCGAACCAGGTTCCAAGGTCTCTCTCTCTCTCTTCCTCTCTCCCTCCACACAAACACAATTGCTACATATGAACATGATTCTCAAGCAGTGATCTGTATTGTGCAGTTATTCGTCGCTATAACTGTTCTTAAAGATCAAGATGGAAGGAAGAAAAGCTATCAGGTTTTTAACTAGAAGAACTAGTCTCTCTGAATTGTTAATAATTTCCTTTGTAATGACCAAAATTACATACTATTGGTCTTCATTTCATATAATGGTCTACAGGTGATGTACATAATCAAGTGTAGGCTCTCTGGGTAGGTTAACAAGATTACCAACCCTGTAATGTAACTTCTGTACTTGGCCGGCTTTTTTACTTTTAGAAATTATATAAAAATAATATAAGGTATTGGATGGATTGTGGTGAAATTTTGATACAATAGAAGGAACAAAACCAATAGTTCAGTTCCTTTAGAAAAACCTAATAGAACCGCACCAGTTGTTCGGCTCCTTTAGCTGCCACACCAAAATTCAGAACCACACCAGAGTTCGGCCCCTAAGGAAAGGAGGCTGCACCAATATTTAATGGGCTACTTCAGTTATGGGATTTTCTTCGGTTCCTTCAATTGCATCAAAATTTCACGATCCATCTAATATTCTACATTATTTTTATATAATTTCTAAAAATAAAATTCCTGCTTGCCAGGTGATATATTAGTCTTGGTCTTTCATTTTGTACAATGCTCTACAGGGAGAGAAGAGCACGTGGTCCGTCTTTGATTTGTATGTATATATATTTTTTTTGGATATTATTAAACGTTATAATAATTTTTTTTTCATCGTTGCCCTTGTTAATTCAAACGCTTTTGGTTCGGCCATGTAAGGGATATTTGTCACCGCTGTCTTTAGTGACATCAGGTGGCTCTAATTGTAGATACTAGTTTTCTCATCACAATCACGATAAGGAAGAAGAGAGAAAATAAGAAAAACAAAGGGACCAAAGAGCAATCTTTAGTTTTGATCAATTTATATATGTATACATTGCAAAGCACCATGGCCTCACTCTTGGTGAGCATCTGTATTGGCTTGCAGATTTAATTGCAAAATACACGCTGGTGCCTGGTGCTTTCGCTCTCAGCGATACAGAGCACTTTTTAAATTTGAAAGATTTCATCAAAGCTTGCACAGGCAAAAAGTCAGTATATTTTGTATAGGATTTTGTTAGCAGCACCTTCATGCATACAGGTGCACTGTATTGTAATTATCTGTATTGAACAATATTATATTGACATATAATAGAGGAGGGTTCCACTGCACCCTCTTTTCCTTCTCCTAACCTGCTCCTAAATCCGCACCCTCCAATCCACATAAAAATTCGGCTTGGCAGGTGATATATTAGTCTTGGTCTTTCATTTTGAAAATTTCTTGGTTATTATTTCATCTAGTACGTAGATAAATAAATAATGCATGGGAATGTTTTGGGGAAAAACTATCGTTTTAAAAAAAAAAAAAAAGTGAGAAAAATATGAATATTATTTACATTGCATAAACTTCGCTAGTCATAAAATCAACTCTTTTAATACAGCTGAAAATGGTCAAGTAGAATTTTGGGGTTCAACTGCAAGGAAAACAATCTGTGTAAATAAGCGCAGAGACTTTTAATAATAATTGAAAAGAAATCTGATTGAACCTGATAGCCTCTATCAAGATTTCAAAAAAAGAAAAGAAATCGGATTGTAAATGTTTCTCAATGAATTAATAATTGATTGAGGAGAAAAGAAAATAAAGACAAATTTGGCTTTAAAAAAGACGATAGAATTAATAAAAGAGCATTTGTTACTGTTTTATATGTGGAACTAAAAGAGTTTCTATATAAACAGTAATGAAAAAGCCTCGTAATTATCGTATATATAAATGGGAAGGATTTACTTGACAACTATAAAAATTAACGTTTAAATTTTAAATCCGATAATATTGATATTTTCTATATGGTAAAGAATCATATCTATGAAAAATAATGAAATGTAGAGATGTTTTATCATTCATCAAGTCATTTAAATATTTCAACCATTCAAAAATAATGGTTATTAATGCACCACTAAAATAATACTTACTGTGTAAAATTGAATTGGTATAATGGTATTCTTTCTCTATATCCAATAACAAACTTACAAATTTATAATTGATTTAGATTGGACAAAATGACAATAAATTATTGCATACCTAATGTAATATTCAAGTAGTCAATCCAAAAAAAAAATCATGTGATTTCAATTTATTCAATAGTTTCTCATCATACATTTACTTTGTGGTAATTAGATGTAGATTCCACGTAAGATGAATATACTCACTACTTTCGAGAAATAATTTGTATGAACCGAATGAGATGGCTACCCACTATTTTAAAGCATGTTCGGCTGCACCTTTTCCTATGAAATTCAAAAGGTTTTTGGGTTTTTTCTATTTATTTTTTTCCCGAAGGCTGTTTGGCATGCCAAAATTTTTACATTGAGTTCCCATGATCCCATCTTCTTTCTACAAAATTGTCTCTAATAGGTCAAAATCAAGGGGAAAAAATGATGTAGGGCATGTTTGTTTGTCACGGGATTTTATGGGATGAAATTTGACGGGATGGGAATCCACTTTTAAAAATGTGAAAACCCACGGGTACGGATACGCACGGGAATGATTATGGAAACGTGTTAAATTGAGTGTTCAGTTTTATTATGAAATTAATTGTGGGAAGTCTTAATTTATTTTAAAAATATATATTTCTATTTAAGTTTTATCATATATTTGAAATAAGATAAAATTTGTAAAATAATTAAACTAATAATGTGTTGTTGTAAATTTTCTAATATATTTAAATTTTAATAATTTGTAAAAAAACACATGAGATGTAATTTGTAAACATATATTATGTCCGAATCAGACTATTGTTTAATTATAAAACCATACATTAATTATATGAGAGTTGTTTACATATATATATATAGCATTACATAAGAAAGGATCCGGATCTTGGACCTTAGTCTCACAATAAAAATTAAATAAGAAGAGAGTTGTTTATATATAACATTTCATATGTGTGTTTTGCGTACATGTGGAGAGAGAAGAGAAAAAAAAATACAAATACAAATACACTCATGTGGAGGGAGGGAGAGAAGTGAGAGAACGTTGGAAGTAAATTTATTCACTCCTACATTTTTTTCCCCCTTGATTTTGATCTATTGGAGACAATTTTGTGGAAAGAAGATGGGAAAATGAAAAGAAATTGGCATGCCAAACGGCCTTCGGGGAAAAAAGAAGAAGGAAAAACTCAAAAATCTTTTGAATTTTATAGGAAAAGGTGCAGTCGAACATGTCTCTAGGAGTGAATAAATTTATTTCCATAGTTTTTTAGTCGTTTACTTGATTTGTACCGTATTTGATAAGATGAGTATGGATAATTTTTTTTTTTTTTTTTTAGCTTATTGAGCATGGATATGAGGTAAGAATTTTTTTTCGTTAGCGAAACAGATAAGGATACAAATAAAGGCTATTTCGTACCCGTTACCCTATAAGATAATTATGTAAAATACTAAAATATAATAATAATATGATAATGTTTGAGCAATAATTAGTGATTATTTTTATTATTTATGTATTGTTTTTGTTGTAATAAAATATTAAACATACTATTTTTATTTGCATGTCTTGTTTTTTAATTAAATAATTAAATTTGTTGGAAGATATATTCTTGTTTTTGAATTATCTTGTTTTATAAAAAATACAATTTAGTTGAAATTGATTGCACATTTATTTTTATTTTTTATTAGTAATGTCATTGCATATGTGTGAAATAAATGAGTTTTGATGTTCTATTTGTAAAATATAATAAAATAATTATTATACTAGTATTATTTATTATTCATCCGCTACCATTTTGTTATCTAATAATTTTAACTGGTAAGAATAAGATTCGTAATGGATAAGGAGTAGAACTAGGGTGTTCTTAAGCTCACCAAAGTGTTTGGTGAGCTTAACTCCAAAACTCATCAAATCGGTTTCAAATGACGAATCCGAATCTTGAAATCTGCCTATCTTACGAGTGATGTGTCTACATGTGAAAATTTTAAATATTCGAATTAATTTAGTATAAAGTCAAGCAGTTAAAAAATGTTCAAAAAATAAATGCACTAAACTTAATTTATTAACCTTCTAATTTTGATTGATTGACTTTATACTAAATTAATTCAAATATTTAAAGTTTTTACATGTAGATGCATTACTCGTAATGTATACGGGTTCTAACAATTCAGATTTATCATTTGAAACTAATTTAATAGATTTTGGAGCTAAAGCTGGTGGTGGCGGATGTACAGGAACCCTAACTCCTTATGGACTCAATCTGTGATGCAGCTTTATAATTTGGCAAAACCTCCTGAAACACATCGAATTTGGATGAGACATGGTTCTTTCTTTTGGTTACTATTGTTGAAATTAAGACCTCATTTTGATTGGAGTGTTACATGGAATATAGCTCAAGGATCATCGATTTCATATTGGTTTGATTCCTGGTCGTATCCAACAATGATTTCCCAATTTACCCCTGAACCTTGTAACAGAAAATACTCACTTCAAATGGCCATAAGTAGTGGTCTCTGTCAGGTACCCCAAGTACAAGAACATGCAGAGGACCGAGTGGTATGGTTATGGACAAGAGACAATGAATATTCAGCTAATTCATTCTATAAGATGGTAATATCAGCAGGGAAAACACTTTGGGGATACCGGTTCATTTGGCAGCTCAAAATACCTCCAACTGTTCGGGTTTTTGTTTATCTATTATTACAGGGGAGACTTCTAACACACGATGTTATGATCCACCGAGGTTTACAGTGTGACTTGCCTTGTGAGGTTTGCCTAAATTGTCCTATTGAAACTGCGATGCATTTATTTTTCCAGTGTGATAGGGCAAGACGATGCTGGACAAGGATGAATGCTTTGCTAGGTGTTAACATCTTACAGCTAGGTTACACAGTGCTGGCTACGGTAGATAAATCATGGAGAGCTTGCAAGAGATGGATATCCAGGAATAAATGGGGTTCCTATTTCTTTGCAGTTTGCTGGTTTTTATGGAGGGCATGCAATAAGAAGATTTTCGAAGAGGGTGAAACAGACCCAATTTGGATTGCACATCATGCCAATAAAGAAGCCAAGTTGTGGATGAAATTTTGTTGAGTAGTGCAGGGAATTGAGGGGTTCTCGGTCTAGTAGTTTTTTGGTTTGATTTCCTGTTTCTCATTGCTGTAATTGCCGTAGGAATGTTTAGTGGTTTTATGGTGTATACTGGTATATTGTAATTCTGATAGCCGCTATTGGAAATTTTCAAAAAAAGTCATCAAGGAAAAGGCACTGCGCTTATTTTCTAAAAAAAGGATACGAGTAATATCAGCGAGTATCACCTGCGGGGTTTCAATCAAAAAAAAATATCAGCGGGTATGAGTACTTTCACCCTACCGTACCTTTTGACACCCCTACAGTAGATGCTCATTTTTCATTTTATTTTTTTCTTGGCGATAATGCAGATGCTTTTTGAGTTGATGGAGACAATGCGGACTCCTTGCATTGTACCTACCAGTGACGACTGAGGAGAAGCGATCGGCATCGTTGGAGGAGAAGATCCACCTTTTTGAGCTCAAGTTTCTCCAGGTAATTGGTGAGTCTCTCTCTCGCTCTCTCGCATTCTCTCACTCCCTCGATTGGCCTTTTTTTATTACCAGCAGCCGGTTCTATTCGTGCTGGAGATCTCCAGTTGTTTCCTTTCTAAGATCCCACTCAATCCATGTTCGTTCGGAGTTGTGACATATGATCTGCTTCAAAATTGCTCTATCTGATATAATTTTTTTTTATCTGTTTCTTTTCTTTTGATCCTTTTGTTGGAAGTTTGGTAAGAGATTACAGGAGACTCAAAAAATGAACTACCTGTGTGAAAAAATTGGGGAGAAGATGCTAGATAAGGCGATTACTGCAGTGGGTAATGAAATTGAACCCTATGTCACCGAATGGTGTTGGAATCAGGCAATTGTTCAAGAAATGCATAGAAAATTTGAGGAGCTTTTAGTTGGGGCAAAAATGGTAAACCCTATGGCCCAGCAATCGAACACCGCAAATTTGCAGGTGCAACAATTGCTGAGAGAACTCCAGAATGAAATAGAGCAAGGTAAAAATTAAACCATTAACTCTTTTACTACATTGTCTCCTAGGAAAATTGATTTTCCTGATTAACTGGAGATGGTTCAAAGTCTCACTTCCACCTTTTAGGCTGATGGGAAGTGAACTGGAATGCTTTCTGGTAGAGTCACAGCCATCAGCTTCTTTGAAGCAATGTTGCATGGATACTACATGAATACAAACAGTATGAGACAATTTTCTTAAATCTTTGGATGAAGTATGTTTCATCTATATGTAGGGGTGCAAACGGGTTGGATATTATCCAACCGTATCCGGATCTGTATCCGAAGATTAGATACGGATATGATATCCGATATCCAAATATCCATATGGATACGGATATGGTTTTAAATTTTAACTATCGGTATCTAAATTGTAGATATATATCATATAGTTTAATATATATTATGAAAAAGAAATATAATTCACTATTATAAAAACTAGATATCCGTATCCATATCCATCTAATATCCAATCCGTATCTGGAAAATTAAAGCGGATACGGATATGGTTTTACCACTATATGATCCGTATCCGATCCGTTTGCACCCCTATCTATATGCATATTTTATTACTTGATATTGCAATGTTTTGCTTTGCAAACTAATTAAAAAAAATATTTATTTTATTTGTTGTTTGTTTCTTAGAAAATGAGTGCAAATCTGAAAATATATAAATATGCATTTTGCTCTTTCAAAATATACAAAATTCAAATTACTAAATGGTCATATGGGCGAGTAACAGTGGCGTAGCCAGGATTTTTATCAGGAGTAGGCAGAAAAAATATCATTAATTTATTATTAATATTATTTATTTATTAATTAATTTTTTGATTGAAGCTATGGTAATTTTTTAATTGAACAAAGTGTTGCCGTAAACTCAGTGTAAATCTAATGACTAGAGTATATGTAAATAAAAATGATTGTGAAATCAATAATGTACACAATACTTAGCTCTCACAGTAGTGTAAATAAGTATTTTAACCTGCTTTAGAGGAGGATTCAAATGCCTTCATTTTTTGTGCCTCCATCATGCCTCCATTTTTAAGAATTTCAATAATCCAAAATTTAAAGCTTAAAAGTCAAAATAAAACTGTTGGATATAATCTACATCATTTTATCTATGCATGTGTAAAAAATTGTGACATTTCAACTTTGTTTTGATTGTCATCAAGAACTTATAAAAACGTACTAATGTGGGTAATTTCTAGACGTTGATTTTTCAAATAATTGATATACATAAAAACAAAATCTAAATGTGATATTTTTTGTATGAGCATATAGAGAAAACAACATAGATCACATCTAATTATTTTATTTTGACGTTTAAGTTTTAAATTTTGATTTATTAACGTTTTTAAAAATGGAGGCATAGTGGAGGCACAAAAAATGGAGGCATTTGAACCCTTCTCCCTGCTTTAAGTATAATATTAACATTCAAAAACTTATTTTTAAAATTAGGATGAAAGATTTTACTAATAAAATATACTAATATAGTAATTACAATCATTAAAAAAAGAAAAAAGCTCTTGCATTATAAACTGTTTAGATTAAATAAATTAAAAGGCAAATTCAAATTTTAATTGAAACATAAAAAACAGTAGTCAAACTACGGCTAAAATTTAAAATGATACGTAAATTAAATAGTAAGTAAGAAAAGGCCCTATTAACAATTGCAAGCTTCAACAAAAAATATGAGAACTTAGCAATTTCGGCTCATTCAATTGAATTACAGATTTTTTACTATTTTTTTTATTGTGATCCCATCATGTCATACTTTTCTCCCCCACGTCTTTTCGTTTTATTTTCAAAACAACACTCCATAAAACAAAAACTCACAGTCAAGTAGGCAACACAAATGAACATTCCAAATCGTACAAAACTCACAAATTAGACTACGCTTCAACAGGAGTAGGCAATTAGCCAAGACGGGTAGGCAACTAGCTCAGACATGATAGACAATACTCCATTATAAAGAGATTAAAATTATTTTTCAAAATACAGGGGTAGGCAACTGCCAACCCCTACCTACCCCTAGTTGACTATAGCTCCGCCCCTGGTGAGTAATAAACTTAACTGATTAATTGTGAGTAAGATATCTTGAAAGAAAAATAAATCAATTGCCATGTCAAAGGGCATATACGAAAAGATCAAATTTCAATAAGATTACCCGGATCTATCTTGACTCGCAAAAGATTGTCTCGTGGGGAAAATAATAATGTGTTCATGAATTTTATTATACAAGAGAGCATAAAAAGCCTTGTAGGCCATCAGAGAATGATTTTTGAGAGGTCAGAATTGTCTTGAACAAACTTTTGCCGAGCGTTGGTATTAATTGTGCATGATTCTATGGAGAAAGACTTCTCCTACTTGGATACGCCATGTGTCTAGGGTGTATATGATACTTTTTTGGACAACCATACCCGATACAGATATGTGTCCAACACTACTATGACCTAGTTCACAGGCTATAATGCAGCATAGATATTCTACTTTTTACTAGCATATGATCTCTTGTCCAAACTTGACTAATAGGTAAAGAACTACTTGATGGTCAACCGACACCCGTCAATCTGAGCAATGCTAAGGAAAGGTTTGAGAGAATAAGAGTAGTTGCGTTGAAGTTAAATGATTTGCTTCTCAGCAATGCAAGAGAAGCTGGTGTTCATACTGAGATGAAGCAACCTCAATTCAAACCTCGCTACCTTAACCGTCCAACCAGGTTCCAAGGTCTCTCTCTCTCTCTCTTCCTCTCTCCCTCCACACAAACACAATTGCTACATATGAACATGATTCTTAAGCAGTGATCTGTATTGTGCAGTTATTCGTGGCTATAACTGTTCTTAAAGATCAAGATGGAAGGAAGAAAAGCTATCAGGTTTTTAACTAGAAGAACTAGTTATATTAGTTGGATGCTTAGTTAGTTGGTTTTTCGTTGACTGTAGGGTGATGCTTTTATGACTTTGCTGCTGTTGTTTTTAGTTTGGAGCTTCTGTCTTCTATTTTGTGTATGCATGGTTTTGTTATGATGTATGACTTTACCTTAGCCCTGTTATATGTGGCTTAGTATTAGGGATTAATATTAGCCTGCTGTTTTGCTGTTATATATGGCTTAGTATTAGGGATTAATATTAGCCTGCTGTTTTGCTGTTATATATGGCTTAGTATTAGCTTGTTGTTTTGCCGTGACTGTATTTTGGTGGCTTGTTAAGCGCAGAACCTTTGTGTTATTCTCTGCGTTAGTGCCTTGTGATTTTCTTAATTGAGCTTTGGACTCTCTTTTCATGTAAGTTAACTATGATTTCATGCATGCAAATGAAATGTGCAATCCTGCCTTTTATTAAAGTATGATGTATGACTGTATTTGATTCTGGTACCCATTTTAGGTACCAGATAAGGTGCTTTTGAGATTTCTTAATGAAATCGGTGGATTATTCCACTATTCTTGAATATAAAAAAAAAAAATAGAAGAACTAGTCTCTGTGAATTGTTAATAATTGTTTTTGTAATGACCAAAATTACGTACTATTGGTCTTAATTTCATATAATGGTCTACAGGTTGATATACATAATCAAATGTAGGCTCTCTGGGTAGGTAAACAAGATTACCAACCCTAATGTAACTTCTGTACTTGCCGGCTTTTTTACTTTTAGAAATTATATAAAAATAATATAAGGTATTGGATGGATTAATTGTGGTGAAATTTTGATACAATAGAAGGAACCAAACCAATAGTTCAGTTCTTTTAGAAAAACCTAATGGAACCGCACCAGTCGTTTGGTTCCTTTAGCTGCCACAGCAAAATTCAGAACCACACCAGAGTTCGGTCCCTAAAGGGTGAAGAAGGGATAAGGAAATGAGGCCGATATTTAATGGGCTAAAGGGTTTGCAGTTGTGAGATTTTCTATGGCACTGTCCATACCTGCGTGCAAAGCTGACTGGTTCGGTTCCTTCTATTGCATCAAAATTTCGCGATGATCCATCTAATATCCTACATTATTTTTATATAATTTCTAAAAATAAAAAATTCTGCTTGCCAGGTGATATATTAGTCTTGGTCTTTCATTTTGTACAATGCTCTACAGGGAGAGAAGAGCACGTGGCCCGTCTTTGATTTGTATTTATATTATTAAACGTTATAATAAATTGTTTTTCATCGTTGCCCTTGTTAATTCAATCGCTTTTGGTTCCGCCGTATATGGCACATTTGTCACCACTGTCTCTGTTCGGTCAACTTTCTCAACGCCACTGTTCATGTGAGAAAACAAAAATTCAGTTGGAGTGAATTTTTTTTTTTCACACGTGAACAGTGAAAATCAGTTCAATTTTTGCACAGCCCATATCCGTTCCCTTTCCCAAGGGTCTGCCGAACAGGCCCACATCAGGTGCCACTAATTGTAGATACTAGTTTTCTCATCACAATCACGATAAGGTTCTAGATTAATAAAATTTGACCTTCTTTGCCATTCTTGGTGTTCCTCGTCAATCCAAAATGGGCAAGAGATAGAAAAGGGGAAGAGAGGAAAGAAGAGAGAAAATAAGAAAAACAAAGGGACCAAAGAGCAATCTCTTGGTTTATAGGCACAGTGAAAATTGCGATTGGATGTGAGGATATTTGCTATTTGCATGACTTCTCCGTAGGTGCGCCAGTCTGCATGTTTTAATGAAATTGGGGTTTGTATTGAGAGAACTAGTTGCTGACAATCGGTGTAAAAGGTACAGTTCAATGTTATGAGTGAGGGCAGCCCGGAGTGCTGTGAGAATCACGAAAGCTTTATTTTGGAATGGGGATTCCGCAGGTTGGGCATCGAGACCGTACTGGATTAGTGTACATGTTGCCCTGTTGAAGGATGTAGGCTGCACCTCCTGTATTTGGTAGTTTGAAAGAGCCATCTATGTAGCATGTATAAAGTGTTGTTGGATACTTGGATGTGATGGCAGCTGCAGAGGTGAGTGAACAGTATTGTGTCCAGGATCGGATAACCAAATTGCTGTGCGAAATACACGCTGGTGCTTTCACTTTCGCTCTCAGCGATACAGACTACAGAGCACTTTCTAAATTTGAAAGATTTTGTGTCAAAAGGTTGCGTGTCAGTGTATTTTGTTAGCAGCACCTTCATGCGTACAAGCGCACTGTATTGTAATTATTTGTATTAAATAATATTATATTGACATATAATAACACTAAAAATATTATATTGACATATATAATTAAATAATAATAAATGAGCCATTTGTTCTTACTAGATCCACCCTGCCACCCATGCTTGTGTGATTTGCTTCAAAACTTTTGTTTCAGAATGTCACGTGGAGGGTGGATATATAGATCTTTTTATAAAAATATAACTAAATAAAAATATTTAAACGAAATAAGCACAAAGTTTTTAAAAGTTAAAAAAAAAAAAAAGGGTCCACCGACCACCGTAGCAGTATAAAAATAGAACTAAATAAAAATATTTAAACGAAATAAGCACAAAGCGTTTAAAAGTTACAAAAAACAGCTCTACCGTAGCACTTCTACAGTGGATGAAAATTTATAGACTCATTTGATGAATCTTTACCATTCATTTATTCATTCGAGCTGTTTTTTGTAATTTCTAGAATCTTTGTGCTGATTTTGGTTTAAACTATTTTATTTAGTTCTATTTTAGAAAAAAATAATAGGGTGGATACCGGGTATCTTGCACATTTCATGGATTTGTAGTTTTGATACATCCACAAAAGTTCTATTTTCTTTCCCGAGTCGAAAGGCCCACGGGCTGGAAGCCCACAACCGATGTCTTCTATTATTGTTCTGAAAACTTTACACGAGGGCTGTTTCGAAAATTTGCCGTTGAAGGTTGGGTTCTCCCGGTCTCCAGTCTCCACCACAGAACAGAGATTCACCAATCCATCATCCCTTATGAAATGAAATCCCAGGATAAAATACAACAAATTAGAAAATGGATACCATACACGCGTACCACACACAATAATGGCGATCAAGAGAAAGTGCTAAACTTCACCTTCTCTGTAGAATGTAGGATTCTAGCTCCTCTCAATCTCCGTCCATGGCGTCTGTGCCTTCTCTTCTTCTCAGTGGTTCTACTATTCCCAAACTTGACGATTACTCAAGAAAACTCTCCCATACCTCTCTCGTAATTACCCCCCTTTTCCCTCCTCTCTCTCTCTCTCTCTCTCTCCAATTTTTTATCTTCTATACATAACCCTTGACCTTGAGTTTTACTTTTTCTGTATCAGGATATTTCTAACCAGCAAAACCCAAGAAAGCTTGGAATCAATTCGGAGACTTCACTACAGCCAATTGATTTTAAACAAGCACTTAACCTCCTAAAGGAAGGCACTCGAGTCGAGCGTACCATTTATGGACCCCTCCTTCACCAATGCAGCACCATCAAATCCCTTTCCAGTGCCAAAATCCTTCATTCCCACACCATTAAAACGGGTTCATATAAAGATTCCTATGTAGCTACAGCTATAGTCAATGCTTATATGAAATGCGGTGTCCCTGGTCATGCACGGAAGGTGTTCAATGAAATGTCCGAGCGAAACATTGTAACATGGACGGCGCTTCTCAGTGGTTATGTACAAAACTCAGATCCACAAAATGCCGTAAAAATGTTTATAAGTATGCTAGAGTCAGGCTGGAAGCCCGCAAGTTTCACATTTTGGGCTGTATTAAATGCATGCTCTCACTTGTACGATCTCAAATTAGGTGAACAAATCCATGCTTGTATAGCAAAATCCGGGGTTAACTCAGCAGTGGCAATGGATGGCTCTTTGTCCAACATGTACTCAAAATGTGGTAACTTGGAATACGCAGTAAAGTGCTTCAAATGTTCTGAATTTAAAGATGTGGTCTCTTGGACGAGTATTATATCGGCATGTGCCAACAATGGCAACCCAGGTTTGGGTCTAAAGATATTTATAGATATGGTACATGAGAATATATGTCCCAATCCAGTTACACTTACCAGTGTCGCAGGTTTGTTTTGTATGTCCCAAGACCTGCAGCTGGGTCCCACAAGACAATACCATGCATTTTGCATTAAATTGGGGGGTGAATCAATTTTTCAGGTGAGAAATTCTCTGATGTACATGTACTTTAAATGTGGTGAAATTGAAGATGCAACAAGATTGTCTGAAAACACGACGAATTCTAATTTGGTCACAATAAATTCAACTATTGCGGGATTATCTAAGATGGTGAGTTCAGCTAAGGATGATATGGAGGCCTATTCTGCAGGGTTAAAGGCTTTTAATCTTTTTGTGAAGTTGAAACGGTCATCAACTAAGCCTGATAGGTTCACCTTCCCCAGTGTTTTAACGGTTTGCAGTGGCCTTATGGCTTTGGAGTGTGGAATGCAAATCCATGCGCAAATGATGAAATCAGGGATCTTATCCGATTTTGTTGCGAGTACTTCTTTGGTTAATATGTATGGTAAATGTGGGAGAATTAATGATGCAATCAAAGCGTTCAATGAAATGCCAACAAGAACTGTTATCTCCTGGACCACTATGATTGCGTCCTATTCACAGAATGGTTTGTACAAGGAGGCTATTGAGCTATTTGAAGAGATGCTTGCTGCTGGGATCAACCCTACACTGGTATCGTTTATCAGTGTATTGTCTGCTTGTAGTTATGCTTGTTTAGTTGACAAGGCCGAATACTATTTCAATCTGATGAAGGACCACTATGATATTCAGCCGGGAATGAATCACTATGCTTGTATGGTTGATATGTTTGTGCGGTTGGGTCGGTTAAATGATGCCTTTGAATTTATAAAGAGGGAAAATTTTGAACCGAATGAGTCCATTTGGTCTATTCTGATAGCAGGTTGTAGGAGCCATGGTAACACCAATCTAGCCTTTTATGCAGCGAATCGGCTACTTGAATTAAAACCAAAGATGATCGAGACCTATGTACTGTTGTTGAACATGTATAAATCAGCTAAGAGATCGCATGACGTATCAAGAGTTAGAAAGATCATGAAAGATGAGAACATACCAACCATACGAGACAGGAGTTGGATCTCAATCAAGGGCGTGACAAAATATTTTCAAGCCTCTGATAGGCCTCACTCCGAGAATAAAGAAATTTTTTATTTTCTTGAGGACTTGATTGAGAAAGCTAAAGGGATGGGGTATGTGCCTTATAAAACTGGAGATACATCTGACAAAGAGGAGGAAAAAAGGGTAATTCGGGCAGTTAGGCACCATAGTGAAAAATTGGCAGTTGCATATGGATTGATAAACATGTCAAATGGTGAAGCAATTAGGATTTTCAAGAACATATCCATGTGCAAGGATTGCCACTCTCTTCTAAAGTTGGTTTCTGTTCTTACAGAAAGAGAAATAATTGTCAGAGATAGTAAGAAATTTCACAAATTCAAGGAAGGGGAGTGCTCTTGTGGAGATTTTGGAGTTAACAAGTGAAAAGCAACTAGGCTTTGGTACCATCTTTCTTTTGTTTAAAATTTTACATTGTACAATCATGCGATAGTTATGGAATTTCCAACTCTTTTATTTATTTGGTCTAATATTAAAAGAAAAATAAAATAAAATGTTTGTCTTGGGATGAATCTGTGCATATACTTCTTCCATTGCCTTCCTAAATGGTCAATCGAGTAATATATCAATGAGGGAATCAAAGAAGCCATAGACTTGGCTGTTTTGGGTTACTTACAAAAAAAAACAAATTTTATTTCATTCTAACCTTACAGTCCAACTGTCCAAGTGATTGCGCAAAAGATGATATCACAGTATTTTCTATTCTTTTACCTATAAATTCACATATGTATTGCCATAATTCATAAACAATATTATACTGAAACTCTCAGTTATGAAAATTTGCAATCCATAGACATACTGGTTTAACATGTGGGCACTGCAAAAATAAATGGTCAATGTTTTCAATCCCTGTACAGTAACAGCATGAAATATCTCCTTACAACCCCTTTATTTGCAAACTCACAAATGGTTTGTATTTATCTTGAACAACCAGCCAGCAAAAAGCTCAAATTTTTACTCAATTTGCTATCCCCAACACCCCAATTATCAACCAATCATATCAAGACCTAATTGAATCTGGTTTGGTTGAATCTATCGTTTAGTTTTTATAAGTGCATTCATTTCATTAAACTCATTAGCCAGGATATCCCTCCACACAGGAGAGACATATATGATACCATTTGTACTCTTAGCAATTGGGATCAGCTTCCACTTACTGTCGTAAGTAGGATCGTAATATTCAAACAACCATTTGGATATCAAAGCTCTATTGAAATCATCAAGCTTGATAATCCCCATTCCCCCGTATATTTGTTTCCTACATATCATATCCCAATTAACAAGGGAATTTCTTTTAATCATGTCTCTTGCCACAGAAAGTTCCATCTAATGTTATCTATTAATTACATACCTAGGAACTTAAAATTGTGACATCATATAGGGGGTGAAGTAGATATACACTTTGAAGACTTTAAAAAAAAAATAAAGAAAAAAACGAGAGAAATTGATAATAGTCTCTTAAGCTAAAAACATTTCATTCAACTGTAAGCTATACTACACCACAAGTATTACAATATGAGCTTCTAAGAAAAGAAACAAAAAAAGTAGTAGTATTTGATGGTAAGATCAACAAACCTCCATATCAAAGGTGTGGTACATGCAATGGTATGTTGGAAACTCAGTTTTCGACAGTATAACTCGGAGTTGGTTCACATCCGGAACCATTGTGCCCCGATTGCCTCTCTTTGTACTGAATTGTCCTGAGATTAGCTCTTCTTCTAAGTTATCAATCCAAATCTCATTTCCTCCCAAATAAGGGCTGTAAGAAACCCGTAACAGCTGAAACCGACCTGGCATGAGCCTCAGGACCACACTGCAAACATCAAAAACAGTGCAACTAACCCATAATTTATGTTCTAATAGGATTTTTAGTACATTAACCCAATGTTGAAAGCACAGCTTATCACGGAGTAGCTTTCCTAGAATTTTTGCAGCTAGTGGTGATCCTTGCATTCTCTTTGCTATTTCTCTCCCAATTATTGCTAATTTCGGGTGGTTATCTGGATTAGTGCTACCAAATGCATGCTCCTTAAAGAAAAACCAGTACTCTTCCTTACTGAAGTTGGTTAATTCAATTGGTTCAACTGTACCAAATTTTATCACTGCCTCCTTTGATGGGCTTGTAGCGATAACTTTGCTTCCCTCCTTTCCGCAACTCAAGTAGTCGTGTAGTACACTCCATGTTATCTGATCCACATCCAAAACATCATCAAGGACTATGAGAAATTTCTCCTTTTTTAATCGCTTCTTGATTAGTTCCTGTAAACTGAATAAATTTTCTTCAGTGTGGAAACTGTCACTGCAGCATGATTGATTCAAGATCTTTCTCAGAACCAGAACCAAGTCCGATTTTGTTTCAATGCACAAAACCGAAATGAATATTATAAGTGAGAAGCAATTGCGCACCCTTTCGTTGTTGCAAGCATGGAGTGCGAGTGTTGTTTTCCCCATTCCTTCATCACCTAGCAAGGGAAGAATGTCAATTCTTTGATCATCTCTTGTACTCGTTAGGAGTAAGAAATTGATCACTCTCTCCATTTCCACTTGCCGGCTAAAAACTCGACCTTTCTCCATGTAGAGAGGAGTTCTGATAGTACGAGAGGTTATCGGTTGGCATTTCTCCAATAATTTTCTAAATTCACTTACATCATAAACTGCACGCTTCAGCCTCTGCAATACATTGCTTAACTGAGTTATCTCCTCATCACCCATTACCATGTTCTTCACACACTTAAATGAAGTGCGGATACGCTTGGCAATGTTGTGAGGAGAAGGGATGTAATTTTTACTTCCCTTGGTAATTTTCTTCCTGGCCTTCTCATTGAGCTCTAGCATTCTACGGTACCTGAAGGTTTCAAGCACATAGTCTGCTTGATATGCAGTGTGGATTAAGGTTCTTAGCCATTGAAGCAATTGCTCGTTCGTGATCCACATTCCTTCAGATTCCTCCATGGCGCTTTTGATCTTTGGTACCAGTTGTTTTATTGTTTCTAAGTTCTCATCAACCGATGTGTATTTGGAATACCCATCGATAATGAAAGAACTTCCTTTGCTAACTATCTCAACAATGAAGGCACCCATGAATGCACCGATTACAGCCGAAGTACTGAATTCACTAAATAGACCAGTCATCTTCAAATCTGGTAATTGAGAAACAAATTAAATTAGATGTCAAAAGGCCCATTAATTTTATGGAAATTACATATGTATTATTTAATAAAATAAATCTTTCCACATAGGCAAGGTTTAAAAAATGAGAGAGGATCATAGATATCAGTCAAATATACTATACTACAAATTAGGTTTTGTAATAAAATGGTATGAATGTGAGACGGAGAATGAAGATGCTTCAAATTTTTTAGAAATATTTAAATTAAAATGTCGGATAAAGAGATGATTTTTTTTTTTTTTTTCATGGAAGAGACTGAACCAAGATTCGGTCTCTATAGAGTTGTTTTTAGGGAATGGTTCGGTACTATGTTATCCGGAATTCCGATAGGGTCCCATACCCTTACCGGATACGTATGACATATCAATACGCGTCTGATATGATCCCGATACGTCAGCTGGTGTATCTTTAATTCTCTGATACAGTCTCCAATACATTTTTTTTTCTGGATACGCATCCGGTATGTCCGATGCACACCCAGTAGGTCTGATACACACTGATACATCCCGTGGACCGTGCAAATATTCGTACACCACATCATGAGGATTGGTCTACCGTGAGCCGCACAATCGTCAATGCCCAAAATTAATTCTTCTGAGACCTTTTGATCCTCAACCTAGCCATCTACCACTATACTAGCTATTCTTTGTTTCTAGAATATATATCTATCACTATAATACAAGTTTTTAATTAATAATATAATTAAAATAATAAAAAATAATATATAAAATAGGTCGTATTCTAGATTTTTGAAAATTATCGTATATATTTGTATCGTATCCAAGTCACGAGCTGGCAACATAAAGGTTCGAACATAGGTTCGATCCCTTCCATGTAACATAGGTTCGGCCCCTTCCATGCAACATAGGTCCAGTCCCTTCCATGTAGGGGTGGCAACTAGCTGGCTCGTCATGAGCTGGGCCCAGCTTGAGCTCATCACGAGTTGGCCCATCCAAGTCACGAGCTAGCTCGCGAGCTAACGAGCTGGCTCGCTGGCTCTGGCTGAATCTTGTTTTAAGAAGAAAATAAATTCTACAATTTTTTTGGATCGAATTGGACCGAGCTGGACCGAACGAGCCAATTTGCAAGTTAGGCTCCAGCTTGAATTCATTAATTCTGAACCGATTACTCAAGAAAAGTTCTCGGTACATTTTATTTTTATATTTCTAAAAATAAAAATTTGGGATAAAAAATGTACACTGATTTATAAAAAGAAAAGAAAAGAACTAGCAGTGTACTATATCACCAATGACAAGCTGAAAATCAATTGTTTTAGTTCTCTACTGTATATAATAGGAGTATATTATTCATTATAAACCCAAATCCCAATTTGACATGAGAGGAAAAAAAGGTACCTCTGTCTATTATCTGAAAATGATGAATGATGTCAAGGAGAAATAAACTTACGCTGATATATATAACTGAATGATGTGAAGGAGAAATAGGTTATATTGCATTACAACTTCCTGAGGCTGATATATATAACTGAGAAGTCTCGATTAAATTTCCTAGAAGTTGGTATAGATGCTAATTGATCAGGTTTAATTTAAGGGAATAAATAGCTTAATAATATCCCAATAATTGTTCAAATTACCAATGGGCTACATGGTATCTAGATCTTCTGCGGCGAGCATGACGAGTGTCAGTGTTGTCAGATAGAGATTTGATAAGTTCTAATACCAGTATACCACCTAAGCAATGGGCAAAAAGTTATAAGCTGCATCTGAAATTTATAAAATCCTAAGCAAGAAAAAAAAAAATGTTCAAAAAGAGAGCTTTAAGTATTGCAAGGAAATAGCCATCGGGCTGCACCGTTGCAGACAAAAATGTAGCGTTCAAAAAAAATCCCTGTAGTCCACGTCCCCTTGGATTTAGTAGGCCGACAACGGTTTTTGAAAACCATCAACTGTTGGGGAAAAAAATAATCTTCGACTTTGCGTCGATTCCGTACAGTTTATGCTTTAAAATAAAACCATAAATCCTGACCGTTCAAACTGTAAACGGTGTAAAAAGGCGATCAATGATTACAAGTAATTGGAGTTCCGTTCGTAATGAAAATGGATTAACCCATGCATGATGCATAATATGATGTCATACCCGAAACTAGTGTATTGCTAAGGGGCATGGGCCGGGCAAAATCGGTCACGGGCATGGGTAGGCAAGGGCACGGGCGTCACGGGTAGACGGGTATCACAGGTAATTTTTCAAAAATCCTGCCCTGTCCGTTTCATACCCGTGCCCGCTGAACCCGCGGGGGCAGGACGGTCTAGGTAGGGGGGCCAGGCAGTCCAGGTAGGGGGGCGGTCCAGTCCGTGTTTTTTTTTTTTTTTTTTTTTTTTTTTGACGGTGTTGTACGAATATTATTACGTGTTTATAATTCGACTTTTAAAATATGAATAATTCAATATCAAATAGTGTATATAAATAAATAAAATTTGTAACTTATATATAAAAATTATTTGTGCGAAAAATTTGTATATTTATTTGACTAAGTACAAATCTATTTATTTATTTCTTTATACGTATTTATAATTTATTTATATCTTGAAATTTTTAGTTTACATTTTAAATTGATAATATATTTTCTAAACATTCATTTTAAATTGATAATATATTTTTTAAACGTTCATTTATTTTTAGCAGGTTAAATAAAATATAAATAAAAAATATATTAAAACAATAAATTAAAAAATTAAAGTTACCCTCCTCCTTTATTCTGTGATAATATTTCTAACATGATAACATTTCTAACATGCTCAAATAGCATTATTTTTATATGCAGCAAAAAGATTTACAGCATTATTCAAATATATGTATATGTATATGTATATGTATATGTATATGTATATGTATATGTATATGTATATGTATATGTATATGTATATGTATATGTATATGTATATGTATATGTATATGTATATATATTATAGAGGTTGGCTACTCTACTTACATAAGCATATGAGGGTATATGCTTATAAGTCATTTTTTCGTTTTCAAAATCCAAAAAGTTGATCTGAACCGTTAGATGTGATCTCTATATTGAAATGTGCTTGGAGACCAAATTTTATATTTTTATGATTTTTTTTACTATTTATTAAGCCACTTTGAAAATCGCTGATTCAACGTCTACCGTTGAACGAAAACTTAAACTGAATTTTTGAGGCACTAAACGATGTTTTTTTGAAATTCTGATGCTTTTGATACTCGGGGGGTCAGTGATATTCAGATCGGTCTCGTCCCCCCCTTTCCGAAAAGTGATCATACGCGCAAATCCGACTTTCCTAGCCAAAGTTATGGCTGTTTAAAGTTTTTTCGAAAGCTGAACTTTAAAAATTCATAACTAACTGTAGAAAAATCCAAATAAATTGAAATTTGTGTCAATTCTGTGTATTTTTTAATGCTCTACATGCTGGTGTAATCACTTTTGCAGTTTGATCCTTATATCAGTCCAGACTTGCTGATTTACCATCAGAGGTCAAATTTGATATACATATACAGTCAATTACATTTAATGTGCTTGTAGTCGATCCAAACCGTTCAACTTGTTGGATGTGTTAAAATGTGCTTGCAGATCAAATTTTACATTTTTCTGAATTTTTTTACTATTTATTAAGATGGGTACAAAAATTCAACGGTCTGAATATAGCAATTTTGTTAAATACTTAATAAATAGTAAAAAAATTTCAAAAAATATAAAATTTGATCTGCAAGCACATTTTAACATATCCAACAAGTTGAACGGTTTGGATCAACTGTTTGAACTTTGTAAACTTTGAAAATGGAGAGTATAATTCGGTATCACCAAAAAAGGGTGTAATCGGATCCCTCCTCATTATACATATATTATATATACATATATAGGAACCTGCTACGGTGCTACGCGTAGCATAGAGGCCTTCCGTGCAACAGCTCAATATTAGACTTTTCAAAATTCTAATGGTCGATCCGAACCGTTCATCTTGTTCTCCATATTAATATGTGCTTGGAGACCAAATTTTACATTTTTTAGAATTTTTTACTATTTTTTTAGATTTATTGAAAATCGTTGTTTTTTTATGGTCCAAATTTGCTGAAAATAACGATTTTCAATCAATCTAAAAAAATAGTAAAAAAATTTCAAAAAATGTAAAATTTGGTCTCCAAATACATATTAATATGGAGAACAAGATGAATGATTTGGATCAACCATTAGGATTTTCAAAAGTCGAATATTGAGCCGTTGCACAAAGGACCTCTATGCTACGCGTAGCATGCTAGCATATTCCACATATATATAAATATATTATATTAGACATGTATAATTTGAATAACACAATACCACAACATTAATTATTGCATAACTTTCATTAATATAATTTTCTTAACAAAATATTTTCTAAAATTAAAGTCGAATTTTGATTTTAATTGACTAAATTTCACTAAATATTTTCACAAATACTTATTACATCTATAAATTCAATTTCAACAAATAAACTTAATTATTAAATATCTTACAAAATATACACAATGCATAATTTTTTATTCTCAAATAGTTACACATCCCTAACAATTTATTTTTTAAATATACAAGTGACATTAATTTCACTTTTTACTCTCTCAATTACCATAACTTGTAAACTTCTCTTCAAATATCATATCGAAATATCAATTTGGAATTTTTTTCACATTATTCGTTATTATTCATTGTACATGCATTACTTTTGAAATATATTAAAAGTAATTACATGAAATTAAGACAAGAAATGAAAACTTAATACAAAATTTGCTAATAAATGTAAATATATTTATCTTTCATGTTGTCCGTAAAATTGAATAACTGTAAGAAAATTTCATCATATTCACACTATACAATTTATTTAAACCCCTTCTGTTGGTGTTAAAAGAGTTTTGATGGTAAGCATTTGTAATTTTCTTTTTTGTTTAAAACAACTTTATATTTTAGCTAATTTGCCCGCTGTCTGTTTTTTTTTTTTGAAGTAGTTGAGCTGTTACCTCTACTTTATTCTGGCTCAAATGTCTCTTTTACTTCTGTAACCATGTGAAAATTGATTTTTTCATAAAACTTCTCAATTTCCAGGTCAAAGTTGAATTTGCTCACATTTTATCTCTTTTTATGCATCAAATATATAGATTAATTCAATATTATATAATTTGCTTCATTACAGGTTGTTATAACCAAGATCTGGGGCTTCCTGTTATTTCTTATACTTGTAATCCTAGAAATGATTAACAAATAATTAAAATTTGGGGAGAATGAAATTTGAATTTAAAAAAAAAAAATTGTCAACTCAAATCTGTCACGGGTGGGGGGGGGGGGGGAACCGGGTTCAATTTTTTTCAAAAAAAAATGAAATTACTGTAGCATCACGAGTATAACGGGCACGGGCACAACATGCATGGGTTCACGGGTACGCGAACCGGTCCGGACGGGCACGGGTGTAGTTCGGACAGGATTTACCTGGATTTAATGGCAAAAAACAGGGTCCAGCCCTTCTTATACCCGTACCCGTGCATACCCGGACACGGGCACGGGTATACCTCCGGCGGGTATTGTCAAACCACTACCTGAAACATAAATAGAATGAACATGGGGGTGGGGGGGGTGGGGAAAGAGATCTAAATCATATGATTCCAAACTTTTTGCAACCTTGCTGTCTAAGACAGAAGTAACAAACTAAAACAAGCTTGGAAATTGGAATTCAAAAGTGTTGGAAGTCATTGATAGCTACAGCGATGGAACTCTTGCCTTCCTGTGGGTATTATAGAAAAGAAAAGGACTAAGCAGCCCACAGAAATTAAATGCGATGGGGAATTATGCTGTAGTAGACGTAAGGTGTACAATTAAATCAACTAAAAGATAAATTCAAGAAAGCACGCATCTGAAAATTAGTTATCTAAATCCCTGGCAGATTGAGTTCTTACATCTACAGAATGTAAATAACCAACTAAATAGCTCGTTAGAAGCTCACTCAAAAAAAAAATGGAATCTACTTATCTATTTTTTACTGGGTCATTCCACCAAGCTCGAAACATGTAGGACTAGACATTTAGCGGCACACTGGGTTTACCAAAGAAATTTTCTCTGTTTCCACCATTTTAAATTATTTCCTTATTCTCTGACGTAATTATCTCCAAGTCCCTAGCATCTCTCTTCAATACATTGCCTAGCTTTGCAACTGCTTCCGTTTGTTGTAGCAAAACCTGTCAATTATAGAAAGAAGTGCTATTAATTAAGTTATTCTTGCCGATTAACCATACCAACCAATTTCTACTAGGCAAGTCACTAGTCTAAAAGGTTTCAAATATACTATAACAGTTGACAGTGAACAGTAATTTCTTCACCTCTTGCAAGTCAAAAAGGCTTTGCTCATCAACTTTTGCCGAACTAGGTACATAAACAGGCCCGCCAGCCCCACCAGAGCTGATAAGTACACGTGACACTGACATAAGATTGTACACTCTCTTTGAAAGTTCTGATCCAGGTCCTTTTATCTGTGGCGTACATAGTCAAGATCAATACTGGGTTAGAAATATTCAGAACTCAAAAGCACGATCATGGCATATATTTAAAAAAAAAAAGCAGGCCACATTCCTAAAAAAGCAGAAGTTGCCAAAAAAGCTAAAAAAATAAAACCAAAATCAAAAGCATGATCATGGTTTATGGTCAAATAAAAGTTCAGCATATTTCTAAAAATAGCAGAAAACGTCTGAAAAAATGCTAAAAAACCTGATATGCCTTAAAATTCACCACAGCCCTAAGCATAACAGGCAAGAAGCTGAAAGGTACAGGGGAAATTATAATTTATAACAATTTCCTAATGCAAACAAAAGAAAGAGTAATGAAAAATGAAAAGAAAATGGAAATACCCGCTTTGCCATTGTGAGGAGCTTATCACGTAGCTGAACCTCTTCATTTGTCAAGGGCACTCTAAAACCCTTATTCTCCAAGGCTTCCACTATTTTCATCATCTTCAAAGAAAAAATAAAGACACAAGGCACATAAAGTCAGAAGCATAAGCTTTTGCACCTGCATATAAAAATATTTTGAATTTTGCATTGCCTTGACGATGTGCAAGTTTGTACCTTCAAAAGACGCCTTTGAAGAGCTAATTCTTGTTGCTTGAGTCTTTGAATCCATGGCTGAGTGTCGGCTTGAAAATGCCTCTGAAGCTGTTAATTAATTCAATCCTGTTAATTTAAGATCTTCCTGTTCACTTGCTGTCATGTCCAACAATGACTATGCAGATGTCGTTCAGACATTGACAACAGCACAATTCCTTTGATCTTTACAGAATTCACAAAAGATAAATCTTTTTTTTTTTCATTTTAATACAAAAATCTGTCGCTATGCATATTTTTCACCCAATCTAAGTGAGAATAGACTGTTCCTCCAAGGGCAAAGGTGTGAAGAGTTATTGCCTCCTGAATAATTCTATAGATTTTACCGTTCTTTCAAGGGAAAAGGTGTGAATCGCTATTGTGAAAGTCATCACAGCTCACAACTGGTTTTGGACCAATGCACTTCCTTTTCTATTTTTTTTTTATTGTATTTGGACCAGGAGCTGGAATTGGACTTGAAGGACTGACCAAGCTAGTCTACTAAAAGAAAGACTGCATCAAAAGTTAAACAGTGCAAAGAGGAAATTACCATTTTGACATTTGAATGTGTCATGCGCAATCTCTCAGCATCTGAAGAAATTACTTCATCTTGGAGCTACACATAAGGAAGCCAAAAGAGCATGAGAAGTAATTGTCTACTGCTTCCAGAAGTTTTGGCAGTTATTTTGATTGCACAAACAAAAGCAAGAAATGCAATGTATACCCACTTTTTAAAAACATTGAAATAGGCATGATCTCAAAAAAAAAAAAAAAAATCACAAGACTACATCTGGAATGGTATCATACTAGCCACTTTCCATTGGTTTCTGTGGCTACACAGACTGTATACAATCATATACAGTTCCAAGTATCTTTTTGCTCTTGAACCAGCCATATTAACATCCTTTTTAAAAGCAGGGACAAACAGGCTTATATTCCATCAGCTTATATACCATGGACTATTGCAGAATTCTGTTCATAAAAATGACTCCCCAGTAAAAGCTAGTTCTGGTATCAAGAGATGAGCAACTACTAAATCGAATGCAACATGTTAAACTCCACTGAAATAACATTTGCACTAAGCCACTAACCAAAAACTAATATTTTCAAAACATAGAGATAATCCCACTGCCAACCTATCATTTTTTCTTTTGTCTAATTCCAATGACAACTCACAATAGTAGCAACTACACTAAAAATTTTGAAAACACAGATGCGATTCTGGCATAGAGATCCTTAAACCTTAAGACGGGCAGAGAGATCTTTAAATCCTTGAACAAGCTGCGGCCAAAGCCTCTCCCTGTCTGAGCTCTCCATTCCTTCTAGCTTCCTCATAGCCTCTGCCCACATGGTCTACAACACCAAGTCCTTTAACTCGTTAAACATAATGTGCTCTAGAAAACATGTAGAAGTCATCAGCACACAATAAAGGAAGGGAAATGGTATGAACACTCACGTTTGGTACACTAATGGGCTTTGCCCTTGCTGCATGTTCTGTCACGCTAAACAACAGATGCTACAGGAAATTAAAAAGGCAAACAAAGAGAATTCCATCAGAAAAATAAATGATAGGAAGAAGCCTTTAAAATTAAGAAAGATAAAAAACGGCAAAATCAGAAAAGAAAATTTTCAAGCTAAATTATTTTGAAATAATAAAAAAAAGGGAAACATTAATAGAGAGAGAGAGAGAGAGCAAACCCGAAAGGCGTACTTGGGGTTGTCCTGCTCCTCCCTGTATGCATCTGCTATCGCCTAACAACAGAAATAAAAAAGAAACCATTAGAAAGGAGACAAATACAAGCATTTTTCTCATACGCTATTCAAATTAGAGTTTCACAGTTTATCAATGGATTTGTTTAATCACATGAGAAAATAGTAACAATGAAAGGCTATTAATTCCATGAACATATATGAAGAAGTTTTCATATATTCATAGCACTGAAAACTATATAAGGTATGGCTCCATTCTAAACCCAGCTTAAATAGCAAAGCATTGAATACTAAACACTGCCATACGGCATTAAAAACATCTACACAACTTCATTACCTGTATATCTCGATCAGGAAGGGAATGGGGCAAAGGTGCGACCGGTGCCATCTGTGTTGTGATCGGCCCACCCAGAAGAAATGGAGATGGAGACAATTGTTGTTGCTGCTGCTGCTGGGGAAACAATGGGGATGCGAAAGAACCACCAAATGCCGGTGTCGATGGTGTCCCAAATGCTGGTGTTGCTGAAGGTGCACCAAAAGCAGGTGTAGAAGGCATGCCAAAGGCAGGAGTTGATGATGGTGTACCAAATGCAGTGGTGCCTGATATATGATTGTGAGGCCCTTGTTTCTATTCATTAGAATAATTTAATGTATAAAGATGTGAAAAGTGAAGATAGAATGTGCAGCACTCCTCTCCCAAACTCTTTCAAAATTGGCCAAACTACCAGCTTTTGATCTCTTTCGTATGTAGATAGGCAGGGAGAAAGGAGGGAAATTTTGTATGTTTCATGAGAGTACGATTGATGCCTCAAATTTTTTTTTTTTTGTAGAGGTGCAGATGATATATTGGATTTTGCAGGTATAGAATCAAATTGCTCATTATTTGTATATGTTTACCTTACCTGACAGAGATGTGGTACCTTGTGAACATCTCATTTAGTTAGTAATCCTTTCTAAATAATCTTTTTTTTCTTAATTCTAATTTTGGTTTAGTCTGTCTCTCATAACTATATTAATGGCAGTTAATCCACGCTATCACAAAAAAGGTACCAGTCAGGTAATGTATCAGTAAAGGTTGGCCAGGATATGCTGGCATTCTTAGTCAAGGTCTACGCAAGGTTTGTCAGTTCCGGCACAAAGTAGACAACACAGGTTAGGTAAAGGCTTCACATCATAATTGAATCCTTCATTCCTTTCCTTTTGGCACTTAATTTATGTGACTTCCATGCTCATCAATTTCCTGGAAACGGAATTACAATGCCATACTAAAAGTAGATAGACCTATGGTCAAGCATTGCTAAAGAAGTACAAAACCATACCAAAAGCTGGAGTAGACGAAAGGGCGCCGAAACCCGATGCTCCAAAACTTGGCATCGAAGAAGGAGCTCCAAAAGCTGGAGTTGAAGAAGGAGCACCGAAAGCAGGAGTGGAAGAAGGGGTGCCAAAAGCTGGAGTGGAAGAAGGGGTGCCAAAAGCTGGGGTGGAAGAAGGAGTGCCAAAGGCGGGGGTAGACGAAGGGGTGCCAAAGGCGGGGGTAGATGCGGCGCCAAACATGGTTGCGTCGCTCGGTTATTCTTCTCCTCCTGCTCCGGCGACGCCACTCGCCAGTGATTGATTTTTTAAAGTAGGGTTTTAGGCGCAATGATTAGTGTGAGTCGGGTTTGGGTTGGGTTAGGACTCGAGTTCGTCTAGGGTCGAGTGTTAACCGGCACCAACACGACAGAGAAATGCGAACCAAATCTCCTTTCCTCTTCATCGGACTCGTTAACCGAGTCCGGATCCTCTGAAGTAACTCAAATTTGAGTTTAGATCCGGACCGTCCGATCAGAATCCACACAATATTGTTCAGTGTGAACTGGGCCTTTAACATTCATGTTAAAGCAGATCGGACGGTCCGAATTTAAACTCAAATTTTGAGTTAACACTGTGATATGCTTCGGTACGCACGGCAGGATGCTACTTGTTGTAGCATCTAATTTCAATCATAATGAATAGAAATTAGATGAATTCGTAATTTTTACTTGATACGAGTACAACTAATTTCATAGTTTGCGATGAATCTTCGTTCATACATATATAATTTAAATAAGGGTTCATTAAATCCAACAATTTACTTTTAGAAATATAGTTTACAAATTTATAGTTATTTAAAGTCAGAAAACTTACTTTTTCATCTTTACCTCAAAATAAAAAAAAAAAAAAAAATTTCAGATGTCATGTCAGAAAATTTGAACATGTGCTTTTTCAAGAGATGTAGGACATGACACATGTTCCAAAAATATAGGACATGACACATGTTTGGTTCATGCTTGGTTCAAAATTAAGACACATGTTCAAAAAGATATAGGAGATGACATATGTAAAAGTTTTGAGTTTAGATCCGGATGCTCGTTATCTTCCCTTTTGTCTATCATAATTAGTATTACTTGTGGTTCATGCTTGATTCGTACTATATTAGCTTTTACATCAAGAATGCAATGACATCCCCCTTGTCTAAATATCTTCCCTTTGTCTATCATAATTAGTAGAATAGTAGTACTTGTGGTTCATGCTTGGTTCGTACTGTATTAGCTTTTACATCAAGAATACAATGATATCCCCCTTCTCTATATATCTTCCCTTTGTCTAGCTATCATAATTAGTATTACTTATGATTCATGCTTGGTTCGTACTATATTAGATTTAATTTGCATCAAGAATATAATGACTATACACACAGGAACTGGATCATGTTATGCACGAACATATCATTCGAGATATTAATACTTTGCATGATACCCATCAAAATAGTCCTAATAGTACACCTTTTTCAATTTTAATATAATAATTTGAGATGGCTTGCATGCCTGTTACATTAACTATGTCTATATGCCTACACCTATTGTATGTTCTATATTGCTACACCATTATAATGTTTTGACAGTTATTTACACAAACTTTTCTAGCAGCTCTCTTTTCAAGTTCACATGGACCTGTTATACTGGTCCTTTTTCTGACAAACTGTGAGATAAATATATCTTACAAAACCTGAGTTTTTTTTCGTTTCCTGGCTGAAATGGCAAAATTTTGACATACATGGACAATTAAATAGAGAAGAAAAATATATTGTAATTGGAAACTTCTGATACTGAATAAGAAGTGAACTAAGATATTCATATACAAGGAACAATATAAAATCCTCTAGTACGGCCGTACCAGTAACAAAGATGATGGTGGTCCGTTGATATGTATCAAAATTGAAAAACTGTTTGTTATTAGTTACAAAAATAATTATGACTTTATGAAGTCCCTCAAATGAAGCAATGAACTATGAACAAAACAACAATATTAACACACATAAAGAATACACGTATATGAACATTGATGTTCTTTCGTGCAAGGTGTATAAACAATCTGCTTCTTATTTTCTAGTTCTTGTGAGCATGGCTTGCTGCGTCGGGAAAGGCATTCAAAATATTGTGAGCCCGCAGATCTTGTCTTGTCAAAATTCCCACAATTGGTTCAATCTGAAAATAAGGAGGAAAACAAAATGAAAGGAATGAGATCCAATTTGTCATAAGAATTATAATAAATAATGCGTGTTTAATATATTTTTTTTTTGTTCTTTGTTATGTTCCCTCTAGCTCTGTTGTCAAGGTGTTATGAAGGGCTTAATTTTAATTTGGGAATTAAACTTCAAAACACCTCTTGGTATAGTTAAAATCGTCATTCCACCGGGTATGACACAGTACCTTCTATCCCAAATTTTGGCTGGCTTGGAAAAATTTCAGACATGATTAATCATGAAAAAAGGTACTAATTAAGAAACAATTCACAATTTTAACAGAAATGGTCATGATGCAAGAAGAACACATACCTCGGGGCCTTGATACTTGGGCACAATAAGCAAGTGTCTTAATGCAACTTGCCGAAAAAGCACCATCGCCTTGGCAGCCGACATGGTCTCCACAACTGTATATGGTGTTGTATTCGCGAAATGGTGCAAATCCACATACTTATCCAACTCCTCTTCTGTAAAGTCCATCTTAAATTGTTCTGGTTTCTCAGCCAGCTCCACTGGGCTAAAATTCGCTCTCACCTCCTGTTCCGTAGTACGCTTTCCTTCCTCTTGAAACCATTTCTTACTTAAAATCTTGATCAGGTGTGACCTCAAAACTAAGCCATGTATCTCCTTCACACTGTTTTCTGAATCAGATCGTAGGTCGATAACTGGAAACCCGTTATGAGAGGTATGTCTCAAAACTTCTACAATTCTTGAAACTTTTTCAACAACCTTAAGGCTTATAACTTTCGGCTTAGCGTCAGCCAATTGACCTACCGTTATATTCCTCATCCATGGCTCGGGATTTGCCTCCAGGAAAGGTAACCCTTTCATATCAAGTATTATTTCATATATACTTGGGTTAAATGCATCACCAATTGTTTTTGAAATAAGCAACACAAACATCATTATGGGGAGAAGCAAAAGGTTATTTGTGAGTTCTAGAAAAATGATACAGACTGACACAGTCATGCGCATTACGCCTGCCATGAGTGATGCTGCACCTAAAACCGCATATAACCCTGGGTCTATTTGTATATAGGCGCTAAATGCTTTGGCTACAAGTCGGCCGTAAGCCGATCCCATGAGAATAATCGGGAGGAATAGACCTGATGGGACTGCAATTCCAAAAGTGAAGAGGCCCAATATGCAATAAATTGCAAAAAATATAGAAAGTGAAAATGTACGGAACTCATTTGGTGTCGAAGTGGAGAATATGTTCCGTACTGCATCATCACTAGTTGCGTGCAGTAGAGTTGCCAAGTCATTGTAGTAGCCATTGGGGCAGTTGAATTGCTTGAAGTTGCCTGATCGGCCAGTTGTGGGACAGATAGCATCGAGAGATTCATCACATGGTTGGCATGTTGCAAGGAATGGAAGAAAGTAGAGAGCAACTGAGGTGAATACACAAACTCCTATGGCTAAAAGAAATTTTGCGAGTCGTCCTTTCCTGTATTAACAATTGTCTACACTTAATACAATATTTGATCAAATTAATCATTACATATAATGAAACTTTAAAAGATATTGATTGTGGAACTTACTCATTAATCATGCTGTACACTCTGAGAACTTTGGGAAGCAAAATGTTATAAATACCCCCAAGAACGCCACCAAGGATACCAACTATGGTTACGGGAAGTAGATCTTTTATGTGGTAAGTGACCATAACTTCACTTACATCAAATAATATCAAGCCTCCTGCTCCAAATAGACCGCACTTGCCAGAATTGCACAGCTCGATAAATCCCCTCAAAACCACCACTACCAAAGCTGTGCTAAAAAAGGCTCTCCATAAAAGTGCATTTCTCCACCATGTAGCAACCTATAATTAAGATTCAGGAATCAATATTTATTTATTTTTACAGTCAAACCTTGTATGTTTTTGTATTTCCAATACTGGGGTTTGTCAGTAATTAGTTTCTATTTTAAGTATTCGTGTTACAACTGAAAACAAATCAGAGGCCTTTGGTATTAATGGCATACTACCAGTAACTTGAGCTAAAGTATTTTATACTGTTATTGGTTATGTACTGACTCTTATACCCACGTCTTAAGTAAATTATTAAAAAATATGACATCCTTTGATGCAGCTGAAAGGTACATGGTTCCTCGTAAGATTAATGCTTTCTGACATGGCTTGCTACTGGTTACTTGGGCTCAAGAATATTGGTCTGGTTAAAGGTTATAACTGACTCCTCTGGTAAATGCAATACAGTTGCCCTTTGCTTCAAAAACTTCCTCCCATGAATTGTTTAACATTAGTGGTTTCCTTTTCTTTATTTTCTAGTGGATCTTTCACAATAAAAAGCTATTTTGGTGCAAACATTGAATGGCCTACTCAGAAGAACTCTGGTTCCATATACCCAACTTTATAGCCATGTCACATTTGAAGCTATCCAAGTTTGGGGTTAGCTGGTTTGACCAAAATTATTACAGTCTGACAAAATATTTAGAACAGCATGGTGGTGATGGTGTGACCTACCTCTTCTAGAGAGAATAATACACCTCCAATTGGTGAACGAAAGGCCGCACACACACCGGCAGAGGAACCACAGGTGATGAGGTCACGCCGGTCACGGTCATTTTTAAAGTACTTGAGCCCTTTCCATTTGAGCCGATATTTGTCAGAACCACCTTGGCTCAGCAGTGAGGCGATACATGCACCGATATGCACCAATGGGCCTTCTTTGCCAAGGTCCAGCCCAGCTGCCACTGCCCCAATACTTCCGACTATCTACAATATTCGGAAGGAGTTCTATGAAACAATACAAAATAACAGAAGTAGCAAAGCCCACCACCAGTAAAAACAAGTAATAAAAATAAAACAACCACCCCAAACGAGTACCTATAGCAGGGGCGGAACAGGATGTAGGGCAAGGTGGAGCAAAATATTAGGGTTGTGCGTAATTCAATAATTATTTTGAGGTTCATGTATGATTTTAGGAGCATGATCTTAGGGAGGGTGTGGTAGAATTCGGATCCCCTAAAGTAACTCAAATTTTGAGTTTGGATCCGGACTATCTGATCTGCTCTGGCATGAATATTAAAGGGGCCCTTGCATTCCACCTCGGGCCAGATTGGCCCGAATTCTGATTGGACAGTCGGGATCTAAACTCAAAATTTGGGTTACTTTAGAGGATCCGGACCCGGGTAGGGTGGTGGGGGGGTATCCAAGATATGAGAAGGCAATTGAGTATTTGGCAAATTTATTAGTCAAATGAGAGCATGCAACAACACATGTACACGTGTACACATGTACTGGTGGTGTCGTTCCTAAACAAGTATGGTAATCCATGACACAACACATACCTTTACTAGCAAGACATTTACACCAAACATATCTGGAGTGTCGACTCCATTAAGATATGCTTTAATCTCAGGTATGCCAGGTCCTGCGGCTGTTGGTGCAAATAACACACAGAGTGTTGCAGCAATAGCTGTTAGAGCCAAATTTACTCCTGAGAAGTACCAAAATCCAGCCAAATACCTGCATTGTTACAAAAGAAAATGGAAAGAAAAAAAAAACCACCATGTGTCATGATAAATTTTATTTTTGAAAAAAAAAAAAGTCATCTAGTAGATCCTATTCTTGTTAGGCCGTTATAAAGTGTTAGAGAAAGAGGCTGGGAAAAAGGGACCGGGCAAGTGCATATCTCTTAAGTACACTTCTCTTTACACAAAGTATCATTTCAAACCATGCAAGGGATTCTGTTCTTCTTAGTTATTATAAGTACATATCTCCTTTTATGTGCCCTGGTAAAAATGAAGTTTTGAGTGCAAATCGTAGGCATCTCTAAATCAAATTCACAGATGACTGAATGCTTACAAAGAATGGTACTTTTGATAATGATTGCATGTAAAAAAAATGTTTTAGAAGCGTTGACATGCTTATTTAAGTTTCTACCATTCACAATGATATTTTTGAGAAATTTCATATATTGTGCAAAATAAAGCAAATAATGGAAAAAGAACAATGCCATGCTTTTACAAGAGTAAAAACAAAATTACCTTTCCTCTCTCACAAAATTTACTACAGTAAGCATCTTGTATCCAGCTATATTCTCTATGGCTAGGTTTATACCAGAGGCAATCACTCCTGTTAGTAACCCTACTAAAAACGCCATGGCCCATTTTAGACTTACATACTGCAGCACCTCAGTAGTTGTTCGATTTCTCCAATCGTGCTTAAATAGATCACTCTCATTGATCCTGCATTAAAATTAACAAGTATTGAATCAAAATTTCATTAATACTGAAAAGTTTACAAGATAGTATCAAATAATTTTATATATTAGGCATCTGAATCATCATTTGTATTTCTGACTGGAAATTCGAGGGCACAAGCCTGTATTTATTCAAAAGAGAAAAAGAGAAATAAGACAAGTACACAGCCAGATTTTTGTACTAGTTTCAAGAGTAAATTTACATATATTTTTCTGAAAGCATCATCCTACTCCCGTTTAGCTGCCTAAAGTTCCTAATTTGGTCCCAAGAGTGTCTAATTTTCGGGTAATGATTTCACTCACAAGGCTGCTTAACCCAGACTCACCTATCAATAGGCATGTGCCACATTGCCCAGAAGTGCCAACCCCCGCAATAGTTATCATACCTCTTAGTTTTATGAATTCAGATCCTCCCCGGTACCATAAAAAGGAATCTTTTACAATTATTTGATCCGGACCGTTCTTTTATCTTTGCACGAATTACAAAGCATAAATAATACTGCCCCCCTGCGCCATCCCAAATAGGCACCGGCTGAGTAATCTGGACCATTATTATGGTAATTGTAAAAGATTCCTTTTTACGGTACCGGGGAGGATATGGATTCTAGTTTTATACCAGAGTTGTCACCCAATTAAAATTCATCAAGATGTCGATGAAAATGCAAACTATCATGATGCCAGTATATTTATATTGATTTCATAATTTGAATGATGACATGGATGGGAACATGTCTTTAAAATGATGCATGACATAATGGCATATAATGTATGGTACAGATCAGAAACTTTGGATGTCAATGGTTGGTACAATTTGAGAAACCAAATAGATCAGAATGCAAAAAGAGCAAGACTTTAAGTCCAGTTTTTGTAATGAACAGCTAATATAATTCTGAGGATAAGAAAATACTTTTTCCTTATTTTGTAATGGTTTGAAATGGTTTGAAATGATAGTTTGTGTAAAGAGAAGTATCATTTGAAACCATGCAGTTGGTATTATTTTGTAATGAACAGCTAATATAATTCTGAGGATAAGAAAATACTTTTTCCTCTTAACCTTATCTTTACACAAAGTATCATTTCAAATCCATTCCAAAGAAAATCGTTTCTATTGTTGCTTTCTAGAGATGAAAAAAAAAAAAAAATTTGGGTTAGAAATGAAAATTGATCGTTTTCTTCCTCCACATGTGGCCAAAAGGAAACCAAATTATTTACTTCTCTATCAATTTCCAGCTGGTAAAATAGAACAAATACTAATTAAAGAAATGTTCAACTCACTCATAATCCAGGCTCTCAATATGTGAAACTTTTGCCCCAACCATGGCCAAATGGCTAGCACTTAGTTGATTTCTCTTCCGAAGCAATGATTGACGCAAAGCATCTTGATTCTCTATGTCATGGGTATATTCCTCTGTTACATCCATGGCTTGGCTTGAAGAGCTTTCCCCCATTAGAATGGTGCCAGTGTAGAAGAAAGAAAGAAATAGAATGCGGAGAATAGAGACAGTTGATTGGTGGGGTAGAGAAGGTTAAGAGAAACTTGGAATGGTTTCTGATTGGTATTTGTAAATAGTAATAGGGGGCCAAAAAGGAATTATTCAATGCCTCTATGAACCTAGCAAAGGATCAAATGCCTTTTTAAAAATAATAAAAGATTAAAGTTTGTGACCTTTAATCTGTAATTGGGATGCTGTGACAGGCTTCTGGCTTTTTGTTGTTATGATAATTCAGTTTACTAATTTTATAAAAAAAATTATATCTTCAGAGATTTATTTTATTATGAGTTTACTTTTCCTTGGTAATGTTGGCATTATTTTGTTTTCTCATTTGTAATTTTTGGGGGTATTTTTTAAATCCAAAAGAGGAACCAAGTTAATTAAATGGAAAAAAACTTTAATAATTTTGTTCTATCCGCCATTGTAAATTACAAAAATTTCATTATATTAAAAAAAAATTATGTTAAGCCGTGTTGTAAATAACGGTATGTGCTTGTTGGACGGACAAGGTACCGCCAAGCGATTAAACAGAAATAATCGATTGATTAGTCAGAAAAATACGTGACGGTTTAATCGCCGCCAATGACCGATCGGTTGATTAATCGGCCTAAAATATCAATGATGTTAAGATCTACACAAGGTACAAACGAACACCGAATAATTACATGTAGAAACTTTTTTTTTTTAAATATCCACAAAATAGGTAATGGTAATTTATTTATTTTCCCTCACACGTTTAAGTTTAATTTTCTTTTGCAGATTTTATAGCTAAAAATGAAAGGTTAGAAATTTACGAATCAAATAATTAATGGGTGGGAAGGGAAGCTATGCAAATTATAATTTCTGTAAGGACGTTTCTGCAAAATAATTCTTCTTTTTGCCCTTAACTTACAATGATAGGTCAGAATGCAAAGGGTATGGATCTCCCATGCCATGGCATTAAAAATTAAAAAGATAATTGTTTGAATAATAATTTCAAGCACAGATGTCATCCAAGTGGCATGTTGCATTCTCAATTTTTTTATTTTTAGAAATTAAAAATATAATTTGTCTGTAATAAGATAGATTGTTAGGACCCACATATGAGGGCTCAAATGCCTCGTTATTTTACGTCTCAATTGTACCTAATATCTGCATTTTCGATTTTAAAGTTCAAATTAAATATGTGAACTGCTCAATATGATATTCACATTGAGATGAGAGATCAAATTTTATATTTTTTTGTGAAATTTTTACTATTTTTAAAGATAACTACAAAATCAATGTTTTTTCAGAAAATTGTGAATCATGATTTTGTACCTATCGTATAAAATAGTAAAAAGTTTTCAAAAAATATATAATTTGATCTCTAAGCACTTCTTAACGTCGATATCATGTTGAGCGGTTCAGATCTTTTGTTTGAACTTTGAAATCGAAGATAAAAATATTAGAGTACGATTGGAGCACGAAACAATAGAGCATTTGAGCCCTCCTCTTTTACAATTATAAAAGCTACACAATGTAAAAAAATAATGAGATTAACCATCAAAATAAAAATTAATGAGATCGAATTATTGATTCAGTTGTATTAGTCTCTTTTCAGTGTAGAGCTCGGATAGAAGATAGAAAGAAAGAAGATAAGTGAATATGCATATTTCATAGTCTCTATTAGCCGATTTTTTTATTTTTATCCAAAATTTAAATTAAATTTCAAAACTTAACCGGTTTGATTGTCATTTTCTAATTCTACCCAAACCGGTTAACGGTTAACCGGACCCTTTGAAATGGTTCGGTTAACCGTTAACCGGACCCAAACCATGGGTCCGGTTAACGATTAACCGGATTTCTTGGTTCGCTTAACCGTTAACCGAACCGAATTTTTTTTTTTTTTTTTTTTTTTTTTACTTTTTTTTTAAAACAGAAAATTTAAAAAAAAAAATTTCTATTGAAAATATACATGAAAATTCGTATTTAGATTTATCAAATTTACACCAAAATTTTTTGTAAATGAAATATGAAATTTAAAATTATAGAAAAATACACATACACATATACATATACATATACATAAATAATATACGGTTACCAATTTTTTTTTTTTTTTACTTTTTTTACTTTTTTTTAAAAACAGAAAATTTTAATATTTTTTATTTTTCTATTGAAAATATACATGAAAATATACATGAAATTTTTTTTTTAAAAAAAGTAAAAAAAAATAATGATGCAACATGGTCCTACGAAAAGGCGTGTAACTTTTGATCCGTCCGTCGATCGTGCTGAAATTTTGACAGGAGCTCCACAGCCCCAAATCCAAGCTAACTTCGTTTCGAGCCCGATCCGACCGTCGGATGGCTCAGATTCGCGATCCGAGTCTTCCTTTATGGAGTTTTGGACCGTTCTTTATAATTTTAGCGTTTTCAGGGTCTTTTATGTAATTTCTGTTCTTACGGTTGGTATTTAAACCGGTTTATATATATATAAACATGAATTTAAATTTTGATGTTTATTTATCAAACCGGTTTATAAATAAAAAAATCGGTCATACCTCTCTTCCAAATTCTAATAATTGTAGGCTACCATACGCTTATTTCAACATTATCAAAATCAAGTATTAAAATTTAAACTGTTAAACTCCTTTTACAAATCAACTGGTACTGTCTTTCACTGTCCGGTACGGTACAGTTTGCCAAAAACTAAAATTCAGAGCAGTCAATAAAACATTCATTTTTAATAAAATCTAACAATTGGAGAAAACCACTCAAGACCAATATTTGGTCATAAACATCAGACTATCTCTTCTGCAATAAGATAAAACCGTTTAAACTGAACCAAGCAATATACATAATTTTTTATTTTTTTTAAATGTTTGGTTTGGACTTGAGATGGGTTTAAAAAATTCAATCGGTTCGATCTTACCGGTTTTAAAATTTATAAACCAAATTGAACCGAACCGAACTATTAAATTGGTTTTAAAAAATAAACCGAACTGACCCATTTAATCAGAAAAAAATAAACTATTTAAACTGAAATCTCTCAATTCGATTTAGCTGATTAAACCGGACTCGATGAACACCCCTACTGGAGATAACCAATCAACGTATTTTTCTTAAAGTCACGGGTTTGTTATTTCTACAAATGCTTTTTATTGTCTTTTTACATGATGAGATGACTCATTTATCTAAAAATTTTCTGTTTTAAAAAAAGTAAAAAAAAAAAAAAAAAAAAAATTCGGTTCGGTTAACGGTTAAGCGAACCAAGAAATCCGGTTAATCGTTAACCGGACCCATGGTTTGGGTCCGGTTAACGGTAAACCGAACCATTTCAAAGGGTCCGGTTAACCGTTAACCGGAAATTTGGTCCGGTTAACGGTTAACCGGTTTGGGTAGAATTAGAAAATGACAATCAAACTGGTTAAGTTTTGAAATTTAATTTAAATTTTGGATAAAAATAAAAAAATCGGCTCTATTAGAATCGAATCAATAGTTTGGATTCAATCATTTTTATTTTTTTGTGACGAAAAAACACTACAACTTACAGTAATTAATGAATCTAAATCATTGATCTGGTCTCAAAAAATATCTCATGAAACCGGATCATTAGTTTGATCCATGTAATCGAAAAAAAAATACAATCCATCTTATTTTCCATAATTTGATTATTTATTTTCCAAAATAAATAAAAAATTGTTTCATTCTTCCGAAATCAAACAAATGGAATCTATTAATTGATTCTCTCTCTTTCTCTCTCTCTCTATGGACATGCCTTTCTTTTTTTGGACCAGATTCCAGACTGGGCGCCGCGCAATGTTGTCAGAGTGACAACCCAAATTAATTATTATTTTATTAAGAATGCACATAACATGGCATTTATGTACCAAATTTTGGGGCGGAATTCAAAAAGAAATTAATACTAAAAATTAAAAATGATTTCACTAACTTTTATTTTAGTTTATTTGTAATTTTCAAAATAAAATTACTTAGGATAGATCCCTTTGCAATTACTAAGGTAAAATAGTTTGAGGTTTTTAAATATTCATTGGCAAGGGTTGAAGTGTCTGTTTTGTTTGTCTTTGAGATCTGATCCATTCAAATTCCATAAGATAATTAAAAAAATCAATTTATATTTAAATCGTCTGATATTGCCTCTTTTTTTATTAGAATTATTAAATTCTATCCATTTTTTTCTTGATTCAGTATATAATAACAAACTTAAAAATAAAATTACTCAGGACAAAAAAATTGTTTGTGGTACTATGAATACGTACTTACAGACTGAATTTATATTTTTTTACTATTTTTTAGGATAAGTACAAAATCAATGCTTTTGAATGGTTCAGAATTTTCAGATCAAGTGATATTCTACCTATCTTAAAAAATAGTAAACAAATTCTAAAAAAATATAAAATTTGGCCTGCAAGTGCATATTCATATGGAAATCATATTGGACGATTCGGATCAACCGTTATAATTTTGAAAACAATAATATTAATATGTATTATGGATTGTGAAATGTCTGTTTTTATAATCTTTAAGATCTGACTTTCATATCCCACGAGATAATTTAAAAAATATATTTATATTTAATTGTCTTGTACCAACTTTTCAAACTGCCTTATTTTTATTAAAATTGTCAAATTTCAATCGGATCCGTTTTTATTTTCCTTGATTCTGAATGATTTATTCAGTTTTAATTTATTTTTTTAAAATTATCCCGTACGGCCTGTAGAGATCTCTTGTCCAATTAAAAGGGAAGTCACAGTCGTGAATGAATGATTGCCAACTAAAAATAATAATTAATTATGTTCTGATAACCGTTCCCAAGAAAAACGACCCCTAAATATCTCCCACACAACTTCCAACCATTTTTTCAACTCTCAATCATGCAAAATTTTCTAATAGAACGCAACATTTTTTTTTAATTGGAATAAATATTTAAACAGTTTCAACTGTCGTTTCATGTGTTTAACAACTATGAAACTAATACCATATGATTTGAACCTTCATAAACATTATTTGAGCTTTGAAAATGTATATTTAAACTTGTTTTAATTAAAATGAGGGGTTGAATACATACTTTCATGAACTGAAACAAAACCTTAAATAGTTATAGACATTTCTTTCAACTAAAATAGATACTATTTTATGATTCTTTTAATATATATATTTTTTTTCAGAAAGATAAATCAACATGTAGATATCTAGGAATGAAGTTCCACAAAGTAAAATGATAAGAAAAAAAAAATACTATTGTGATTAGTGTGTTGCTTTCATCATTTCCCTTTCCTCTCTATCTCTTCTCATGTTATTATCGCAATTATTGAATGTCTTTATTTTCTCATGCAAGACCATAATCAAAATTCAAAACCGCCTCTCTTATTTTTTGTATCCACATGATACTCATAATTCCTTCTCATACAACTAGATCGTCTTTATTTGACTTAGCTAAGTCACCTCCAACGATTGCAAATTGTTTTATCAAATGTATAGAAATTGAACTAAAACTTTTATTTTATGTGTATTAGTCCTCCCATAATAATACAAAAAATGTCAAGGGCTTAAATGTAAGATGGTCTGTGTTATTAGATTTTGGTGTTTTTTTTCTTAAAATATGATTTTTGTTTGGATCCTTCATACTACTAACTAATCCTTTTTATGACAATTCGCTTCACTGACTCTATTAATCGAGTGTGCATCGTCTGCATTAACTCGAAAGAGCATCTTTTGAGTTAATGCATCTTGAACATCTGATTTTAAATGAAACTAATTTAGTTACAACTTATAATTCAGAGAACTTTTCAAATATTTTAAAGCGATCGGACGGTCCAAATACATTAACTCAAAGATTCTTTTTTGAGTTAACGTAGAGGATACGAATTCCCATAAGAGAAATACAAAATTTAATCAAGGGTTATTATTTACTTAAGGTTTTAAATTTATTCCAATTTAAAGATTATTGATATAATTTTGAGATTATATAAGAGGATTTTATATTTTATTTTTATAATTGTACTTTTTTTTCTGTGTTTTGTGATACGCGTGTGGACATTAATAAAAGAAAGATAGGTTAGAATATTTTTATTTTACTTAAAAATGTAATAAAAATAATCTTCACTAAGGCATGAGATCCTACCAATCATAAGCAATAATATTTTATATGAAGGAATTACAACGTGATCCCTTTTTCCAAATATATAATTGAAGGGACATTAATTTAATTCTTAAACAAACAAGAGATAAGGAGGAAGCGGTGTGCATTTCTCATGCTTAGTTATCTAATTAGTATCCATTTTCTTTCTTTTAAATTTTACTGTGTGAACTGATGATCCAAGGGATCCACAGAAAATTTCGGCCACCAGCAGCAATTATAGGTGAATTTAGTTGGAACAAAAATAAAGTTAACCTAAAAATAATAATTTTTTTTAAGCTACCATTATTTGTTTATTTTATATGAATTAGTTCACTAATTATAATTTACTAAAGGTGTGTTTGAATGTTGCAATAGGAATAGTGAGAATAGCACTATTCTGAGATTAGCGCTAATTCATATTTTGGACGGATTAGCGAGAACAATGCTAACTCGAGAATAGCACTATTCTTTGTATAATCCAGACAAAGAATAGGGAAAAAAAATAGTGTGTTAATCTAGAACAACGCTATTATCTCCGCATCCAGAACAAAATGTTGAATTAGATCTATTCTCAATTTTGAAAATTAGTTCATTGTTTTCACTAATCCACCCCTTCATTCAAATGCGCTTGGTCAAAAGCTTGAGTATTGATAGGTCTAAATTAGATTAGAGCTAATAAAATTTATAGTTTGATATTTTAATCGGTCAAATTATAAGCACATAATCTTAATAGTATAATTAATGATGTACGTTGCTACAAAAATATGAACTATACACGACATATTATATACGGATGAGAGAAATTCAAATAAATAATGTGTAATGAAAAGAAGTGCCCGTGCAAAAATAAGCTCAACTATACAAAAACACGGTCATTTAAAATGTAATTGTGTACTAAAAGCATCTATATTTATACACGGTTGTATTATTTTATACACGTTTTTTTCTTAAAAATTCCCATGTATAATTTTATTCAGCTTTCAAACACTTTTTTTTAGTAGAAGTTGTGTACGATTTTGCTCAGTTTCCAAACTCATGTTATATATTAATAATTAATTTCTTATAGAGATTATATCTCTATCACCTCTTCACATCTCCATTTATGGAAGAAATTGTTTGTGCATGTTAGATAGGGAAAAAAATATCCAATCAAATGGTTGATCAATTCAAGGGTAATTATATACTTGAAGGTTTAAATTTTTTTTTTCCAATTTATTGATTCCTCCTATAATCTTGAGATCATATAAGAGGATTTTTTTTATTTTATTATTATGAATGTACTTTTTTGTGGTATTCCGTACAGACTTTGATAAAAGAAAGAGCGGTCAGAATATTTTTATTTTACTTGAAAATGTAGTCAATAGAGATTAGAGAATATAGAAATAGTCTTCATTGAGGCATCAAATCCTTCAAATCAAGAGGTTGATCAAAAGTTTGTACATCCCCTTGCTATAACGACATTACACCTCCCTCATGCAACACGATGCACCCAAATACCCAATAGTCAATGGGTCCATATCCTCTAAAGTAACCCAATCTTTTGATTTTGTATTGAGACTGTTCGATTTGAATCCGTCGCTCAAGAGTGAATTTTTTTTTATAAACCATCATTAAAGAAAAAAAATCAGAAATCAAATTGATTGCTTAAGCTTTTAAAAAAAAAACATTTCCGGTACTCACATTTTAATTACAAATTCGAATTTCGGTATCTACTTTTTTTCTCTCCTAATCCTTCCAATCTAGAGGTGAAAACGAGGAGATATTGAGCGAATAGTGTTAAAATTATATTTATATTTTTTTTTTTGAAAGATCAGATATTTATTAAAATAATATAAAAAAGAGTAGAACTAGGGTGCTCTTAAGCTCACCAAAATGTTTGGTGAGCTTAACTCCAAAACTCATCAAATCGATTTCAAATGACGAATCCGAACCGTTGGAACCTGCCTATCTTACGTGTGATGCGTCTACATGTGAAATTTTTAAACATTTGAATTAGTTTAGTATAAAGTTAATCGGTCAAAATTAAAAGGTTAATAAATTAATTTTAGTGTATTCATTTTTTGAATGTTTTTTGACCGCTTGACTAGGGCTGGCAAAAAAATTCGTAGTTCGTGATTCGATTCGGGTTTGATTCGAGTTTAATTTGATTCGAAATGGGTTCGAATTAAAATGAACCAAACCAGGTTCAGTTCGAAATTAATTCAAACCAAACTCAAACCTAGGTACAATTACTTGTTTTACTGCATATTTCACTTCATTAGATGGTCTAATCAAGGGTTTGATCGAGTGAGCACTCGAGGTACGATTACTTGTTTTACTGCATATTTCAGTTCTTGTACTTAATCCTCTTTTTACGATTATTTGTTGTGATGTATTTTTTCATAAACAATTTTTCAACTTAAAAACACTCATTTCATATCGGTAAAAGGAAGCCATGTGAATTTTGTCCCGTGAGAAAAAATAATGTATAAACTATCGGTATAACTAGGGCTCCTAAAAAATAATTTAGTTCGTGATTCGATTCAAAAAATGTGTAGTTCGCAATTAATTTGATTCGAAACGAATCAAACCAGGTTCGGTTAGAATCTTATTCAAACCAAACTCAAACCTAGGGTAAGTTCGATTCGGTTTGATTCGTTGCCACCCCTAGGCTTGACTTTATACTAAATTAATTCAAATGTTAAAATTTTCACATGTAGACTCATCACTAGTAAGGTAAGCGGGTTTCAACGGTTCAGATTCGTCATTTGAAACGAATTTGATGAATTTTGGAGTTAAGCTCACCAAACACTTTGGTGAGCTTAAGAACACCCTAGTTCTTACTAAAGGTCATAATATTTATCTAATTATAATGGTGAATAACATAATTTTTTTTAATATCTATTAAAATATATTATATATCTACTATTCAGATACATATAATTACATATAATTGAAACGTAAAATCATATGAGTATCTATATCTATATAGATATTCAAATATTAATACTCACATCTGATTTTTCAAATACAGATCAAATATTATCCATACCATTTTCATCCCTATCCCAACCGGCTACAAAAAATCAAATTAAATAAACCGAACTTGATTTTCCACATGAGCCTTTGGATTCCGAACTTCACTTTTTATCCCCACTCTCTCTCTTCTCCACCGAATTTCAAATTCGCAATACAATTTTAATTTATCTCCCTTTGAAAATCTTGATTTACACACATGTCATTTTAAGCAATTCTCATTCACAAATCCCTGTGAATGGGACCCACTTAAACAATCAATACACGTGAATGATTTTCACTTGAGAAAAAAACTGTTTTAAATGATTCTTTCATAATCTTCTTTTGTTCAAAAAAGAAAAGAAAAGAAAAGAAAAGGTGAAAGCAATTTAATGTTGGATTGGTGAAAAGGTTTGGTCATTATGAAAATGACCAACCTTATTGAAACACACAAGCATTGTCAATATAAAATATAATTTGATCATTCCTGTAGTGTGCACAGGTATTAAAAAACTATTGAAGCTTTGATTAAACAAAGTAAAAATGAAATTTGTTCTTTTGAGTAATTAAAAATGGTGAATAAATCTTCTGAACATCTTTTCAGTGATTGTTAAATTTGAGGAATTATTAATATGATAATCATTATTATTAGGGCCGCTAAAAAAGCCCATAGTTCGTGATTCGGTTGACTTTGATTCAAAAAAAAAAAATCATAATTAACTCGTTCGATTGAAATTCGTTTTGAAACAAATCAAACCAGTTCGGTTCGAATATTATTCAAATTCAAACTGGGTATAGTTTGTTTGAAATTTGTTCGCGAATTATTTAGGTTCAAATCTCAAATTAACATGTACCGTTCAAATTAGAGCAATGCCAGTGGCTCAGTGCAAAATCAAGGTTTGATTTCAAATAGGTACAAATAGGTACCTGATATCTATTGCAATGATTAATTTAAATTATCCAGTTTTCAAAACATAAATAAGAGCAGTAGGGATGCTAAAAAAAAACGTAGTTCGTAATTCGATTGATTTCAATTAAAAAAATATGCAATTAACTCGTTCGATTATAAGTTCTTTCTAAAACAAATCAGACCAATTCAGTTCGAATCTCATTCCAACTTAAACTCAAACTAGAATAAGTCTGATTTGGTTTGATTCGTTTGGAGCCCTAAGATTCACTATGAACTTGGTTTTTAAAAAAAAAGGGAAGAGGGGGAAATGGAGAGGATATGTGTTTTTTATAAACAGCCTTTGGAGAAAGGGAAGAGGCATTTTATCCAAAATTCCAATTCCAATTCCAATCAGTAGTAGCAGCTGGCCGTCGATCACAGCACGTTGTTGTTATCAAATCCACAAGACTACTGAATCACGTGAGGTTGCTGGCTTGCTAGTTGCTGCTTCCGATCTATATATAATATTAATAAATGTCCCCACTCTGTCTGTCTGCCTCTAATTAGGAATTTAGGATGCTCTTTGCGAACGGGATATACGGACAAAATAGTAAAAATAATGAACTGATTTATATACTGACAAAATAAGAAGAAAAGTACAAAAATCAGAAAGGCATAATATAATAAAAATAGAGTCTGTCTATAACTATAAGATATGGAAGGCATTTCGGTTCAAGTGTTACCGTTTTTAAAGTATATCGAATGGATTTTAAATGATAAATATAAATAGTTAAAAATAAATATTATTTTACGAGTAATACATTTGTATACAAAATTTATAAATTTTTGATAGTATTCAATAAGTCAACTGGTCATAAAAAATATTTTAATTAATTTTAATGTACTTATTTTTCATTTTTTTTATTGTTTGACTTGATACTAATTAGCTTTAAAAGCCGATGGCACTTGAACTGAAAATCAGCAATATTGTAAAAACCGGACTCATAAATATAAATACATTTGCCAACTTTATTGGACGAGTAAGAAATTTCATCAATTTTATTATTTGAGTTAAATACATTTTTAAGTTAATTTATTTTATTTTCAAACGACAAAATTTTACATACTGACAAAACTCAGAAGTACCATTAGAACAGGTTGAACATATCTCAGCAAATATACATAAGAAACATAAATATACATCAGTAAAAAAAAATATATAATTTAGTTCATATCTCAGCAAATATACATAAGAAACACAAATATTCCATATTACGAAGCAGATAAAACACAGGATGTGATTAATAACTACAACAGAAGCAAAAGAAGATTTAGAGATATATTTAGTAAATTTCAGTAGAGACTAATTAAGTAATTCAGGAATAAGAACCAGTATTTAGTTTAGTGGCAAAGACACATAGCTCATGTGAAAGGTTTTGGATACGAAACTCACAGAACGGAGAAATCCTCTGTAATATAAACATGAATTTAAAAGAAGCTAGTAGGTCAGACCTCCACCTTTCATTTCAAAAAAAATAATCCTTAGAAGTATGACAATAGGGCTGGCAAAAATAACTTAAAGAGTTTGTGGCTCGTTCAAAATTGACTCAGAAAATATAATTAGCTCGCTCAATTATGATTCAGCTCGTAATTGATTCGGTTAAAGTCAGACTCGACTCAACTCGATCTGACATCAACCGAATTCAAACTTTACTTTACTTGACTAAGCTCAGCTCAGTTCGCTTATAACCCTACACGACAACATATCATATAAAACAAAACATGAATGAAATATGCTGTGATTCAAACTCTCTGCTATTCTCTCTGTATCTTTCCTCTTTGAAGAGAAATAGAGAGAAAAAAGTATTAGCAGAATCATGTTATTTTGCTGAGAATAATAGCATATTTTGATCCCATAAAATATAGTGGGTATATACATATCATACTTTCTATTTTTAACTAGGTTATTTAATAGTTTATTATTATTATTATTAGTTTATCAGAAATATCATTTTGAGAGGATGACTCTCCTACATAAAAATAGAGAGACGGGAAGATGTAGCTTAGAGAAAGGAGAGGTAGCATAATTGGCTAGGAAACGAGTTTCAAAATTGTTAGTTATCTAAAAGTCAAGAGTTCGATTCCCTCTCTCTGCAAAGATTTAAAAAAAAAAGAAGATGTAGCTTAACCGGTGTAGCAGATCACTTCATAAATGACAATAATATTCTTTTGGAATAATGCTTCTCAAACCTTTGAATTATGACAAGTTGCCTCCTGAACATTTAATTTTGACAATTATTTCTCTCAACTATGCAGTCAATTAAATAGATCTTCTCCCCGGTAATTAATTTACTATTTAATGCTCGATTTTAGAATGATCGGATTATCCTTAGTAGTTTTAATAAAAATATTTTAAAATTATGATTCATGACTTTTTAATTTATAAAAAGTTAGTATTCTTTTTTAAATGTAGATACTTGATTACTATTCATAATACATGAGATATTTACTATTTTTTATTTCTGTGTTGGTATGCTTTATTTTATTTTTGATAGAAAATAGTTCCTAGTGTTTTTTTTTTGTTTATGCATAAAATAGAAAAATATTACGAAATAATAAATTATTATTAATTTCAAATTGATATTAAAAATCCTGAAAGTATTAGAATTGGTGAAATTATTTAAACAAGTACATATTATGGTCAAAATTAAAAAATCAGATATTAATTTTTTACGAGCCAAAAAATTGGAGGCCTCTCATGAAATTATTCCTATTATTTTTTTAATAACATTTTGTTCTTTTGAATAAACAAGTGGCATAACTTGTCATATTGAGTGATAATATTATTAATTTTCTAGCCAGTTAATTTTATACAGATAGCAAATAAAATAGTTTATTTAACATAAAGCACATGGCAACATGACAATGAAGGGTTTGACAATGAACTATTTGTGGGGCATTGAGAACATCCAATAAATCTGTAGAATAAATTCACAACTGGACATAAGCCACAAAATAGCAGATTGCTGTCGCGTGCAACGATCATTAATGTCATTAAAACCACTAATTTTTCTATGACAAAAAGCTTAAAAGAAAAAAAAAATGAAGAAAAAAACGAATGTATTTTTTGACAATCTTAGCAGAGGTTGTGAAGTTGTGAGGGAAAATCGAACTTTTGATATTTAAATAATCAACAGTTTTAGGATTTTTTTTTCTATCCAACTGTGCTACCCTCCCCTTTCTCAAGAAAAGAAGCAATAAAATATAAGATAGACATATTTCTTAAAAATGCTATAAATTTTTTATATTTTTCAATAAAGATTTAAAATGGTTATTTAATACATTTTAAATGAATTTTAATATAAAAGACAATAAAATAGATAAATTTGTGAGTTTTTGAAGTTAAGAGGAACTACGTGATTTTGAAGTTTAAGGGGAAACTACGTAATTTTGAAGTTTTTGATGTGTATATGTGAAATCCCCCCCCCCCCCCCAAAAAAAAAAAAAAAAAAAAAAAAGGGGTAAAAGTTTGTCAGTTTTGACGTTTTAATTATGTTTTGAGTTTATATTTCAATAGTTGAATTTTTTGTGTTAAATCTGTGATTTATATAGCTTTTTTTTATTATGTGCATAAAAAACAGAGGTGTTGTGATATTATTTTGGTTAACATCAGAGAGTACGCAAACATTCAATGATAGAATAATTTTTCAATGTTGAATATTTAAGTTCTCGATTTCCATCAAACAAAAACTAAATACTGTAGTTTATATGCACACGCAAAAAGAATAATATGGATAATATCTAGTTGATTATTCTATTATTTGAATTTTATTTTCTATTAAACATTTACAAAACGAAAATATGACGAAGATATGAAAATACAATAATGATATTTTATTCCTCAAATAAGAAAGTTGATAAGATGCAATTCACACATAAAATAGTTGATAAGTGCATGTGCATCCTAGCGGCTTTAAATAGGCTCTCAATTTCGACCGAATAAAACGAAATTCACCCAATTGGCGCATAATTTATATTTTCAAGGAGGAACCTGGGCCCTACCAAAACTAATATGACCATTATTTCTTCTCAAAATGGAAGCTGTTATGTTATCCGTATCTTTTTCAGAATTCTAAAGTCAATCCAAACCGTTTAATATAATGTCCATATGAATATATACTTGTAGACTGATTATATATATTTTTGGAATATTTTTTACTATTTTTTTAAGATAGCAGTGATTTTCCATCTATCTTAAAAAATAGTAAAAAAATTATAAAATTTGATCCCCAGACATATTCATACGGGCATCATATTGAATGGTTCGAAACGACAGTTAGAATTAAAAAAAAAAATTATTAATATGTATTACAGACCAATCTGTACTGTGCATATTACATAGAAACACTCTATACAATTTACTAAAAGCGAATGTAAAATTTCATACGAAAACCAAATGCTACAAAGGACCACGCAATTAGCAGATCAGCATGACCATATGCGTTAGGTTGAGACGTATTACTTAATCCAAGCTAAAAAATGCAAAATATTCTAGAACAGGTACCTATTAGCGCCTAAGAAAAATAAGCTCTTGGACCACCTGTTGCCACGGTATTTTCAACTTTCCATGTTACTCAAAAAAAAAAAAAAAAAAAAAAAAAATTAAACTTCGGTACAAAGATTATAAAACGACAATCATGTTATATCTAAACACGAAAGAATCGTCACGGTTAGACTAGGGATCAAACTAGAATACGAGCTTTCACAATCCATCTTCCCTTTTTTTTTTTTGGTTATGTGTATCCAAGTTAGCTACACAGATTCCCTTTTATGTGGATAAGATCACAGTTTCTCTTTATAGGTAGAATAACTTAGTCAGCCAATTATTTAAAAACTACAAATCCGGGAACATCATAAAACATGTGATCACATGTATGGAGCAACTAATGAAATTGTTTGTGAAGATTAAATTACATAAATGAGACTACAACATTATATTACCAAATTGAACCTTTACTAGTTTGTCAGATGGAACTTTCTAGGAGGAAACGGAGAATTTTAATCAAAATAGTAAGTTAACAACATCAACATTCAACCAGTGTTGAAATATGCAGGACCAAAACATGTCACAAGAAATAGTGTACAGGATGAAAACATGTTCAAAATGAATGAAGTCGATAGATTACGGATGCCATTTACTATCTGAGTTGGTTTTAGAGCACAAATCTATGCTGAACAACACAAGAAACATGTTAGAAGAATAAAGTAGGGAATATTCATATTACAGTACAACTACACGTGTGTGTGGGTTGGGGGGTTACTTGTATGGAGCATCATCTAATTTGCCCTTTCCACACTTTTATCAGATGAAGTTAGGCTTATTTGAACTAAATAAGGATATAACATATAAAAGTGAGAAAAAAGGGCTGGTTATGTTATGCCCTGAAACATGGGCTTCTTTGCATGTTCTTTACCAGGCCCAGTGTTGTAAATAACGGTATGTGGTTGTTGGACGGAAAAGGTACCACCAAATGATTAATCAGGAATAATTGAAAATAATTGGTAATATTCAGAAATAATTGTCCGATTAGTCGGAAAAATCAATGACAGTTTCGTCACTGCCAACGACTAATTGGCCAATTAATCGGCCTAAACGGATGTTTTTTACAGCACTGACCAGGCCTAACCTTTAAAAAAAGACCTAAACATCAAACCAGGATAAGTATCCTTCCATCATGAAAGCATTCACAAATCCAAATCATACTAGCACGAAAGCGCAATTATTAATCCTCTAATTCTAGAACTATTGAATACTTACGAGAATAAAGCAACATCCAGCAAAAATCCAGTCATCCAAAATCAGAAACAAACAAAAGACCAAACTGCCCTTCTGACACTGCTCTCAGAAGCCTACTTGTTCTTGGAAGACTTCCTCTTGGAGCTGGAAGTGGTGTTCGTGCTAACTTGTGGCTTGGGATGCTTCTCAGCCTCACTAGGGTCAAGCCACTTGAGGGGCTGGCGGTTGAAAAACGGCCAGTTCGGCACAGTTACCAAAGCAGTGAGAACAACCCCACCGGCGTAAATCAGCATCATGAGGCGGAAGTCACGCATAAAATAACCAATGGCAAATGCGGCCACAGCCGAGGCCACCAAAAAGATTTGCATCAGCATTTCTGCATGCTTCTGCCCTTGCCAATCCATCTGGAAAAGAAAAAAGAATAAACACTTGGGAGTTTATTTACCTAAGAATTGCTAAAAGTCAGTAAATCTTTTAGGAATTCAATTTTTAATATCATCCCTGAAAAATCTAGAATACTAGAATACTAAGGATTAGGGGTGAGAAAATTGCTCATAGATCGTGACTCGCTCACTAAAAACTTAACAACTCGCTAATAACTCACTCGTTAACTTAATGAACCGAGCATGAGCATACCCCAACTCGCTCGCTAAGAACTGAGTTACATGAAATCATGCCACATCCAATCCAAGTAGTTCCCACTTCTTCTTATTGTTAATTATATATTGTTTAAGCAGGATCTGATTATAACAATTTGTTTATGTATCTGTTATTCTTTGAAGAGGATTTGATTATGACAATTTGCTTTTTTTTTTTTATCTGGTGCAATTATTCATTAATTATGTAGAAAGCTGCAACATTAAGAGTTAAGACACACGGTCTCAAATAATGCATATAGTCACACGGTTTAAGTCACACGGTCGCAAATAATGCATATAGTCACACGGTCACAAATAATGCATATACCCATAAGACTCTGTTGTCAACTCGAGCACGAGTCAACATTAAGACATGTTGTTTGATTTCTTAACGAGTCGCTTAATGAGCACGAGTCCGCTCGAGCATTTAACAAGTTGAGCACGAGCACAGTTTCCAGCTCGGTACTGTTCCTCGCTCGCTAACTTAATGAACCAAGCACGAGCATACCCTAACTCGCTCGAACTCAGATCATTAACAGCCCTACTAAGGTTGAAGAAGTAATGTCAGTGCTGAAAAAGATCCGGAATATAGGATACATACTAATAGAATCAAGATACATACTAATAAAATTAAGACTAACTTAACCTGAAGTTTGAAACTTTGAACCAAACAAAAGTTTCCTTAATAGAAACTTGATCCCAATTAATTTAAATATCACCTTATATTCTGGGTTAAAAAATGTATCAATGAACTGTAGAAAACTCGATCCTTCAACTAAATAAGACCTGGATGTTCTATACACAAGAACTCTAAAGTAATGTATTTTTTCACTTAAACAACAATTAAAAAGTATACAAGTCTTAGATGAGAGGTTAACAACAAATTGAAAATGTGATAGAAAGGCGAACAGTTTTATCTAACAGTTGTGATCAGTAAGAACTACTGAAACAATACGTACTCCAATTGCAAAATGATACATATTTTAAGGAAGAGGAAGAACTACATATGCATGATAACCTAAATTCCAAGAAATGAAGCTAATACTTGGTTCAGTTGTTTTCTTAGCGAATGTTTCTGGTCTTAAATCTCTAAAGTCAGATTATTCCAATAGTCATTGGAGGATGGGTCTTTTTTTTTTTTTTTCCATTTTCCGTTTTAGGGATCAGTGAAGATAGAACAGATATGTACACACAGAGAAGAATTACAGAGATCAGATTACTCTTCTTAGTTCATCACTTCCTTCAATATTCTGATGTATATTACAATGCTCAATGAGGTGCTTGCAGCTATTCAAAATTTTCTCACTACATGTCACAAATTGACTGAAGCATTTTTTTTTTCATATTGCTAAAAAATATAAACCTGTTACCTTAAAAAATCATCCAGTCTGCATTCTACTATCTCCGTATAGGACACTAAGTGCATTTTAAGAGACAACTTGTTTATCTTAAATAATAAAAATAAAATTAATATGAGCTGTAAGAGCCAACAGTGAAATAATCAGAGGTCAGATCCAATTTTCTGCACACTATAGCTGGTTCTAATTGTCGTAAAACCTAAATCAACATACGGAACGGAAAATCTAACCAGCAATAGCATTTTCCATTTCTGCTCATCTATCAAATTCAAACATGAAAGCCCAATAAAAAAATTATCAATTTTGATCAGAAAGACGAACCATGTTGATAGATTTGAAATATCGTTACCATCTGAGTTCATCTAGCAGACACGAAACACAAAATGCAAGAGAGGACAGAACAAATACAAATCAATTACCTTAAAAAAATTATCTTGAATAGTAAAAATAAAATAATATTAGCTTATAAGAGCCACCGGTAAAATAATCAGAGGTAAAATCTCATTTTCTACACACTGTAGCTGGTTCTAGTTGTCGTAAAACCTAGATCAACATACCAGCAATAACATTCTCAGTTTCTGCTCATCTCATAATTCATACATCAAAATCCGATAAGAAAAACGATCAATTTCGATCAAAAGAACGAACCGTGTTGATAGATTTGAGATACCGTTACCATCTGAATCGATCTGGACAGACACGAAATAGGAAGTAAAGACAGATTCGCGAAACGCAAAATGCAAGAGAGGACAGAACAATCCAGTACCTTTTCGCGATGAGACCTTCGATTTGAGATGTGAGAAGAGGTAGAGACTAGAAAGTAGAGAGAGCAGAGCAGGTCTATGGGAAAAAATTTCAGCAATTAACACCGTTTTTTCATCAATTCCTTATTCCTACCTAGGGTTGTATAAAATCAAGAGTCAAGACGAAGCCGATTTTTTTAAAAATACCCCAAAAAATAATTATTTTATTAATAATAACCAGATTTTAGATGAAATTTTAAAAAAATATCCAGGCCGCAGATTTTTTCTGCGCTTCGGAATTTTTATTCCGGGCCGCAGAAAAAATTTGCGCCCCGAAATTTTTTTTTTTTTTTTTTTTTTGGAATTTTTTATATATGTGTGTATGTATATGTATGTGTATGTATGTGTATGTGTATGTATGTGTATGTGTATATGTATATGTATGTATATGTATATGTATATGTATATGTATATGTATATAATATTTATGTTTATGTATATGTATATGTATATGTAGATGTATATGTGTATGTATATGTATATGTATATAATATTTATGTTTATGTATATGTATACAAATATATGTAGATATAAATATACAAATATATGTATATATAAATAGAGTACGGCTAACGCGCTTCCTCTAGCATATGGGCCGAAATGCTTCCGGTGAAAATTTGAAATTTCAAAATCCAAAAAGTCGATCTGAACCGTTCATCTTCTTCTCCATATTAATATCTGCTTGGAGACCAAATTTTACATTTTTCTGAAATTTTTTACTATTTATTAAGCTATTTTGAAAATTGCTGATCCAACGGTAGCTTCTGATTTTTACTGTTTGGTAAGCCACCGTTGGATCAGCAATTTTCAAAGTGGCTTAATAAATAGTAAAAAATTTCAGAAAAATGTAAAATTTGGTCTCCAAGTAGATATTAATATGGAGAAGAAGATGAACGGTTCAGATCGACTTTTTGGATTTTGAAATTTCAAATTTTCACCGGAAGCATTTCGGCCCATATGCTAGAGGAAGCGCGTTAGCCGTACTCTATATAAATATACATATATATGTATAGAGCTAGGCTACGGTGAGTTGCGAAGTAAAGCGACTATTTTACTTTATGCTCATATTTTGCGATTTTAAAGTTCAAAACGTCGATCCGAACCGTTCAACTTGTTCTTCATATTGAAATGTGCTTGGAGACCAAATTTTACATTTTTTGGAATTTTTTTACTATTTATTAAGAAATTTTGAAAGTCGCTGATCTGATGGTCCAGAAAATTTTACTGTTTTTTACTGTTCACAGCAAAACAGCAATTTTTAAAAATACTTAATAAATAGTAAAAAAATTCCAAAAAATGTAAAATTTGGTCTCCAAGCACATTTCAATATGGATTAAACATCTAACGGTTCGGATCGGTCGTTTGGACTTTCAAAATAAAAATACGGCGTGAAGTAGAAACGTGTTTTACTTCGCAACTCACCGTAGCCCATCTCTATATGTATATAATATTTATGTATATGTATATAATATTTTATGTTTATGTATATGTATATGTAGATGTATATGTATCTGTGTATGTGTATGTATATGTATATGTATATGTATATGTATATGTATATGTATATGTATATAGAGTTAGGCTGGGATGCTATGGATAGCATAGAGGCCTCTATGCTACGGCTCAATATTCGAGTTTTCAAAATCCAAACGGTCGATCCGAACCGTTCATCTTATTCTCCATATTAATATCTGCTTGGAGACCAAATTTTACATTTTTCTAAATTTTTTTACTATTTATTAAGTATTTTACAAAATTGTTGATCCAACGGTGGCTGCACAAAACAGTAAAACCGTTGGATTAGCGATTTTCAAAGTGGCTTAATAAATATTAAAAAGTTTCAGAAAATTATAAAATTTGGTCTCCAAGCAGATATTAATATGGAGAATAAGATGAACGGTTCAGATCGACCGTTTGGATTATGAAAACTCGAATATTGAGCCGTAGCATAGAGGCCACTATGCTATCCATAGCACCCCAGCCTAACTCATGTATATAATATATATGTGTATATAATATATTTATATATGTGTATACATATACATACACATAAATATTATATACATATACATATACATATACATATACATATCCTCCCTACTAAATAGCACGTTGAAATTTTTAGAATCCAAAGCTCTATTCACCCAAACAAAATCTGAGCCGTTCATTAAGTAGATCTCAGCCACATATCATAACTATATTTCAATCTCAGCCTTTAATCAAAATTTTTGATTTTATGTAACTGTTTCATGTTGTCAAAAGTAAAGAAGTCTAAATTTAGTTACCTTGTACTCGCCGCATGAAAAGCCACGCACTCAAATTTGTATTGTTTGATCACAAACGACGCGCTTTTCCTGACGCGTGATCCCTTTTTCTTCTTCCTCTGTCGCTCCTTTTCTCCCTCCTCCCATTGTCGCTTGCTCGCTCAAACAAAAAAAAAAAAAACTAAACCTGTCGGTCTCCATCTCTCTCTCTCCGATAAACAACTCAACATTTGAGGCTGGGTCCGTGCCTTTTGAAACCCTGCCTTGTTCTTTTGGCGCGATGGAGAGGATCTTGTGTGTGCGGTTGCGTTTTTCTCCGCCTATCCACCTGCTCCCGTCTCCTCACCCGCGTGGGTGAACCCCTGACAGCACGGTTGTCAGAGAGTCGCTCCCCTACCCATCCTTGCTGCCTTGTGCTTTCCCGGGTACTATAAGCCCCCCTCTATGTCTCTCTTTGCTGGGTTGTCTTTCCTTTCACTCATGTGTTGAGATTTTTGCCTTGCTCTCTCTATTTCGCCCTTTTTCCTTTGATTCCTTCAGAATCCGAAAACCCTAGAAATTTGGGGGTTTTCTTTGTTGCTTGTGAGTGTAATCTGGTGCTTGGAGACGCTTAATCTGGTGGTGGTTGATTCAATCTTGACGACCGTGAAGCGAGACCCAACCTCGAGACTCGGTCGTTTTTCGGGTGCCATTGCTGTTGTGAACTCCTCTCTCGGGTAATTCTTGATCTCCTCTTGATTGTTGAAATCTTGTGTTGTGCCTTGTGATGGCCATGGAGCCGAGCTCCCTCTTGATCAAATTGATTTTTCAATGATCGCGGGTGGTTTGAATTTTCTGAAATTGGGGGCCGACCACCCCCCCCCCCCCCCACCCCCCCCCCACTCTCTGACTTGTGCCTTGCGAGTTCCTTGTTGAGTAATCAGGACTTGGATTTCTAAATCGTGTCTAGTTGTTGATTTTCCTGAGCGATTGATCGATCATTTCCAAGCCAGTGGGGCCTGTCAGGCCCATACCAAGGACTGTGAATGAATTTATTTACATGTGAAACGAGCTAATTAAACATATTTTTATGAATTAATAAAACTTCTTATGATCTCAGTAGCATACAAACATAACTGAGGCCTCCAAAATGATATTATGCAGTATGGTACCAGTAACTGATGTCTCCTGATTGATATGCCTCACGGGCAAGTACCAACTGCCAGGCCAGTAAGGAAATACTATATCATTTAGATAGGTTATGCTATAAATTTGAAAGTCATCTAGCATTTATCAAATGACTCAAAAAATATTCAATGTTTTAGGAACTTTCTTTTGTTAGAGACAAATGGGGTCAACGGTCAAGTCTCATAATTTTAAATATCATAAGGAATATCTCAGTTTGGTTTTGAAATTTTAATTTTTTAACAAATGACTAAATGATTGTTAATTTTTAAAAGTACTTCAAGTATGTCAATTTCCTTTTTCCTTTTTTTTCTTCTTCATTTATGTGATCTCGTTCCCATAGCATTTTTTAATAAGCTTTTATACTACCAAGAATTAGATTCCTTTCTTTTAGTGAATAAATAAAACCATGTTAGCTATTGACATCATGTGAAAATGGCTGGAATTTGAATCCAGGACAGTTGTTTTTTTCTTAATTTACAATTTTATCATCATTTGCTGAAATGTTTTTTTAAGTACTTTGTTTAGATCAATTATTTCAGAGATTGTATGAACACTTTTGCAATCTGTTCCATTTTAAAATGCTTAACAAATAAATAAGGGACATAAGAAAGAAAATTCTTAAAAGAGAAATGACTGTTGAAAACAAAAGATCTGTACCAAGCATGAACCCGAACTCAATGCCCTTCCTACCTGATCAGGGCTTTACGGAGTGCGCCGCGAGGATGTCATGCTTTGGCAGTGGACCCCACATGGCTGTGTCTGGACAGCTCTCGCGTGTGTCAAGCAGCCAGTCTCTCATGGATGCAGTGGACCCCTTTTTTCATATATGTGAGATGACTTCTTAGTTAAAAAAAGAAGCATTCTGATTTTGTTTTAGTCAATATCTTTCATGTTATTTATAGGTGAACCAGTGCAATCTGGTATGGTGTGAAATGGTGTTAAATCCTTTATTTTGAGTGATTCATTGATTTCAATGGATATGGTGCAAAATCCATTATTTTAAGGGTAAATATGCAAAATTAGTTTTGCTTTTGTGAAAGTAGTATCAATTGAAATACTTTTTATATTGTGTTTTGTATGGATTGTATGAAAATTCAGATAACAATTTTATTAAATATGACAAAATGAATTCATAAGCTTCCTGGAACTAACTCAAGGGATATATTAAAATGTTCCAAGTTACATTGCATGTTTAGGTTTCAATTATTTGAGCTTTCATGAATTATTATTGAATACATTGTCTACATGACTCGACAGTCAGGGGTAGATCTAAATTCATCCTTAAGGGTGCTAAGACGCTCTATTATTTTAAAATTTAAGTAATGTATATTAAAATTTAATTGAATTTTATTTTTTTTAAATCTTTTATATGACCTGAATCCCTCGTAAAACATCACATGTTGCTTGTAGCCTAAGATTTAGGGTTTTATAGCTCTATCCAATATTCCAAATTTATTACTATCCTTTTGAATTGACAAAGTACTCTATGTATCATCAAAAATCATTCTTATTCATTTCATTCCCCGTTGCAAAGCACGGGTACTTGACTAGTACATATACATAAACATAAATATTATATACATATACATAAATATTATATACATATATATGTATATTTATATATACATATATCTGTATATTTATATCTACATATATCTGTATATTTATATATACATACATCTGTATATTTATATATACATACATCTGTATATTTACACACATACAGATACATATACATACAGATACATATATATACATATACATAATGGATTTTTTTTTCTCCAAACTCTAAAAAAAAAAAAAAAAAAAATCCGGGCCGCAGAAAAAATCTGCGCTCGGAATAAAAAATTCGAAAAAAAAAAAAAAAAAATTTTCGGGACGTAAATTTTTTCTGCGGTCCGGAATAAAAATTCCGGAGCGCAGAAAAAATCTGCGGCCTGGGTATTTTTAAAATTTCATCCAAAACCTGGTTATTATTAATAAAATAATTATTTTTTGGGGTATTTTTAAAAAAATCGGAAGACGAAGCGAAGAGTTTTCTTATAATTTCCAATTTGAGATTGCTGGTGTTACTTTTTTCTTTCTGGTTAATGAGAAATGGGTTTTGTTTCTTTTGGGCCTTGCTATTACTTAAATTAAGTTTCAAGGCCTGTCAAGCCCATTTAAAACGGGCCTGCTTCTGAAAAATGAAAATTCAAAGTTAGTAGAGAATTGAGAAAATTTCGAAAGCTAGCATGATGTATGTCTGCGAATTGGCAGTACGCGGAATAGTCTAATAGATATGTGCATAACAGCATAAATGCGTATCTTAGCTTTTTCTTTTTGTTGCGTTACGCATTCTCCCATAATTGTTTTGTATCCATTCTTCCATACTCGTCGAAACTAAGAAAATGGATAAATATTTAATTTGTATAAGAAAAATCAGAGACAAACAGCCTCGTTATTACTCACTAGGAATGGGGATAACAACTATGTTACACTGTGCATATGATGAAATAATGACGAGCTTAGTTTTTTTTTTTATAAATTTTAGGAGTGGTAAACACTTCCAATCAGTCGAAGAAATAAGTATAAATTTTTAGTTACGTGGAAACGCTTTTATGAAACTTTAGCTAGTTTCAAGTGTGCACTAGTTCAGCTTTCTACATCTAGAGAATTGCAAACCTGTCATACTATGTTCAGGGACATATGTAGGATTTATGTCAGGGAAACAAAAATTGAGTTCAACTAATTTATTGGATTCAAACTTATTAGCTAATCAGGTACTATATAAAAAATAATCAATATAATAAAAAACAAATATTATTATTATTATGCATGTACTATTTTTGAAGAAAAAAAGAAAAACTAATATAAAAAGGTTCCTGCTACCATTTCCATTTTTTTTATTGGGATGGACTAACAGTCCCCCTACTTCAGTCCCCTATCTGTCCCCCGCACTAAAAAACAAAAAAATAGTTAAAACGTACTAACTACCACCAAAGAGCAAGATTAATGCTATTTTATTAATAGTCAAAACGTATAGTATTCATACCTACGAATTTATAGTATTCATACTTATTATCAAAACCATTCGTCATATGTAAACACAAGCTGAAGGGGACCAGTAACGACCAGGGGGACCGCTGACGTCTTGTGACAGCCTGGATTAGGGACCGCAATCGTCTGAAAGCGACATTTGCCAAGATTGGGGACCAATACAGCGGATCTATATATTATTCATATCTAAACAAAAGAAGTATTCATATCTAAACAAATGAAGTATTCATACTGACGATTATGAAGTATTCATACATGTTTGAAATAATTTATACAATTCAAAATTCAAAGTCAGATTCATCTCTCTCACCTCACCTCTTCCAAGAAGTATTCATACCGACGATTACGAAGTATTCATACATCTTCGAAATAATTTATACAATTCAAAATTCATTGTCAAATTCATCTCTCTCACCCACTTCTTCCAAGAAGTATTCATATCTAACATGAAGTATGCATATCTAACAAATGAAGTATTCATATCTAACTAATGAAGTACTCAATATCTAACAAATGAAATATTCATATATATAACTATTTATATCTAACTAATGAAGTATTGACACATGACACTAACAATATTCACATTTGACACTAATAATATTCACACCTGCCCAGATTGGGACCAAGAAATATTCTCAACAAACTAGTATGCATATCTAAAACAATGAAGTATTCATATCTAACTAAAGAATTATTCATACTGACGATTACGAAGTATTCATACATGTTCGAAATAATTTATACAATTCAAAATTCAAAGTCAGATTTATCTCTCTCATCCCACCTCTTCTAAGAAGTATTCACATGTAACATGAAGTATGCATATCTAACAACTGAAGTATTCATATCTAACTAATAAAGTATACCACGCTCTACTCGCCGGATCTCGACGGTGCACCACGCTCCCCTCGTCGGATCTCGACCGCCATCACAACCATCGGCGTGGGTAGCTGGTGGCGAGCAGTAGAGGAGAAGAACAGAGTGGGTTTTGAGTTGTGTTGAATTTTTTTTTTTTTTTTTTTTAAGAGAAGATTGAAGATGGTGGATTTTGACCACATGGAGCAACAAAAAAAGAAAGTTGTTAGGGAGACAGATAAGAAACAGATTCAAGGGGACAACATCTTTACTCTTTTTTATTTGAGAAGGGATTTCATTGTTTCAAACTTCCGAGTCAGCAACCAGCGAATTTTTCTTTTCTTTTTTTGATCTCTGAATTTTTCTTTTCTTTTTTAATTGAGCGGATAATGAGAAGTTTCGTCTCTTTCCAAAAATCAGAAGTTTGGGCTATTGCCTAGCAGATAAAAAGAAATTTGGGCTTGGCCCGTTTAATTTCAGAGATAACAGTTAGGCGATAATAATGTAAGGCCCGTTAATTTTTTTTTGGATTAATTTTTTGTATACCCTCACCAACTCTTTTAATTTTTTATTTACCCTTAAACTCTTCAATTTATCTAATTTATCTCTTAACTCTTAAAACTCTTTCTTTTTTACCCATTACATATTAACTATGGAATTAACTATAATTAAATCACTAGTTAAAATAATAAATGACAAAAATACCCTTATTCTATTATGTTATGCTCTTGTGCTGTCCGTTATCCGCTCGGCTCTTTCATTTTTCTCTTTGTTTTTCTCGCTCTCTATTGCCCTACATTTATGCTCTCTATCTACATTTTCTTAGAAGCAACAAAGTGAAACCTGAACTCTGAAGTGCCTTTCATTGGAAGGCAGACGCTTTGCCTTTCATTATTTTCTAATTTGTATCAATGACAAAAACACTTCGTCTGTCTACAATTCCCATAAACTAGGCTATGCTTTCTTTTATTTGGTAAGCTCAGCCTTTGAGCCCAATTTGAGACCTAAGTAACTAATAAGCAAATGAAACATGCATGCCGATATCTGTCCTGACCTATCTCAAATACCGTAAACCCATGAAAAAAGCTGTTGCAATCTTTGATTTCTAAGTTTTAATTAATGGAATAACAATTGCATTATAATTATTAATTCAATTAAGAATTGAAACTTTTAGGTGTAATTTATAGATATCAATTCTTGCAAAACAATTTCTTAATCTGAAGACATATGATCTGCTCCCTTCTATGTAGTTGGTCGGTTATTGCAGCTTCAAGTGTCGGTTTTAATGAAAGATATACATGATCAATCTAGCTTGATTATTTAGGTTTCAGTCTCCTAGTTTCTTTGATCTTAGTTGGTCTTCCTTTTCTATTTTTTTTCCAATAGTTCGACCTATCCAGAAAATTGTCGGCTTACGATTGTGGTTTCGATCCCTTCGGTGATGCCGTTTTGATATCCTATTTTATCTGGTTTCTATTTTGTTTATTATATTTGACTTGGAAGTCACCTTTTGTTCCATGATTCTGCTCTAACCAAGTCAACAAGTCATCCATTATTAGAAAATGATTTATTCTTCCAGAGCCTTTTCATTTGTGATTTTATCCAGTAGAACAATATTAATGCACGAAATTAAGGTCAGCTATTGGTAAGTCTTGAAGAAGAAATTCAAGGAGGCACTCGATTAGTTGGTGTCTTGGTGATATTCATGACAGAGAAAGAGATGGGGGGAACGATGAATGAAGATTATTAGACCGAGGAGGTGGTCTCCAATCCGATAGTCATTGCTATTGTTAAGTGAATCTATGAAAAATAGCACATTAATAGAAGGTTCTGTTGAGAATAAAAAGTGCTCAGTAGCACGATATATCACATATTCACAGAGAAAGAGCAAGGGCAAAATGGGAAATAAATAAACTACATAATATTCAATTGTGAATAATTAACTTTATGGGTAAAATATAAAAAAAATGAGAGTTGAGAGACATATTAGATATTACACAGAGTAGAAGGGTAAATAGAAAATTAAAGAATTTTTAAAGGGCAAATAGAAAATTAAACTTTTTTTTTTTTAAATTGTGCTGGAGCTGAAGTTTATTTGGGCTTACTCCAACGAATCGTACAAGTGTGCTGCACGCGCGCGGCTTTTTTGCAATATACTGCTGCAAGCTACAAGGAATTTGCATCCTCAGAGATATCTCATATTTTGCGTGACTTTCTGGAACATCTTGACTGTTCAAATACGTTCGGAACGAATCGCAAAGCTTAATTAATACTGGCCCCATCGCTATCCCCGAATAGAAACTGGACACGTCGGTCACACAAAATATGAGATATCTCAGAGGAGACGCACTCAGCAACAAGTGTGTGACTATCGTGAGCCGGGACCATTACCGTATAACCATACACCACGCTCATATAACAAAATTCCCCCCTCTTCCCGCCAGTACAAACCTCAAGCGCGATGTCCATAATCCTCTAGGAAGAAAATTCCAAAATGGAATTAACTGCTCTCACCATGGAAACCGGGAATGGCTCAAACTGGAGGAGCGACGCCGGCGAACGCCTGAGACGGCTCCAGTCTTTGTTATTCGGCACCGACCTCGCACTCGAGCGAGGAGAAGCCGCTACAGCCCGAATACTCTCTCTCCGACTTCTCGGATTTCTCGACTCCCAAACGGGTGTTGAGTCTGCGGATCAGACGGATTCTGCATTTGTAAAGCCGATCCGAACTGAGGCTGCTTCTAAGCTTGCCATGGCGAGCCGCTTACTGGTACCTGATTCTGATAGGTATTCTCACTAAAACCCCATTGTTTTCTCCCAATTTCATCACTCGAAAATTCCAGTCTTTCCAAGTTAATCCATCCAGTAAACCCCTCACACATACGCAAGCACTAATCATGTCTACAGTCACTAAAACTCTCTCCACCGCCACCACCAACTCCATTTAAGGGAGCGCACTGGGGAAGGATGTGGTGCTCAGGTGAATCCGGTACAAGAAACGGGTTGACTGTCTCAGGAATGTGCGTTCTTTGTTCCTCAAGGTGATGCCAGTGTCTCGGGTGATCAAGGATGGCGAGCTCGTAGTTGTTGATGCCTTCTCTTCATGAGAGAAAGAGAGTGTGTGTGTGGGTGTGAGTTGTTTAGGAATAATCAATTTATTATAAGGGTTTGTTTGGTTGTGTATTTACTTAAATGTATAATTGTGTGCTGTAAAAAACCCCATTGTTTTTTCTCTTGGAAGTTAATTTTCTCCTTTATTCTCGCTTAGTTGCTTGATATTTTGATGTTTTATTGACTTTACGCTTCATGCTTTCAGTTTAAGAATATTTTTATTATTTGCTTTTAAATTTTCAGGCAGGCATTTCATCAAGCAGCTCAAGAAGCTGGCTGTGTATTTGTGAGGAAAGGAGATGTAGATATAGAAAGGATAAAAAAATCCAAGTACTTCCAAGCTCTTCTTTATAATTCCAAGGGAAATAGTGATAGCCATCTGGTACTCTCTCCCTCCCTCTCCCTCCATTAAGTATTCCAGTTTCGCCAAACTAGCGATTTGTAACACTAACTGGGGCTTTGATCCCCATCTTTTTTTTTACCAACAGAGCCTTATTTGACCATCATTTTTTGCAAATTATAAATCGATCACCCCATAAACATGCAATTAGAGATCAGAACAAGGCATAAAAGCTTATGATACCATGCTGGTATGGTTTTGTGGTACCATACTGGTACGGTTTAGTTGGTGATTCTGACCGCTTTTATAGGAATTTTAAATAGATAGGAGATATGTTTAAGATAGTTAGAGTCAGTGACGTTGGGTTTAGTTCAAAGACTTTGTATTTAAATTTTCAGTAATGAAAATGGGCTATCTTCACAAAAAGAAAAGAAAAAAAAGAACAAGGTATAAAAGGAAAAAACAAAGAAGGAATAGCAAACAGTGTGGGATTAAAATGGGCCAACTCAGTCCCATGACATACTAAAATCCTACTTGTACTGAAATACCTAATTCTTGTTAGTGACATTCAGTTACCTTCTCTACCCAGGATATAGATGTAGCTGCAAATAGCAAGCTGCCGCCTCCTCAAACTCTTACTTCTCACCTGTACAAAAAATTCAATTCAACTCGAGGAGATTCAATTGGAAAAGAGAAACAGTTCCCCAAGGCTACAAGGCTGATGACACAGGCCACAATAACTTCTATTTATAACAACAAGCCGTCAAATCCAAATATTTCCTCTTGCCAGGACTCAAATGCAAATCTCAACTTTACTGAGAACATGGATATAGACACCGAAAAGAGAAACTATCATAATGGTATGAGTACAGAACACTATGTAGTTAGTCACACACTTGCACGTATTTGTTCAGTTGCAAATTTTATACTATTTAAACCTGCTTAAGCAGACCTGAGTTTGAGCCTAGCGCCTTTTTTCTTTAGATAAAGAAAAGCAGTATTCCACCTTTTTTCTTTAGAAAAATAGCATATCCAGTTTGTACAAATACCAGAGCTGATCTGATTAGCTAATTTCAAACTTAAGTACTTTGATCCTTTGCTGTCCTAAATGGCTCATACCTGGTATAATAGATGAAAGAGGCAATCAAACCAGAATGGAGAATGAGAGGCAACAAGGGTTCTTGGGTTTTAAACAGAAGAGGAAGCACAAGGAGTTTACAAGCCCGATTTCCGAGAGAGCAAATTCTCCATCAAGCAATGATGAGGCTGAGGGGCAAACCAGTGGATTTGTCACAGCAAAGGCAAAATTGGTAGTTTTTTCTTATTGATTTAGATTATGAAATTTACCTGGTGGCTTTTTCTTCTAGGATTACTGTACTTGATCACTATTTTCTTTACTTGATTAGTTGTGTTTTTGTTGGCGTCAAAACTTGGTCCCGTACAGCAAAGTCATTTATTATTGATCACTTGCTTTTAAGACTAAGTCAATGATTGAAGCATTCAACCTCTTATATGCTGTTATTTAACTGTAAGGAATTGGATAACCAGCAGAAATTCGGTCCGCGGGCCCCACCTACTACGTCACCTTCGAATGAATATAATAACACTAGTATGAGAAATTATGGAATTAGGCCTGGAGGATTTAACCGCCGGGGACCTCGTGGTAATTTTGTACCTCCTATAAGGAACAATAATGGTAACACGAGCACCATGGCTGGGTCGCGAATGCCAGGCAAAGGTGATGATGGACTTGATGACTCAATACGTAAATGGTAATGTTTTCATCCATTTCAGTAGTTTGTCCATCTATTCTGGTTACTTGATGCTAGCATGGCTGGTTTATAGTAGAAACATGAATTGTTATGGTCTAGTGTAACAATACTAAAGGTCTTTTAGGAGTGAAAGAAAGTAAAGAAAAAAAGAATCAGACAATGTGCTTAGAATAAATATTCCAAATAATAACATGACATCTAATTTTAGTATCCCTGGTCATCTTTGTACAAACAGCTATAGTAACTACTTTCAGTATGTATTGACTTGTATCCAGGGACTGCATTTTAACTTGTTCAGTTTCCCAGATCTAGGCTTACACTGTAATCACTAATATTATGTTTTTCTTTTCTTTTTTGTTGAAGCATGGAATTGCTATGTGGTCCAGATGGAGAGATTCCTGAAAAATTGAAAAATATTGAGCCTCGCCTTATTGAGCACATTAGCAATGAGATCATGGAGAAAGACCCTAATGTTCGTTGGAGTGATATAGGTATATCTGCTAACCCATGTACCGGATCAACAATCAATACTGGGCTTGAGCTCAGTTTGGTCCCATTCTTCTGCTTTTCTTGGCTTCTACCAACTTTTACCCAGGAGATGGCAATGCTTAAAAAAATAAATGTGCAGTTGTTGGTATTGTACCATTTAAATTTGGTTTTCACGTGTACCAGCTGATGGGTGGTGTCACTGGATCAGGGGACTTGTGATTGTCCCTGTAGTCTTCACTGGGGTCCATCATTTTCTTTCATAACATTTATCATAAGCAACCTGTTAAATGCTTGTTTTCATACCATGTTTTTCTGTAGCTAATTTCAAATATTTCCATTTTTTGTGCCTCCTTTATCTTCACTTGTTAATTAAATCTGAAACTTGAATAAAAATTAAAATCTTAAGTTATGGTTTGCATTGCATGCTCTACAACCATCTACATATTGTGGCATTTCGGCTTTGCCTTAATGGGCGTCAAGGAGTTAAATATCAACTAACGGAAGTCACATATTAAGAACTGGAGGCATGAAAAATGAAGGGATTTAAACCCTCTTATTATTGTTTTTGTGTTATTTACTTGTCAACTGTCACATATTAAGAACTGGAGGCATGAAAAATGAAGGGATTTAAACCCTCTTATTATTGTTTTTATGTTATTTACTTGTCGACTGTCCTTCTTTTGTAGCTGGATTGGAGCATGCAAAGAAATGTGTGATGGAAATGGTGATTTACCCTCTCATTCGACCTGACATATTTCGTGGTTGTCGCTCTCCAGGCAAAGGACTTCTTCTATTTGGTCCACCTGTAAGAGACCTTGAACTTCAATTTTGTATTGTTTTTCTTATTTTTTGGTTTAGAAGATAGTTTTGCTTGTATTGGTCAAAACTGTTTCCAAAATACCAATACTCTATAACTCAATTTTATAGGGTTTTCTTTTAATATGATATGTGCAACCTTCTTTCAACTATGTAGGGTACTGGAAAGACAATGATAGGGAAAGCGATTGCAGGAGAAGCAAAGGCAACTTTTTTCTACATATCAGCTAGTTCTTTGACCAGCAAATGGGTATATGTCTTGTCACCGATGCATTTTCAGTAAAAAAACGTTGAGCTGCAATGATTTTGCACGTGCCATCTCAAATTGATGTATTTGGATGTACTCTATAATAGATAGGTGAGGGAGAGAAGCTTGTTAGAGCACTATTTGGAGTTGCTAGCTGTCGCCAACCGGCCGTTATATTTGTTGACGAGATAGATTCTCTGCTCTCTCAGGTATTAATTTCTTTGCCTCTCTCTCTCTCTCTCTCTCTCTCGCGTGCTCTCTCTTCCTCCCTCCCCACCTACCTAATTTTTTTATGTAATATTGTTCCTACTATTCTCTCCGAAAATTCTTATAATTGGCATGAGGGTTTCAATGGCAGCGCAAGTCAGAAGGGGAACATGAGTCTAGCAGAAGACTCAAAACTCAGTTTCTAATAGAGATGGAGGGCTTTGATAGTGGCAATGACCAAGTACTGCTTATTGGTAATTCCTCTGCCTAGTATAATATGTACCAGCAAACTTGTTTTTTGGTTTTCTATAAATTCCTGGTCAGAATCTTTTTGGTCATTCTCTTTAAGGGTTGCCAATCTACACTATAACTTAAAGGTTGCTTGTTGGTACATACATTTTGAACAGGCAAGAATTTCCTATTCAAATTTTACCGTGTTTTATATAAATTGATGAGTTTACTTATGGCATATACTTGCTTAGGTATGTCTATGAAAGGACTTCAAATTTTCCCTTCTGTTTCTGTTCCACATTCCACAATGTTGCTGTTCCTCGGGAACGTTGGGTTGTACAGTACCTACTGAAAATTTTCTTGTTAGTTTTTTGTCATTTGCATGTATTTCTGAACATGTTTTCTGTCCCATTATTGCCAGCATGACCCAACTGGTGGTATTGCAGATATACAGTTTAATAACCAATGTAATCTATGCATTACAACTCTTTATATCTTACTAAATACTTAAGGTGCGACAAATAGACCTCAAGAGCTAGATGAAGCGGCACGTAGGAGGTTAGCAAGGCGATTATACATTCCACTCCCTTCATCAGGTTTTCCCTTTTTCTTACTTAATAAAATTTTGAGGCTGCCGATGGGTATGTTGGATCCAATGGCCATTTTCGAAATTGAAATTCAACTGATCTGACTGGCCCACTAGTTGAAGAATATATTCCAGCCAAGGACTGAAGGATAGATCTAAACCGCATTGGTTTAGGTCGGTTTTTCCTGACCGTCTGGGCATCCCTGATGGCAAATAGAAAAAGGAATACCATGTTTTTTCCCTATTTGCGTCCTTTCTATTTGAAAATAGAGCACCACATCTAATTTATGGTATTGAAGCAGTAAGTTCTGCAAAAATAGTATTTTAATCAAATCATTAGGCTCATATTCTTCTAGAGGATAAACTATGGACTGACCTGACTGACAGCAGGTCGGGAAATCCCACCTGCTATCTTGATAGGTCTGAGGTCTGTCCATTTCGGTCTTGGTTATGTTGAATTGTAGCGGGTCAATGTTTACACTCAAAAAGTCAGATAAATAATTTCTAATGTGCTGTGAGTTTATTTTTGGGAAGAGGCAAGGGCCTGTATAGTTCGCACTCTACTGGAGAAAGATGGTCTTCTCAAGCTTTCACCAGATGATATTGCAACTGTTTGCAGATTGACTGAAGGTATGCTCTGATTTTGTGAGATCCTACTATAAGGGATTCAAGGAAAAATAAATAAATTCATTTGGTTTGTTTTGGGTTGATAACTAAAAGGGTAACATTTGTTGTTTAGTGATAGTAATGAATGGAAACCATGATTCTGGAGTCAAATGATTGACTCAAATTTGGATAGGCAGGAAGAGCTTCAAACTCTGGCCTGATTTTGGAAAATGTTAGTAGCGGGATTTAAACTCGGGCTTTTATTTTAAAAGACAAATTGAACTATCTTTCTAAAAGATGTTAACAGCCATAGTTTGAAATTTGGGCTGCCATTTTAGAACCATGGCTGTAATTTCGGAGTCAGAGTTCCGTTTTCAGCCTTTGTCAATTTGAATTGGAAGTGTTAATTTGGTTAATTGGTATATCCAAAGTTACAAACACAATATTTCCCATGCAAAACCCAAACCTGACAAAAAAATAATTGATTTTACTACATCTAATTGCTCACATCTTTGATCTGTCTTATATTTTTCATATAAATGTCGATTTTTGTTCATTTGGTAAATAACTGAAGAAAATCCCTTCCTCTCTTTGTCCCCTTATGAATGAGCGTGCAACAAGTTTTAGTGTTTTACTTCTGGCAGTGTCAGAAAAGATGGGCGATAAGGGTATTTGAGTTTCCAAACATTTAGGGGACACATTAATTATAAGATATCTTGTTTTACTGGATTTTTCCATATATTTCAAGGATTTTCAGGGTTATATACAAAAACTTTCTTGTCCCAGCTGGATAATTCACTAGTTGAATACATTTTTTCCCCCTGCATTTGTTGATACAGAGTTACATGGCGTAATAGATTTGGTTTCTTGAGGTTTTTTATTTGATGAGTCTAAAGATAAGTAAAATTCTAACGCTTTGATTAGAAATGTTCCAATTAAAACAATTTGTTTGATATCAGGTTATTCAGGATCAGACATGAAAAACCTAGTGAAGGATGCATCGATGGGCCCACTAAGGGAGGCACTTATTCAGGGAACTGAAATCACAAAACTCAACCAAGAGGATCTCAGGCCAGTAAATCTCAAAGTAAGCAATGTATTCAATTTATTCACACAATAAATTTTATTTATATGTTTGTATTTTTTTAATATTTTTGTTTGGGGGGGGGGGGGGGGGGGGGGGGTCAATTCTACCTTGCAATGCTTCCAAATATTCAGATACTTGTGCAAAACATAAAGCATAGATATACCTTTTCTCTCAATATCAATATTATTCAAAAGGAATCTCGTCTATTACTATTTCCTGATTAGGAAGAGCGATGATTTTACTTGGCCAAAAATTTTATTGATGGTAAATAGGAAAAATAAAATATAAAAAAAAATGGGATAGGATGTGCGAGATTTTACTTGGCCAAAAATCTCGTCTATTACCATACGGGGTGATGCCTTCCCAATTTCAAAAATTCCCCAAATCCTTTTCCATTTTCCAATTTTTATTTTTTATTTTTTATTTTATTTACCATCAATAAAAATTTCGGTTTACTTGGGGCTGGTGGGATGATAAATGAGATACTTCTCAAACCTACTGGGCTATATGATAATGTTCTCAGCTTTCACGTTTGTAGTAAAGACTCCTATAGTTCTATTCTCTTTTATTTCCATCTGATTGAAATATTTGTTTTAAACTTGGCAGGATTTTGAAGATTCTTTGCAGGAAATCAGGCCTTCTGTCGGCTCAAACGAATTAGTTACCTATGAAGAATGGAATAAGCAGTATGGTAGTTCTAAGAACTAGGTTTGACAAGATAAAACAAAAAAAACCGTTTGATTGTATTAGATACGAAATTATATGGCAATGAACCAATGATCAGCTGGAAGCATTGCGTCCATAGAATATCAATATCTAGATGGGTAGTTGGGCTGACGTGGCTCGATCCATATCCCATTTTCACAGCACCAAACCAAGTAATGAAAAGTAGATTGGAAGACTTGAATGAATTGACCCATGTGAGTATTTTCTCCATGTTTAAAGCATGCGCATCAATGCATCATCCTTTCTGTTTGGGCCTTTATGTCTTGATAAAGACACCTCTTGCCCTTGTTTCGAAAAAGGCAGAGTCTATCATTTTCTACACCTTTTGTTCTGTCAGAAATTAGTGGTCAGTGACTCATTAATGTAAATCAGTATCCTGCACTGTTGACAACAGTTTATATTCCATGGATTAATAATTGAAAAATATGTGCACTTTTTGGTAAATTAAATTATTTCATGAATCTTACTCAGAAAAACAGCTTTAAAGATGTTTTATACCACTAGAAAAATCGACAATTGCTTTAATCCTGTACTTAGCTAATTGGCTATTGTGTTTTTTTTTTTTTTTTTTTTGCTTATAATGTCTATTTTTTTTTATATATATTCAAAAGCCCGTAGGCAACTTACAACTCCATCTCCCCATACAACAGAATTCCCTGTATATGATATAATAAAACCTATTACAGGGATCCTCCTGTCCAAAACAGGGGAAGGAATGTTCTGTGTAATTCCTAATTTTAAACAAAAAAAAACATTATTTCTGTTTTTACACATTACATATTGAAAGAAAAATGTGAATGCAAGTTTAAAATGTCATGAATGGGGATTTTTTTGTGCTAGACAAATATTGGCTCATTGAGCCATCTTGCTTGCAAACTTGTATTATTAGGTAGAGCGAGAAAATATATATACAAATCGATCCGTGTTATGAATCTATATCTTTATTTTTAAAGTTCAAACAATCAATATGAATCATTAAATATGATCTTCATTTAAAAATGTACTTGGAGACCAAATTTTACATTTTTTTTTACTGTTTTGTAGATTGATAAAAAAAAATCACTTGATAAAAAAATTGAGGATCTATCCGAAAACATTGATTTTCTAGGTAATATGAATATTCCAACAGTCACTACACAGCACTCAAATAAAATCGCGACCTCTTTCTTTATTGAACTAAATCTCGAATTTCTATGGTGGAATTTTTTTTTTTTTTTTTTTGTGAGATATGATGGAAGAGTATTACTACGATTAGGTTGTTAATTTTGTAGAATGAACGCCTGAATAGTCCAATCTGCATTGCAAAGTTTAAGCGTGGGCCGCGTGGTGGAACTTGTCAATATGATAATGTGAACATTTAAAGCTTTGCTTGTACCATTCAGATTTTCTTTTTTGAGTGAAATGTACCATTCAGATTCAGTTTGTAGCTTTTAAGAAAGAGAAAAGTTAACGTCCCTCGGGCTACAATTCCTTGAAAATCTCCGTGTATAAAGCCTTCCCTTTTTAGCTTAGTTCTGACGCGCTTTCAACTGTCATAATTTCAAGTACAATATGTATGTTCACAGAATAATATGTGTATGTTTACAGGATAATATGTGTATGTTCACAGAAGGTGGTCCCCAACAGCCGTCACGCGTTTTCAATAGCTATCACGCGTTTTTAACAGCTTTCACGCGTTTTCATCTGGGACCACACAGTCTCATCTGCAGAACATCTATTGAACTTGTTTATAGGATTGTTTTCATAGTATTACATAATCTAATGAACATGTTTATAGAATTAGTGTAAAAAATCCGGAGATTTTTGGAGGACTGAGGACCGGAGACTGTTAGTTGCTTCCTTTAAGAAAATCCAAAATGCCATGTGATTAACCTGAAACTGCACTCTACTGTCTGAACATGTACTTGCATTTTTCACTTTCACCATTTGTGTATAATTGCACGCCACGCCAATCCAGCCAGATTACACTGCTATTCACTATTCTAATTTCTAAGCTAGCTTTATTAAGAAAAAAACTGACAGATATTTCAAAAACATTTATCTCTCTTTTTTTTGGAAAAAGAAAAATTGGGATCCAATTATATTGGGAAAATTTATTATATGACAAATGCTATATTTTATAATGAGAAAATTTTTACCTAAGTCTCGCACAAGCAATTGTGCGGAAATTAAGAATCCGTATAAATTTTCACTGTTTTAGACGCATCAAATAATTCTAATGCATAAAAATTCATGGACACGGTATCCAAGAGCTCGATAGAGATTGTTAATAATTTTCTGAATCAAGATAAAAAAAGTGAATCCAATATAAAATTTTGGAATGAAATTCGCTCATCTTCTTGGAGAAAATGAGAACCCTCCTCTCCTTTCTCTCTCTTCTTCTCAAACCCTTTTTTTATTTCAGATTCTCATTCCAAAATTTTAATATGTCGGAATAAAAGTACTTACGTGTAATACAGTCTTTCGAGACATCAAAATTTGTGCACGTAAATTCTCAAATTTAGAGCCAATGATTAAATTAGCACTCCCTTTTATTATAGTACGGCGGTCCAGTGATAATAGAAGCATCAAATCAATATTCCACTAGTTTTTGTTAAAATGATAATAAATGCAGGAGAATCAAACATTTTCTTAACATTTTAACATGCTGATTAGTTACCTTTATAATACTAAAAAATTTAGATCCGTTTGTTCAGAAATCTAAGCCTTCAATTTGTTGAAAACCCACCAATCAATGGCCTCCAACATGAGTGTATCTAATCATCGTTATTTTTTCCAAGAGGGTTCAAATGCCTCAATTTTTTGTGTCTCCATCATGTCTCTATTTTTAAAAACTTAAATAACTCAAAGTTTAAAACTTAAACATCAAAATAAAAACTGTTAGATGTGATCTATGTTATTTTCTCTATGTGCTCATAAAAAATTATCACATTTTGATTTTGATTTTATATGAATCAATAAGTTGAAAAATTAACGTCTATAAATTATCCACAATAGTATACATTTTTACAAGCTCAAGATGACAACCAAAATAAAGTTGAAATATCATAATTTTATACATGTGCATAGATAAAATGATGTATTTCATATCCAACGGTTTTATTTTGAATTTTAAGATTTAGATTTTGAGTTATTAAAGTTTTTAAAAATAGAGGCATGATGGAGACACAAAAAATGGAGGCATTTGAACTCTCCTCTTTTTCCAATCAACATTTAATTAGATGCCGTATCAATTAATTAAAAAAAATATATTATTCAGTTAATAGATCAAAATCAAATAGTTTCTGGCAAGTTGCACAACCTGAACTAGCTCTGGATTTGGTGAACAATCCTATCAGAAAAAAAAGGAACAAAGGGGTTTGGATTTTATGAGCTAGGTTTAGGTCTTAGGTTTGGATCACATATATCTCACCAATTGCAAGTTTGCAAAATAGAAAAGAAAAAAAAAAAAAAAAGGTTTGTTGGCCAATTAGAGGAAAAGAAACGGTATCTGATATCTTGGTCTTAGGTTTTGGAAGCTTGTCTTTTTCCTCCGAAATTTTTATTTATACTATATTTAAAAAAAAAATACCACATTTTTTTGAAGAATTTCATAAATATTAGGTCACCAATTCAATATGCGGCCCATTTTTAGAGTGTCGTAGATTGATTTAAAGCCCCCCAAAACTAAAAAATGTGTTGTAGTACATATTTTGGTTTTTGGGAGGTCTCTAATTCAATTTGCGGCCTCTAAAAATGAGGTTGCAAATTGAATTGGTGATCCGAATATTGACTTGCCTTTTTTTTTTAAATGGTAATAAAAATTTCGGCTTTTTCCAGAATGGCCTCCTCTTGGTTGTCTAGAGAAAGACAAAATTCTGAAAATCTGGACCATTTGAAACCAATCAGATGGCTTATAATGACTTGCCTTTTTTTTTTTCTTTTTTTTTAAATGTTTTTGAGAACTTGCAACTTTTATGTTCACTTTTGGTAATTCATCAGGAGGAGATCTAGAAATATATTTAGAATGAAATATTAGTTTTAAATGAGACAATTTTATAATTAATTTTAATTACAAGTATATAAAAAGGTGTAACTATCTTTATTTATTTACGTCTAGGACCTGCTAATTATTTGTATATCAATTACTCACATCTTATCCATGCCAATATGGCATTTTTTCTTTAAATTTAGTGGCTTTAAATGTCTACTAATAATTTAATTGATAAAAAAATATTTACAACAACTCTAATGTCTAGATTTAAACTTCTTTATTCTTATTAATTTATCTAAACTACTACAATTCTACTTATTTACACAATATGTAAATAATTATTAGGAAAGGCAAAATTATGTAGATATGAATACAGATTATTTTTACTCTTGAAGAAATACATATATTTGAATTATTTGAACTTCTAGTTGCACATCTCAAATACTTGTTTTGTTAAGAGTTTAATCTCATATTATGCATGCAGGTTTATTTTTAATTTTACTTAGGTTTTATTGTATTATTCTAAGAAGATTATTTTGTTTATTTGTAAGCAGAACCCATTAACAATTTGTTTACCATATAAGATCATTTATCAATTTCGAACCCGTGAATAATTTAATTTCGAACTTTGACATTCATGTAATATTTGTGTTTTTTCTTTTCAGTAAAAATTAAAGATCAAGCCACCTAACTATTTAATATTCATAAAAAATCGTCGTAAAATTTCCTTTTGAATTTCAAACATGAAACTTTTCACACGGAAAACATTATCTTTTAATATTATTCATTTTGGATATATTCTATTGACACCCTGAAGAACTGAGCTTCTGTATTTTGAGCCATTGACACTCGTTTGATTGATGTTTAAAATTTAATTATTAGGTGTCCGTATAAGTTATTTGGACTCGTGATAAAAAAAAAAAAAAATTGAAAAATTTCAATGATTTAGCCTAGCTAGGTTTGTATAATATAATAAAATATATAGAATGATGCCGTTTGCAAATGATTGATCCAACTACCGTCATTTTTTATCAAATAGATTTACAATTTATTATCCGAGTTGTGTTTTTGTGTGTGCTTCAATTCCTTATCATTACACTTTATATATTAATGGTCGGTTGCAATGTACATGTCAGGTCTGTACTATGAATTTATATTTTAATTTTTAAAATTTAAATAATCAATTTAAATTGTTCAATATAATCTTCATATGAAAACGTACTTGTACACATATAGAATTTTAGAGTTTTCTACTATTTTCTGTAGGTACATAGAAATTAAATCACTACTTCCGAATAATTCAGAATCTTTATATCTAGTAATTTTTTACTTATTTAAAAAAATAGTACAAAAATTATAAACAAAGATACAAATTCATAGCAAAAATCTATATACGCATTGTAAATTACCCTATCATCTATCTATTTATCTATCTATCTATCTATATATATATACCGGAATTTTTATTTATACCATATTAAAAAAAATATATGTTTTGAGGAGATTTCAAAAAATACCAAGGCTTTGATGTCAATATGCAGCCCCACCATTTTTGGAGGGGTGCAGATTGGCTTAGCGGAAGTAGTGATTTTTTGATGGACCTCCAAATCAATCTGCGCTACTTTAAGAATGGAGCCGCAGATTGACTTGGAGGCCCTGATATTTTTCGAAATCCCCATAAGTGTTTTGATTTTTTTTTTAATATGATATAAATAAAAATTTCGGCTATATACACACACCCCAAACCTTTACAAGTAAAAAAAAAAAAAACGTGCACTATTTTTATCTGGTGTACTTCTGACTTTGGGGTATATTTTTAAATTTGTGCAGATTTAATATTTTGTTTTGCAGTCATTATCAACTTGCATAAACAAAAATACTTATAAGATCACGCGGAATCTTCCCCCTTTTTTTTTTCAAGTCTAATCAATGAAAGAGAAATTTCTATGATAAGGACTTCTCGACCTAGACAATACAGACGGGACCTCAGTTTGTGTCAAATTTAAATTTAAAATGTTTTCTGACATCATTCATGATGAATGTGAGGTGGCAGTAATTTGCAATGTGCAGATTTGTTTGTGAAAAATGTAATTGGAGACTAAATTTTACATTTAAAAAATGTGTTTTCTACTTTTTTTTTTCTTTTTATACAAGCAGAAAATCACCTGATCGAAACATCGTGGACCATCCAAAAATAATAATTTTTTAATTATTTGAAAAAATAGTAATTTTTTTTCAAAAAAAATATAAATTTTGGCCTCCAATTATATTTTCATCTGGAGTTCATATTAAAAAAATTGAAATGGACTGTTTGAACTTTTAAATAAAAATATAAATTCAAGTCTAATCAATGCAGGCGGAGATTATTTTTATACCCACTTGTAATAAAATATTAATTTTTTATTATGAAGAATAAATAAAACAAGAGGTGCTATGTAGAATTGGCTGCGGATAAACCCAAGAAACATTTGAGATTAAAGATATTTCATTTAGCATGCTTTCGTCAAATATAGTTAATATTTATAATTTATTGATTAAACTATATATAAACATGTTTGAACTTGACCTTCTGCAAATTTCTAAACACAAACACTAGAAACTAGGGGTGTCAATGGGTACGGATTGGAGGCATTTTCATATCCGTACCAGTTGTAATAACAAAAAAAATCTTTGCTCATATATGTTTTTTCGAATACAGTACAGTTCGGGTAAACATATAAAAAAGTGTCATTGGCATTTCAATTTGTGATTTCAATAAAATATTTTTCAAAACAAGAAAAAAAATAATAAATACAATTAATTTGTATTATAACAAATTACAAAAATTTAATAAAATACAAAATTTTATTGTATCATGTATCATCTTCATACAAATATATATCTCTATATATAATTTTATTTTTAAAAATTATCTTATACGAAAATGAGTAAGATAACGGAAAAAATTGTTACCCGCAACCAATAAGTTAATAAAAAAAATTTCTTATCCTTACCTGTGTCTTCGGATACAATACGGATCGGTTAAACGGATAAAAGGGTGCCATTGACACACCTCCTAAAAACCTTTTTCTTTTTGTATTTTTAACTACTTGGGAATCAAAATAATATTCCGTACAGTAATTAAATTCCGTTATATATGTAAAATAAAGGAATTTTTGAAGATGTTTATTTCTAAAATGTGCGTGCTTTTGAGAATTTTTTTTTTTTTTTTAATTCTTTACAGTGGCTGTCAAAGGTGCTTTTGAGAATGTTAATCCATCTCTTTCAAAAAACTAAGGCTTAAATATTGCCACATATTCAATGACTTGTATAAAATATTTGCTGTTGCTCTCTCACAATCAATCGTTTCTGTATTGGCTCACACCATCAACAGTACTTTTGTCTTGTGTACGTACATGTCCTTTTATTTTATTGTTCTTGCACAAACTAATTATACAAATGTCATAATCCAAGTTTACTTTGAAAATGAAAGAATTTACTTGTTCTTTTATTGCTTTTGAGGATGTATTCCATAAAGGGTGTATTAAAGAGAAAAAAGGAAAATATGGGGTGACTGAAAGAATTTACTTGTTTTAAAAGTGAAATTTTTTAGGTGAAACAAAGGAGGATGGGAGGGAGAGGTGATTGAAAGAATTTACTTGTTTGAGAAGTGGAATTTTTTAGGTGAAACAAAGGATAATAGGAGGGAGAGGGGTGAACTGTTTTTAGAATTATGATCAGACGGTTCAGATCTAAGCTCAAACTTTGAGTTCATATAGGATGTGTTCCAGAAACCTCCACATAGAGAGAAGGAATAGAAGAGAAATGATTCCGAATGAATTTCATTTCCTCTACACTTCGATATGGAGGTAACAAATTTCAACAATTTTATATAGCATCGTCGCCTCTTTTCTCCTCTGCTTCCCTTCTATTTCTCTCTTATTCTTCTCTTCTGAAGTAGGTGAATAATTCCGATTAGGTCCGATCTGATCGTTTATTTTCTTTGATGATAGAATTATGGAGAACACTCTTAGGAGATCCGAATTTCTTCATAATATTGGATGTATCTCTGTTTCTTTTATCTGCAGACACCTCATCTGAATATTTTTATTTGGCTTATATTTGTGAGTAAAATTATATTCAAATAAATTGGCAATTTAATAGTTGGGACAAATTTCTAGAAAGAGCAAAAGGGAGACCAGGATTATATAAGAGGGACCTTAAAATTTGATAGACTTAAGGGTTTTTTGTTTCCATTAAAATTGCACAAATTGCTTTGGAGTTCACCAAATTTCATCTTTCAATTATTTTAATGAAGTCAAACTCATTAACTTCTCTGTAAAAGACTAAATTCCAAATGTCCGGTCTTTTTTGGAAAGAAAATTATTAAGCATTACAATGTTTAAATTTTTTGAAAAGAATATTAGCATAATATTAAAATGTTGATATACATTGTTGAGCTGTAAAACATCTAAAGGCAAACCAATCATTAAGCATTATAACCGTAGAATCAATCATTTAATTGTCAATTTGAATCGTGTGGCTAAAACATGATTTAACTTACTACTAATTACTAAATATGGCAGCCGCTGCCAAGATTTTCCAAAAAACTTATTACTAAATACTCATTAATGCCGAAATTTTTATTTATACCATATTAAAAAAAAAACATGTTTTGTGGAGATTTCGAAAAATACCAGGGTCTCCAAACCAATCTGCGGTTCAATTTTGGGAGGCCGCAGATTGACTTGGCAGCCTCCAAAAACTTAAATAACGACTGTAATACTAAATATATTTAGGTTTTTGAGGGGCCTCCAAGCCAATTTGCCCCTCTCCTCCCAAGAATGAGGTCGCATATTAATTTGGAGGCCATGGTATTTTTTTGAATTCCCCATATTTTGGTGTGTTTTATTTTTTTTTAAAGGATATAAATAAAAATTTCGTCTCATTAATGTGTCGAATATACTTAATTTAATGTATAAAATAATGACTTCATTTTGTGATCATCTGCCGAAATTTCTACATAATTTTAATGTCATATCCGATTATTTTTTAGAAGAAATATGAAAAAAAATTAGAGAATTAGAGAATAATAAGAAACATGGAAAGATGCATTATTTTCAAGGGAAATATTCAACAGTGAACATCACAGCAACAGATTTTAAAGGTAGCTTGTGCAAATAAAAATTGGGGCTTGACCCATATTTTTTTATAGAAAAAAAAAAGGTTGGCATGTGCAAATAAATTAAAAGGTTTACACGGTCAAACCATGCTATGCATGTGTTGTCAAAGTATTCTTTTGAATTGGAAAAGAAAAAATATATATGCCGACATGGTTTCAAATTAAAATATACATATACTGCAAAATAACACTTTGATAGCTTTTTAATTGATAATTTAGTGGATTGTGTCAATAAAAGAAGAAAAGAAAAAAAAATTAGTCGAAGAAATAATATATATATGAATTAATAAAAAAAACCAATATTTCATAATAGTATATGTTTGACAAATGATATATTACAAGAATTAGTTTATCCGCGACGATAAAAGTGCTCAACAGTTTGGTACTTTCACGGATATTCTAATTGGCAATAGTATTACTGATGTATTTAAAAATATATATCGGCTTACTTTCGAGTTTCGACAATGATTATTTTTTATTTTCGCAGATAAAATATATTTTTGTAGCTAGTGATGATTAAGTAATTTAAGATAATTCTAATGAATCAGATGAAAATGCATTAATATTTAAGATAAAATTAAAGCACTTCTTAGAGAGAGGTGTTTTCAAAGTTAAAATATATTTTTTACCTTGTGACATGTTTTAACTTTACTATTTCATTTCTGATACAATATGTAAGAACAATTGTTTTTTATTTAATACTACATCTATTACTTTCAATATTATCAAATACTAACTTTTAAAAATATTTACTAATTTATAAATGATTTACTATTATAAGATATAAAATTAAATTTGGGCGTTAGTGTGATTGTTTTAAGAAACTTTTTAGAAACTATAAATAAATAAATAAAATTACCAAATCAACTTGATTGCTTTAGTTTTTAAAAAAAATTAATTGTATGGACCGAGATATCATTTAGGTCTAAAGAGTTTTTTTTTCTCGTACCGAATTATCATTTCGGTCCGAGATGTTTTACATCAAACAGCTACATCATTTTTTTACGAAATATGTGAAAACGGTTCGGACCGAAATAACACCTTGATTCTTATAATTTTTGTAAAAATCAAAGTAATTAAGTTAGTTTTGTGAATTTTCTTTTTTATTTATGGTTTCTAAAAAATTTTCTTGTTTTAAGGAGGAGACTAGATGCATCGCTGCTTTTCTAGTTTCACATTGTCTCGCTAATACCGCTGGGCGCTGGGAAACACCTCTGACATTTACCTTGATTTGGATATCTATAATTGAATAATTGATTAATTGTACAAACTTCTGAACAGATCTACGCACATGTTATATTGCCAACTAATTCTAAATTGAAACATCGTGCGTCCAGCGTCCTTATTCAAACTGTAGAATTTCGGCTACCAGCTGTATATATAACAAGCAAGGGACATCTCCATTTTCATGCATGAAATGGAGAAGGGAGTATCTGAGAATTTCAGCTTATTAAATGCTTTTTGCCTCCTCATAAAATATGTAATTGTCAACTACGTCAGCTATTATCTGCTTATACAAGTATGCACTCAAAGGAAGCCTCTTCCTCCCTTCCTACCTCCCTCTCTCTCTCTCTCTCTCTCTCTCCCCCCAACACCTTCCCACCTTCCTGCACTCCATCCTAACGTTCATGTTGACTACGAAAAACATATACAAAATATAATTTTTTGGTCCCTCTCATCAACAATGGATCTCATAGAAAGTACTATAAAAGCTATAGGACCTTTTTTGTTTCTCCTCTTAATTCTAAGAAGCGCATATGTATACTTCTACAACAAACCTCAACACTATGGACCTAATACTTACCCTATAATCGGATGTATATTCGCATTCTCGAATAATAGGCGTCGGCTCTTGCATTGGTACACTGAGCTCCTCGCATCATCTCCCTCTCAAACCATTATAATTCAACGGTTAGGTGCACGTCGTACAATTGTGACAGCAAATCCGAACAACATCGAGCACATAATAAAAACCAACTTCTACAATTACCCCAAGGGAAAGGCATTCACTGAAATTCTTGGTGATTTATTAGGCCAAGGGATATTTAACATAGATGGAGGGCGATGGCACGTGCAAAGGAAGCTTATAAGCCACGAATTCACGGCACGAGCAATGAGGGAACTTCTTGTTACAACACTAGAGAGCGAGGCGAAAGAGCGCTTATTACCAATTCTAGAATCGGCATCAAAGGATGAGTCTTTGGTTGTAGATATGCAAGAGGTGTTGAAGAGATTTACATTTGACATCACATGTAGGATTTCCCTAGGTAAAGACCCGCAAAGCTTAGAATCGACATTCCCCATTTCAAGACTTGCGAATGCATTTGATGCTGCATCAGAAATAATTGCAGCAAGGGGATCAATGCCTGTCTCAGCAGCATGGAAGATCAAGCGAGCATTAAACCATGGCAAGGAGAAGCAACTCAAAGAAGAGATTAAGTTAATCCACGAGTCGATAATGGAGATAATCCATAGTAGGAAGAATGAAAAGGAAGCAATGTGCAAGAAAGACTTCTTGTCAAGGTTAATTGCAAGTGGTTTTGATGATGAGGAGATACGGGATATGGTTATAAGCTTCATAGTAGCCGGTCGGGACACCACTGCCTCAGCTCTCACGTGGTTCTTTTGGTGTATGTCTCAACACCGTCAAGTTGAGGAAGAAGTATTAAATGAGGTATAAAGAATTATATATCGACATAAAATTTTAATTATTTGAATTAAATACCTCACAAATAAAGACTAAACAATTTTATGTTTATGTTTAACTTATATTAGATCTATGTCATGTTAAAAGGAAGAAAATTTGATATTGAAACTGCAAAGAAGATGCGGATAGTTCATGCAGCTTTCTGCGAAACCATGCGGTTGTACCCGCCTGTTGCATGGGACTCCAAACACCCGTTACGTGACGATATATTACCAGATGGTACACATGTCAAAAGGGGAGATAGAGTCACCTATTTCCCCTATGGCATGGGAAGAATGAAGAACATTTGGGGTGAAGATTGTTCAGAATTCAAATTGGAGAGGTGGTTATCATTGGAAGATCAGAATAGCATCAGTTCAAATAATGGTAATATTATATATTCTGGTATATCTCCATTTAAATATCCAATATTTCAAGGAGGTCCAAGGACTTGCCTTGGAAAGGAGATGGCTTTTGTGCAAATGAAATTTGTGGCCTCCACCATCTTGCCAGAATTCGAATTGCAACCGGTGGACACACGGTCACCGGTTTTTGTCCCCCTACTAACTGCACAGATGGCCAATGGATTCAAGGTCTTAGTAAGGAAGAGAAAAAAGGATGAATTAAATTTTTTAATTTAAGTCATTTTTAGATTGATAGTGGTAGGTTTTAACGATAGAGAGGTGCGAATAGTATTGTATTAAAGACTACTACTTAATTCTCCTGTCGTTCTTTATTTGAATAGGCATCATGTTTTGAATGATATTTGAATAGAAAAATCTGGGTACTTTCATTTCAGACATAAGAAATATTTATAATATTGTTTCTTTGTGTGTGGATTTTGGTTGTTGGTTGTCACAAATCATTGCTTATTATTTTATGTTGCATCTGCCAAGATGATATCAATCATATATTACACATGGTCATAAACTAATTTGTGGGGGGGGGGGGGGGGGGGGGGGGGGGGGGCTGGTGAGTCTGCTCTAGATGGGGAACGGAGGGAAGGTGAAGGAAGAGAAAGGAAACAAGATTCTGAACGAATCTGAATTTAAAAAAAAAATTGGGAGGGAACGTGGTAGGAACTTTTAATTTCACCCTAAAATTGGGAATTCGTACGTATCCTCTGCATTAACTCAAAGAAGACTATTTTGAGTTAATGCATCTTCGATCCGCTTTAAGATCCATACAAAGTAGATCCACTCTAATATTAAAGGACTGCTGAATTATAAGTTGTGGCCGGATTGGTTCCGATTAAAATCAGACGGCCGAGATGCGTTAACTCAAAATATGCTCTTTTGCGTTAAAGTAGACAATGCAGACTCTAAAATAGGGCTGTAGAGACAAAATTGCCTGTCAATATATTTACCATATTTTATTTAAAGAAGAAATGTGGAGGTCAAGCTCCCAGATTCCATTAATTAGGACACCAGTGGTGTCAGTTTTTACAATGTTTATTTACAAAGATGAAAAATAAATAAAGGAAGTAAGAAAAGAAAATTTATTACACAGTCACATTGACCTGCAGAAAGCCTAATGCACATCAAACCAGCTTCGCTTCTATATTCTTGTAGTATCTCTCTTGCAAGGATAACTGACATTTTTTTTTTCATCTCTAAAAATTATGGTACATCTCTCCCTCCATATCACAAAACACATAACCATCTGCATTTTCCTGAGTTTTTGTTGGCCAGCAGTTAGTATATTTTGTTTGTAAGTTCCCCTTGTTAGTAAGCCTTGAATTTCTGGCGGCATTCCTTCAGGCCAGCCTCTCTGTGACCTGTTTTGTGTACTAACATCACAGGAACATATATAGATTCACTGTTTCTTCCTACTCATAGCACAAGCAACATCTATTTGGCATCTCTCATCCTCTCCTTTTTCAAATTTTGTATGGTCAGTATTTTGTTTATATTTACCCTAATTTTAAATGTGTGACAATGTAGAAATGGGAACCAATTAACTTACACAGTTACAAATTAATGTACGGGTGCAAACGGATCGAACAGTGGTAAAACCATATTCGTATCCGTTTTTATTTTCCAGATACGAATACGGATCGGATATTAGACGGATACGGATCGGATATTAACCGGATACGGATACAGATATCCGCTTTTTATAATAGTGAATAACATAATTTTTTTCATAATTCATATTAAATTATATAATATATATCTACTATATATATTCGGATACAGATAATTAAAATTCAAAATCATATCCGTATCCGTATCCGCACGGATATTCGGATATCGGATATCTATATTAAATTTTCGAATACAGAGTCAGATACGGTCGGATAATATCCAACCCGTTTGCACCCCTGCCATTAGCTCATATAGTTAATGAATAGTATACTAATTGCATAGGCACCAGTCCACCCCTACAATTAAAGTATCATTTATTTTTCTTTAATTTGTGTTGTTATAATTGGTGTATCTCTATTCTATTATTAAGCACGTTGGGTGTTCGATCCGCCAACGACTACAATTGAGAGATGAAACTTCGGATTTGATTTCAGCTCTTCAATTACATATTTTGTCTTCTTTTGATTAAATGCATCTGTTTTGTGTATAGAAGTCTAAATTTAGTTAAAAACATACCCACCACATATGCTGCCACACGATATGTTACAATTAAAATTGAATAAATTATGAAATTTAACGATGTATTTATCCATTACCTTATTTTTTTTTCTATATTTCTCCTCTTCAATTGAGAAAACTCCACCTTCCATTTTCTTATTTATTGTTTCCTTACTTCTTCGTTTCTATACGAATCACAATGAAAATCATTTTTTTTTATTTTCTTATTTCTCTTTCTTTGTTTCTATACATATTGGTGTGGGCAATTTAGAATATATTTCCGATATAGAATATATCAATGTGTGTGTGTGTTCTAAATTGGAAACAAAGAAGAATATAAATTGGAACGTGTGTGTGAATATATATTTTTCTTATAATATGTGTGTGTGTGTGTGTGTGTGTATCCTATACATACACACGATAACACTTTTTATTTATGTTTTTGATATCATATTATATGTTGATATTGAATTGTTGTATGATATTTGATATTAGATTCGAAGAGAGCTATTATTTGATATCATTGGTACTTAAAAATAAAAAAAATATCACATCATCAAATTGTTATCAGGGACCACAATTAAAGTTAATTAAAAATACAGAATCATATAAATTTTCTATTAACATATGTTTTAATTTTTAGATAATTATTATTTTCATTGATATATTTGTTTCTTATAATATGTCCCCATTGCAACGCACGGGTATGATACTAGTAATAACATAAAGATATTCCACCAGTCCACCTAGCAACATCAATGTGTATAATACGTCGCTTTAAAATTTGTTAGTTAAAATAAAGGTGATGTTTCAGTATATATTAAAAAACATTATGAAGGGTTCATATTGACATTATTGGACAGTTACAATTTAATTAGACAGTTTGTTGTTAGGGCCATTAAAGTTATTTAAACCTTCAAAATCAATGGAAAATATATAAATATAAACCTCTAGCTCAAGTTGTTACTAAAAACTGAAAAGTCAAAACTAAGAATATAAATTTCCTATATTGTCCTTCGTTATCCAAACCGATGAAATAAATTTTTATTCGTTTTTATTAAAAATGAATCAATATTTTCATTTTCAAAGTTTGAATAGTCCATGTAAACCATTCAAGATGATCTTCATACAAACCAAATTTTACATTTTTTAGAAACTTTTACTATTTTTTAGATAGATAGATAGAATATCACTACTTTTGGATAGTCTAGAATATTTTAATAGTGATTTTCTACCTATTTATTTAATAAATAGTAAAAATATTTTAGAAAATATTAAATTTTGATCTAAAGTATATTTGGGAACAATTTAGATTGACTTTTTTGAACTTTAAAAAACACATCTTAATTCTTGTAATTTGGTGTCTGCTACCAATATTTAAAAAAGAAAAAAAAAACTTTTTGAACTTTAAAAACAATGATTTTGATCTATAGTACGGACTAATTCGCACTATGCAGAGTACCATAGTCTCACTCTTCTAAAAGATCAAAAAAAAAATTGAGAAAGTTGATAGGCGCCAAGCGAATTGAAGATGGTGCTATTAAGAAAAATGTTGAAATATTTTCTGAACCGAAAGAAAATGTATGGTTTTTGTTATCTCATGAGTACAAGTCAATTTTAAAATAGTACCATTTTCTTATTGAATAATTATACTAATCCCCCAACCCTGTCCCCCCCATTTATCCCCGCACTCTCTCTCTTCCTTAACTGTCATATATCCCCTCACTTATTTCGCTAAAATTTTTCATTTATCCCCGCATTAAATTAGACTGTCATTTAATACCAATCCCCGCATTAATTATGTTTTCCTCTAATAACAATTCCCGCATTAATTATACTGTTATCTAATAACAATCCCCGTTAATAAATATTTATTTGTTATTTCTGAGAAATATTTATCCATGTAACATAAAATATTTATCCATATAACATAAAATATTTATCATTATGCTTGAGAGTATTTATCATTGATGTTTACTGTAAGTTGCAATTATGTTTGAGAAGTATTTATCTATGTAACATAAAGTATTTATCCATGTAACATAAAGTATTTATCATTATGCATGGGAGTATTTATCATTATGTCTAAGAGTATTTATCATTGATGTTTTACTGTAAGTGCAATTATGTTTGAGAAGTATTTATCTATGTAACATAAAATATTTATCCTTGTAACATAGAGTATTTATTCATGTAACATAGAGTATTTATCATTATGTCTTAGAGTATTTATCATTGATGTTTTACTAAAAATTGCAATTATGTCTGAGAAATATTTATCTATGTAACATAAAGTATTTATCCGTGTAACATAAAGTATTTATCATTATGTGTGAGAAGTATTTATCATTAGGTGAGGGGATTGTTTATTTAATGGTCCCCAGTTGTGCGGGGACAATTCAAAAAAAAAAAAAATTTGTGCGGGGACAATTAATGGATTGATTTATTCAGTCATAAATAGAGATCATTGCATAGAGATTAATACTTTGCAAATCCACGATAAATACTTTGATGCTTCAAGTTAAATACTAACAATTTCTCCGGAGTATTAATGATTTGAGCGGTCTCTCCATGACTTTTTTGACAATTTGTGCGGGGTTGAGACTGCGGAGATTATTATCAGGATCCTTTTCTTATTAGGTGTAGTTTTGTCAACCTCATATAGGTGCCAAATTGCGTCTGAATTAAGAAATATGATTTTTCTCGCTAGAGATTTTTCGTCATGGCTCGCTATTACGGTTAATTATTTTTTAAAAATGTAAACCATGTGTTAACGAGAAAGAGTGAACCATATACATACAATGAAATAAAAATAATGATCCGCTAGCGAAGTCACCGGTTCATAAAATGTGAATGGATGGCACTAAATGGCGACGTGGCATGATGCTATTGGTAGACGAGTTCAGGATCAAAATAATTTTAGAACGATTGTTAGATGCATCAGGCTCTCTTATTATTTTGAAAGGTGCTGTTTGTTAAATGTATACATTAGGTGGTTGAGTTCTATCATGGTAAGATAACAAACAAATTTTGTATACGCAGGAGGGAAATCTTATTTTCATAACAATAATTTCTGTATCCTTTTATGTAACAATAAGACGATCACCATTAAATAACAAGTTTCTTAACTGGAACAAAGTAGCAAAGTTATTACTTGTAAATTTGTGCAACATGTGCTGAATTTCCATCTCTTTTCAATAAACAGGGGTTTGAATAGAACTAAAAATTGGGAGAGGTAGATAACAAAAATGTTAGATCTAATGTCATGTGATCGTGCCTTGGAGTGAACTGTTCCACAACTAACATGCATATTATAGGGCGATCTATGTTAAATTATTGGGAGTCAATGCCTACATTGAATAAGCAATGCATTCTGACAAGTCGTGCCAGATGACCAGATATAACATGCAAGGAACTTGTAAAATGAACAAAATTGTTCACCTAACATTCTCCATGACAAACTTGCTAAAGAAGAACGCGATCAAAACTCTGAGATATCTCAAATCCGGACATTTCAAATCCTTTCTGCACGAATCTCAAAGCACAATAATACTACCCCTGCATTTTGATTAGGCGCCAATTTGGACCAGCTTAAGAAAACTGAAAGCTTGAGATACCTCAGGTACCCCCACCCCACATATAACACACACAAAAACAAGAAGAAAGAAATAAGAAAAATATAAATAAGCACAAGCAACACAAAAATAAACCAACAAAAGCAAGCTCATGCTCTCCTCAGAAAGAGAGAGGTCTAGCCTTCCAACTTGTCATATACTTTCTATTTTAGACAGAAAGAGAGAGGTAGCCTTCCACCTTCCATTTAATGGCCATAAAGAGAATCTGCATCCTCTCATGTATTGCAGAGGATTACCCTCACTTTACTTTTTGAGATTAAATCTCAACCGGTTTGAGATTCGAGTCACCAGAGGGATACTATTTTTGGGCTTTGAGATTCGTGCCAAGTTAAAAAGAACAGTCTAGATTTTGTAATTGTAAAAGATTCCCTCATCAGATATTGGAGAGGATGTGATTTCCCATAGAGGACCCTCTATCCGGCTTTTGAATCCACGACCTCCCACACACCCACACAGAGGGTGTTATTCTTTACCACTGAACCAAAGACCGGTTCTTTCTATTGCAAAAGTTTATTCCATCTAAACTGGAGTGGCTATAGACACCAATCAGGAATAAGATTAACCATAATATCAGAACACCTGATGAAATTCAAAGATGAAACGACAACCTTTAGAGCAAACTAGATCAAGTTAATACCAAATGTGCTAACATATTAAAAATCAACAAAATATAGATAGCACTAAACGGCATGCTGCTCCAACTTCCTGATTAAAATAACCGGATAAGACAAAATTACTACTGGGCACAATAAAAGTTTGCTATACCCAAAAGTAACAGATATACAAAAATTTAAAGGTTGGGCCAGTAGTTTAAGCGTCATGATTCTTCAACCGCGAGATCAGTTCATCCTGCAAACAACATTGCAAAGGAATTAATCTTTCTGTTCTATTCCTGAGGGCTGTCTATTTTATTTAAACAATCACAATCATAAAGTCAAGGTAAGTAGTAATAAAATAGTAATAAAAAAAATAATAATAATAAATTAATAATTGGATATTGTTTAAGCCAGAAAAGATTATTGATACTTCTATTACAACCTTAAGGAATGCACATAAAATTTTCATATGCTAACCAGGTGCTATAGTAATTTGGAAGTTCTTGAGAAGATATAACAGTGGTACTTAATTTCAAAGAGTAGAGTACTTTGGTAGATCAGTAAGAGTGAGCTGTATCATTGGTAATGTTTGCAGAAATAATAAAGAAGGGCACTATTTCAACAGCAGTTTCAAAGATTGAGAATTAAGCTATATATAAACTTGGCCAGTAAAGGTTTCCTATATACCATCCTATTATGCTAAATTGTACTTTCCAGAAGCATCCTTTCAAATTTAGCAAAAAGAACATTGATAGCATTAGTGTGTCTATCCGATCAATGCAGTTTTGGTGCAAGATGATACTAGCTTAAAAACAAGGGCATTAATCTAAAAATTGTGTCAGGTGCACTCATAATATAACTGCTTCTGAAAAGGTATCAAAAGTTCACAAAAAAATCAATGAATTTTCAGTCCTATAATTTTAACTACTGGTGATGATTATCTTAGAAGTTCAAGCTGGCATTTGGAAATACAACTACCTAGCCTAACAGGACCTGTCTGGGATCACATAAGTATATGCAATACCAGTTCTAGACAAACAAGAAAAGAAGAAACACAATCCAGATATGCAAACCAACATAGAAAATGGGTATGATATGTGACAGTAGCACGTGTGACTGGTACAGTGAGAAGATTAAAAATAAAGAAATAGACTCACCTTTCGGCCTTTAGGAGAGAGTCCTCTCTCCTTGAGCAGGGCCCTCAATCGCTCAACTGTTAAAGATTGAAGCGTCTGCTCTGAAAACCCCGAACTTGATCCTAACAGCAAAAAAGATTAAAAATAATAATATAGTATTATCAAAAGAAATTATTTATGCTCATCAAGGAAAAAGGATGAACCATTCAACTCCGTGAATGCCCCCGCAAAACAAGAAAGTTCAATACACATTCACATAAGTAAAGTGCAAAGTTACCAAATATATTCAATGATATTTGTAGATAACACCCAACAATATTCTTATGTACAAGTCAATGAGTCATACTTCTCCTTGACATAATTGCATCTCTTGATTGCTGAATATTTTTCCCTAAATTTAGCAGATTATTTTACCTAAATCCTCTAAGCCTAAAGAACAAAGACAATTTATATATCAATTCAGACAGATTTTTATTTAAGTAAACATGTAAATGTCAGGGCCAACTATTTAACTTCTCTTTAATGTTTCACATATATTTGAAGATCATCCAAAAATTTACGATGTTACAAATATGAGAAGTGCAATATTGTCTTGTGTAAATATTATAACATGTTAGGAATAGTTTCCAAAAGCACCTATACAACTTCAACTACCATCTACACAACTGTTCCCATAACTTTCCTCAAAATGCTGCAGAAATTACCATTCCTTTCTCACAGATTAATATTATTTAAATGAGAGGAGAGGTATAGTCAGGTATTCCTCTAAGAACTTAGAAGAGCAGGCATATTATTCAGCAGGTATAGCTTTATATATCCAGAATTTATGGCAAGCACAGATAGATGCTGCTACATATGTTTTCACTTCACCTTTTCTTGTTTAAATGTAGAAACAAATTTCCTTTGAAAAAATACATCATCTTACAACTATTTAATTTATGCATTTGAAAATTTTGATAGCATATGCAGCTTTTTATTTGTCTTTTAGAATTAGAGGAGAGAAATTAATTTACCTTGTCTAGAGGAGCTAGCACCAGTGTTAAGCCTTTTTGAAGGGACTTTGCTATCCAAATATCTCGTTGGAGTCCTTAAATCGTATTGTAGAGAGAGAGAGAGAGAGCAATCAAAGCCAGACTTAATAAAACAGAAATGTCACAGTACGTTGAACACATATTAAAAAACATTTACCCAATTTTATCCCATAAACCCAAAAGTCAAGCCAAAAAAAAAAACTTTCAGAACAACCTCAATTGGTAACAACTGGCATATACCAATACCAGAGTTGTCAGGTGTGCATATCATACTTGTATATTATCTTCTGGTAGGAGTCAGTTCCTTAAAAATTTAAAGTGGACTCTACCTTTTTCCTTTAGGAACCGCTTCCTTCAAATCACTTTTCTGTTTATTGAGTTGAAGAGATCTTATCAAGATATTTGTTGTATCTGTCTTTATTATCTGTCCCACTAAAAAAGGTAAAACAGAAGAGGAACAACAAACGATTCTTCAGTAAGAAAAGGCTAAAAGCTAAGCCAGAAATTAATAGCTACACGGGAACAAATAACTGAGTCCATTTTCAACAAAACACAAGAGAAAGAAGAGATTATTTTAAGCTAAGCAATATTTGTCGAAAAGAAATTCCTTATCCTGAACCTTTGTACAAAATATTAAAAGAAAAATATACATCTCATATGTTCAAACTTTTGTTGAGTGTGATATGCACCCTTTCACATCCAAATAAAAAATCAAGTAATAAGACCTTCTCCTTTAAACCAAAGATGGTAGCTCAAACATAAAATTAAAGTGTGAATTGTGAGATTTTGAGTGCTTACATGATTCTCTGAAACTAATTAATCTTCTAGAGTACTGAAAAATATAAATTGAGAATAAAACGTTACACTGACCTGGGGGAGAGGTATCATGCAGGCACAAATGTGTCTTTACATTCTGCCAAAGCAAAATAAGAGGAGAAGATGAAGAAGAAGAATTATGATCATTTCATTTTCATTTGAGTATGAGATTATGATTATATTAAACAGATGCAAGAGAAAACAAAGTTGAAATGGCGCTGCTTATAACAATGTCACTTTCTCTTGAAGCAGTCTATAACTGAAAAACTCAACTAATGGAAATTATTCCCTTTTGATTCTTATTTTACCGTTCATTCTTTTGCTATTCATCAAATTCTCAGCCATTATAAGAAATAGTGATTTAGCCAAATTTTAGAAAGATACACTTGAAGGCAAGTATCTAAATTATATAGGTCTCTTTGAATTATGCTCCAGTTACTATCTATTACCATTGGTAAGTGATAGAATACAACAAAGAGACTTCGGTATTCTAAGTTCCAAATTAAACCATAGAGCACGATCATCTAGAGACAGAAAATTAAATGAAATTAAAAGATGTAGAGACAATGCTACAAACCCACCAATTCCTCCAAAACCCAACTATAACCAAATTCCTCCAAGGTTTTGCCAAGAATACTTCCCTTTTTGTACAAACAGTCCGGAATGCTAAAACAATTAGAAATCCCCCACAATTCTTCAATAATTAAGTCACTTACATACATAAAACATCTGATATAACCCTAAGGAAACAATAAGACGAACAGTATATGTTCCGGACTAGTGTGAACAGTTTGAACAAAATACCAATATTTAGAGGGTTAAAATGAAAAGAGAGAGAGAGAATGGGAAAAGAATTTTTAGGTTACCATATTGGAGTTAAAACCAAGGGTGAAGTTGCCCCGGGAAGGGAGTCCGGGAAGGAACTCCGACGCTCCGTTCAAGCTCGCCACCGCCCGCCGTGTGCCACTAGCGGGGCCGCTAGTGCTCTCGGCCACCATTTTTCGCGCCAGTTTAACGGAGGAAGTGCAGAACCCTAAATCAGTCGATCTTTATATCTTCTTGTGTTTTTGTTTGTGATTTTTCCCGCCAGTTTAATGATTTTTCGTCTATTTATTTGTGTTGTTCGGAGAGTCGGATCGGAAACCCTTTAATAAGGCGTAGCCGCCTAGACGGTAGGTGACAGGGCCGATAGATGGGGCCCATGCATCAGTGTAACTATTGCGTTTGATCCAATCAATTCTTGGTTCTGTTTTTTTTTTTTCTGATTTTTTTATCTCCTTTATAAAGAAATTTATGTTGTAACGGTATACGTACTGTGGTACAGATATTGTATATACCGGTACGAAATATTGCCTACGGACTTTTAATCAAAAAAAAAATTGGATCATGTTAGTAACATTTAATTTTATTTGATTATATGCAATTATGTTTAACTTTTTTTTATTTGAAGTTATTTAAAGAAAATAATGTTGAAAACTGTTGTAAAAAATTATTTTTCCAGATTTTAATTGTTTTCTAGCATAATAATTGAATAAGTTTTATGTTGTTTTAGGTACGTATTATATTTTGTATTGTGAAGTGTTATGACCAACTATGTTCAACTATGTTTTTTATGTTAAAGGATAATCATAATATATTATCTACAAGTTGTAGCACGTAACCAGCACACATGACGTGATATATTCGATCACAGTGTGACTTATTTTTATATTCCTACCTACCAACCATAATTTGTATTTTCTTTTTGGCATGGTTTAGCTTTGTAATTCTCAAGCTTTACTGGACAAATATGCAATCACGTGAAACTGAAAGATTCGGGATGTTTGATTTTTGTTCTGTTTACTTACAATTTTCCTATTTAATCGAAATGGTTGTTCGACAAAAATTGCTGACTTAATTAATATTTTATCATTAATAAGTTGTGAACGGCTATTAGAGTTAATTACTAATTTACTATCCAAACTCCGAGAACGAGGATAATAGATTTTTTTTTATAAACCATAATAAAAAAAAACAAATTTATGAAACCAACTATTTTTTTTTTTTTTTTACAAAAATTATAAGAACCAAATTGTCATTATGGTCCGAACTTTTTTTTTTTGGACTGAAATGACAATTCGGTACAAGTTGGTTTTACAAGTTTTCAGAGTAAATGATGTAGCCTTCAGTGTAACATTCACGGACCGAGATATCATTTCAGCCCAATGATTTTTTACTCCAGACTAAAATAGCAACTCGATCCGAACATTTTTTTTCTAGTTCTCCTACAAAAAATATACAAATCTATATGATTAGAATAAAAAATAAATGAGTTTTGAGAGTTGAAAAACAAAATTGTTTGGGATGAAAAAAAAAAAAGAGGAGGAAGAAAGGAGAAAGGAGAGAAAAGAGAAGAAAGAGACTGCTGGTAGGACCCAGTGTAGTCCAAGGGGGTAGCTGCCTCCCCCCTGAAAATTAAGTTGCCCCTCTCTAGAGAAAAAGGATTTGGTTCTTTCTCTCTTGATTGCGGGTGAGAATAAGCCACGAAATTTCCACTTTCTCTTGAATTTTGTAGTTCTAAAAATCATCTTCTTTAAATCAATTTTCGGATAACAAAGGAAGGAGAAGAATCTTACAAAGGGGTCTCACATGTCATTAATCAAATAGAATGTTTCTTCTTTTATTTTAATTTTTTTATATGCTTGATTTATGGCGAGCCCATAGCTTTTTCATATTTTTCATGTTTTGGCCTATGTGATGTGGGTGTACCAAAAATGAAGGGTTCATATTAAATGAGAAGTTCAAATTAATTCAAATGGTGTCTCTTGGACCTCATTGGTCGGATTGACATCTAACACACCCAAATTGCACCCAAATGTGCATTAAATCTTATAAAATTTATATAAAATCAACTGTTTGGAGGTTTTTTGCGTTCTTCATATCAAAATTCTCGGTTTAACACGTAGAATATTATTATGGATTTTATTTGCAATAAATCCAAATCTCATTTTTGTGAATTTTAAAAAATTAGATTTTAAGGCATTAAATCGACACGATAAGCTATTTGAATCCGATTTCTGGTCCTTTCTGGCAAAAATCATGTGTCCGCCCCTGACTGCTGGTTCTCGGGTTTTAAAAAAAAATACAGTGAGACCGAAATGGGCATCTTGGTTTACCTATCTTGCATGCAATCATATGATATATTGCAATAGAAGATCCATGCAACAATAGGATACCAGTGCAATGTCATCACTGACATCACTTAACTCTGAATCTCCAAAAAAATCCAAAACAAGGTGGTTTCCGAAAGGTTTCTATGGCATTAGCTATTAGATATTAAAACCTGTATTTATCCTTAATTTCTAATTATTACAGTTACCACGTCTCCTTTGGAGGTCTACTAGAGAAAGCAAGCCCACTTTCATTGGATGATATCAAGTAAAATAATGCACTGTTTTTTTTAAGAGCCTATTATTTGTTTGATTAAATGCGCTCCTCAATGAAATTGGTTTCATACTTTTTTGCAATGTAGGAAGCTTCCCAAGCATAATGTAACTGCCACTTTACATGTCAGTATTATTTAGATTGTCAATTTCCAATTATGCCCTTATGATAGTCAATTTAATTCGATTTGCTAATTGAAACAAAAAAGAGGGATTTTGTGTCCTCTTTTTATAGTATATCAAAATGTTGATGCAATTTTTGGGAACAAACATAGTGTGCAGGGAATAGAATGACAAGAAGGAAGCTCGAGGGGTTGGTTGGGATGTTGCCGCTCTCACCAATGGGTTTTTTTTTTTAATTTTACTAAATTTCATTTTCTCTACTAAGTACTAGGCAGTACATACTGTACAATTAGTATATACTATTGGATACCAGATACTGATAGATACCAGGGATAATCATTGGGTATTATACAATTTCCAGTTGTATACCCGTTGGATCTTGGTTTAATATATTTTTTGGTCCTTTTTCTACTTCTTTTCAATTAAGATGTGCAATCACTTGTCATAAATTAATTAATGGCATGACCAGTGGCGGAGCCACCGTGTAACAAGTATTTTAAAATTGGGGATGAAGTAGTATAAATATGCTAGTCTGCCTACTCCTGAAAATTAGATTGCCTACCCTTGTCATTTGACAATTCAATATTGCAATTCAATCGAATGAATTAAATTGCAAATTGTGACTAATAATTGACTAAAATTATTGAGTGTTAATGTTTTTCTTGATTTTTATTTAAATCTAATTTAGAATTTGGTGAGATTAATTAAAAAGATTAAAGTATAAAAGTTAATTTTGTCCATTGACCCGATAACCCAATAACTCGAAAGTTTTTGCCCACTCCTGACTCAAATCCTGGTTATACCACTAGACATAACACAAAAAATTAGATAAGTGTAACATATGTATACTTTTATTATGTGAAAACGACAGCTACATGGGGAGGTGCAAAACTGTGTGATGCACTCAAGGAATAGAGTATAATACAAAGATGACATTGTCAGGCGGCACCGCGGCAGACCTGTAGAATTCATCAGTGTCGATCAATGCAAGGTGAGTCACTTCATTGGAAGTTAAATTAAGTGTTACTTGCATATGAAATGAATGCAAAGAATGCAAGAAACTTTACACCGATTTTAAAGTGCAAAAGCGGTACACCATATATGTATATTTTTTTCGTTTAAAACAAACTGGGGAGCGAAAATAGGCTAACTGATCATATTACAAGTGGTTACTGGTAATTGATTTTTAAAAAAAATGGTGGGGAAATCGATAAATAAAAGGACATTAATGTATATGCACAAAAAATATTCATCTGAAAAGTAAAACAAAAGATGTAGAAAAATCACACTAACAAAGAGAAGAAACAAGATAGGCAACTAATGTACAGTACCAGCATGCACTGGTATCTGGTGTTGCTAATTACACATGAAATCAAGAATGTTAATGAATAAACCTTATTTATTTCTAGTTTAGTTTTTCAAACTTCATTTTATTAACTTTTTTTCAGGTGGATTCGATTGGAAATGTCCTGCCAGAACACGCAGAGACCATTTGAAATCTGAGAGGCATATATTCTCAACACTTCTTGGCACCGCATCCGGCTCCAGATTTCCCCTTAATTTTCTCACATTTAAAAATAAAATTAGGAACTCCTTGTTATATAAAAATTTTGTGACAGAATAGTTGTATTCCATATGACCTTTTTGGCTTCTTTTGTTATCAAGGCTCTTCTTCCCTCATTAAATATGAAATATTTTACGCAAATGGGTTTTTTTTTTTTCACCTGGTATTTGTTAGTGATATTTGACGACATAGATAGACAGCAACACATGATCTAGGATCTGATCCTGTCAATTTGGATCATAGTATTATTCTGCTTCTTTTTATATGAGATCTGGTTGAGGAAATGAGGATGCGGTTTTTTAATCAAGATGAAGTTCAGAAAACTGAGAATAAACCAGGACAGCGCATGTGCTTACTGGTGCACTTCTGGAGTTCGGATCCAGTGAGGTACCAGCATCTCGTAGGGTGAGATCCGAACCGTTTATTTTAATCTAGCATGAATCTCAAACGAACCCCATGCCTCCAAGACAAGGAATTCGTATCCTCTGAGATATCTCAAACTTTGCGTGACTTTATGGAAAATCCCAACCGTTTAAATACGTTCTGCACGAATCTCAAAGCACACATAATATCACCCCCGAATAGGCACCAGACACGTCGGTCACGCAACAGTTGAGATATCTCAGAGGATACGCACTCTAAGACAAGTCCATATTATGTTTGACTTGGTTGGGAGCTAACCACACCCCGTGCAGTACCGTAGGGAATACACACACTTCTGGAGACACTTGTGTGAATGTGTGATCAGTCTGATTACTCAAAATGATTTATTTTATTTTTTTTTTGGTTCTTACATGGCCCGTAGGCCTACAGTATTTCCTCCAAACTAAACACTGGCTCAGTGTAGCCTCTCTTTTCCCATCCATATATCCTACCCTGATTTCCTAACCTATGCGCAATTCCCAGGTTTGGATGCTCTCTACCACAGTGATTTGCCGAGATATTGCACTGGTACTGCTTCTGTATGTTCCAAGCCTCCCATATTTGTTGAAAGGATCTCCGGCCAATCCGTGATTAGGGGATGCTTACTTGCCAAAGCTGACACCAATTCTTTTGAGTCAGAGAATACAACACCTTCACCATTTGCCCTTTCTATCGGTACCTGGTAACCTTCTAGCAGGGCCTTTGCTTCGGCTTGGGTTGGGTTGACTGCTTGGATGGCTTTAGAAATCCAGAAAACAACTTTTCCTTTGTGTAGAAGGTATACTCCTATCCCTGCTATCCCTCCATCAGTCCATGAACCATCAACATAACATGAGTATGTAGACAAATCTTGCCTCAGTATATCAGGTATTTGTGCTCCCACTCCCAGCTGCCTTGTTGGTATCATCTTTGCTGTCAGAATTCTAATCTGACAAGAGGCTCTCTCCTTTTTGAAAAATGCTTGGAATGTCTCTATTGATTGCCTTTCGGCTCCAAGTACTGCTGCATTTCGCATTCTCCATGTAGCCCATGCCATGCAAACAAAATCACTCTCAAAATGATTAGGTGTGGTGATTTCTGCTAGAAATGGGCCTAGAAAAGTAGTGGGCCTTGATAAATGGGTTCGAATTGTGATCCAAATGAAAACCCAGCCCGAATGTTATGTTTTATAAAGACTGGGACTGAATTTGCTGATGCACTCAGACGGACACATGAAAAGGGACAGACCGACAGCTCAAATTGAGGAATGAGGATGCAAAATATTTTCGCAGAGGTGGGTTACCTAGGATCCTGATAACAATCTCCGCAGGTCTATTCCCGCAAAAAACTCTGCACAAACTGTCAAAAATATCATGGGGGGACCGCTCAATAATTAATACTCCGCAGAAACTGTTAGTATTTAACTTGAAGCATCAAAGTATTTATCGTGAATTTGCAAAGTGTTAATCCCTATGCAATGATCTCTATTTAGGAAAGAACAAATCAATCCATTAGTTGTCCCCGCACAAAATTTTCTTTTTTTTTTAATCATCCCCGCACAACTAGGGACAATTAAATAAACAATCCCCTCATAAATACTTGTCATTTATCCCCGCACAACTGGGGACCATTAAATAAACTATTCCCTCACCCAATGATAAATACTTCTCAGACATAAGGATAAATATTTTATGATACATTGATAAATACTTTATGTTACATTGATAAATACTTTATGTTACATGGATAAAAACTTATCAGACATAATTGCAACTTTCAGTACAATATGAATGATAAATACTTCTCAGACATAAGGATAAATACTTTATGATACATTGATAAATACTATATGTTACATGGATAAATACTTATCAGACATAATTGCAACTTTCAGTAAAATATCAATTATAAATATTTCTCAGACATAATGAAAAATATTTTATGTTACATGAATAAATACTTTATGTTATATGGATAAATACTTCTCATACATAATTCCAACTTACAGTAAAACATCTGTACAATGATAAATATTTTCCATATATAATCGTAAATATTTGTCAGAACAACGATAAATACTTTCTTGAACTTTAATCTTGAACTTGTCAATAAGTAATATTTAATCAAATCAAAGTATTATCATGTCAAGAACAATGATAAATACTTGTCAGACATAAAGATAAATACTTGTCAGAACAATGATAGATATTTTCTTGAACATCAATAAACAGATAAATATTTATTAGCGGGAATTGTTACTAAATGATAATATAATTAATGCGGAGATTGTTATTAGAAGACGATATAATTAATGTGAGGATTGTTAATTAATACGGAGATTGTTATTAAAGGGCAGTAATTAATGCGGAGATAAATGGAAATTCTTAGAGGAATTAATGCGGGGATAAAAGACAGTTTAGGGAGTTAATTTGGAGAAAAAGAGTGCGGGGTTAAATGAAGGGACAGGAGTGAGGGAATTAATATAATTATTCAAAAGAAAATGTAGTTTTCGTACCGTAACATCATTGTTACTTTTCTAGGAGAAGTGACAAATCAAGCGAGGGAAAAGTATCATTTCAGAGAAGAAATATCACCTTTTTCATCAGAATGAGATTTTTTTTTTTAAACAAATAAATAAGTTCTAAAAAGAAGGTTGGAACCGAATATAATGGTGTTAGTGTTATGCTCGGCTGACTCAAAACATAGCCTTGAAGAAAAGCTTTCAATTTATTTCAGCTACAGTCTTTGGGAAATAAATTTGCTGTTATTCCAATGGAATAATAGAGACCTGTTATCCCGATCCCAACCTATGATTTTCATTAAGATTCGTGCATAAATATTCTATACGTGAATCTCAATGAAGAACTTTTTTTATGCACTACCTTAACAAAAATCAATGGTTAAGATCAGAATAACAGATTACTGCAGATTTATTTCCTCTACATTCTACATTATGACTGACAATAATATGAGCAAATCCTTGTTTTATTAAAAAATAATAATAATAATAATAATAATAATACGAGCAAGTCACCGAGAAATCAACGGATGTGTACTATAGTACTTTACAAACACGCACATAGATTTGTACTGTGAATCTATATTTTTGTTTTATTAAATTGTAACCGAACCGTTCAACATAATATACATAAGAAAATATGTACTTGAAGAACAAATTTTATATTTTTTTAAAATTATTTACTATTTTCTTTTAGATAGATAGAAAATTACTTCGTATAGAAATTATAGACCATTAAAAGTAGTGATTTTTTACATGCCTAGAAAATACTAAAAAATACTTTAAAATATAACATTTGGTACATTTTCATATTGAGCCGCATGATTAGCATCACTCATTATTTATTAATGATAGACTTTTTTTCCCTTTTTTTTTTTTTTTTGTGTTAAATTGTCCATAGGTCAGGATCCAGCTTTTTCAGTGTAGTTATGTGGGTGACCCTATTATAAACCAAGCATAGCAGCGTGCAATTTGCTTGTTTCTAACAAGAACCCAATTCCAAATTTCCAATCCAGGGTATACCCATCTGTAATAACTTTCTTAATTATTATCAGGAAAAAACGACACTGTAACAACTAACCAGTAAAACCTCACCAAGTCACTTTTCGAAATACACCCCTCGGATATATTGAACGGAATCCGGTACTCTTTAAATCGCTCTTCTTTCTCTGCTATTCTCTCTATCTCTCTTTCACGTGATTCTCTTTCTCTCTCCTCTTTTTTGAAGAGAGATATAGAGAGAAAAGAAGAGCATGAAGCTGTTTTTCTAGCAAGAAAAGCAGCGGATACATATCCCAGATATATTGCCTCTCCTCGGAGATATCTTTTAGGCGATTCTCTCGGCGATCAAATAAAAATTTGTTTTAAGAGTTGATTTCGGTTCATTTCGTCTCGCTCCTTTTTTGGCTTGAGCGGTGCTTCTGATTAGAGGATCTGGTCACCTACTCTTCGTTTCGACTCACTGCTTCTCCGTCTCGCTAATCTTTTGTCCAGACAAGTGCTTCCTCTAATGGATTTGGCCATCGCTTTTCGCTCCGTCTCAACTATCCGGGTTCGGATGTGGGTGCTGCAAATTCCCTCCCCCGCTCTTCTAGTATCTACTATCGCGATATATAAAACTCTGTAGGTTTCGTTTCTTAATGAAATCGGTGGTATATACCACTTTTATCAACAAAAAAAAGGTATGTGTGTGTGTTGTCGCAGTAGTGTTGTCTCCTTCCTCTTTTGCTCCCTTCTTCTGCTTCTTTCTTCTCTTCTTCCTCTTTTCCTCCCGCTTCTTCGACCTTTCTCTGTGTTCTTCTGAATAAATTAGGCACAAACTTCATCTAAGCATGGAGGCACTCCTGAATACCCCCTAACTCGCCTTTATTCCAAAAACAACACTATTTTTGCTAATGACAATAAATTATGATGGCTCAATAGAAACCAACCTGAGCACAAGCACAGAAAACAATGCAGGCTCACTATCTATCAATCTAAGCACGACGACCTGAAGGCTCGTCTCTTGTAATTAGAGCAAGATTATGTTTTTTCTTGTCTAGCTTTGTATAAGGGGATTCAATTAATGTTTATTGTACTGGTATGACTGTTTTATGCACTCTTATGTACTGGTACTTGTACCGGTACGAACTACGTGTGTAATTGATTTGTCCTGATTTAATAAAAGTACATACGGGTTGTTAACCAAAAAAAAAAGTAACAACCTCACCAAGTCACCATCAGAGTCAGCATAGAGTGGGAAAAATGGCACGGTAGAGCTAACTTAGTCACGGAACGGTACGGTTACGGTACAGAACGGTATGACACGTGCGTCAGTTATGTACTGTGACTGGCATCCCGTTCCGTGATTATTCACGTGCTATGATAATTTTTTGAAACTTCAGCATGCAACGGCATGGCACGTCATGATGTTAAGTGAAAGATCTAATCACAGCACAACCCGGCACGTGAGTCATATATAATTAGAACCATTAGATATTAATTAAATGGTAAATCTTAAATAAATTAATTTAAATTATAATCAAATGATCACACAAGTCATGTCAATATATGTTTGGTCACAGCACGTTTGAATACAATGTCACCATTGACGTGCCGTAACCGCCTCTTAATATTTTGATCACAATACGGTACAATATATAAAAAATTAATTTAATCACAGTACGATACAACACGACACAAGACTAAAATTACAACGTATTAGTCACGACACTGGAAGGGATCGTTTTTTTACTGTAAATCTGTAAATCAGCGCACAGCGGTCAAAATATAGTAATCAGAGAACTGATTTGCAGCGAGGCGGCCTATCCCTGATTTATTATTATTATTTTTTTTAAGTGGATATGGTCAAAGGCATTGGTTCCAGCACGCTCTGTTCCGACCAGAACTTATTTGTTTATCCAGAATCTGTTTACTTACTATAATATGATATCTGAATTTTAAATTTTTAATAATATTATTATGTCTAAAATAAAAGAATATGCACAACTTGCCAAAATAAAAAATCAAGCAAGATTTAAAAGAATCAGACTTGAATGCATATTGGCCACACAATGTTAACGCATGCATTTGAGTTCTAAACACACTATTATAGTATTATGCGTCAATTATGTATAATGCATACCGAGACGGAGTCATAAGTAGGACAAGAATAATTGGGTTCAAAAAGCTAATTAAATTTAGACTCATTAACTATACAGGTATTAAATTAAAAACAATTAATATGATAAAAGATAAAAAATAATATTCTCTTATGTAATTAAAAAGAATACAATAAAAACGGCATTCTTTTATATATAAAAAAAATTAATACTAAATATTAGATAATCAGATCAATGAAGCGAGTTTTTCTTAATTTACGGGTGTTCATATTTTGAAAGCGCATGATTCTTTGATTATCTACAACATTAAACAAAATTAAAAAAAAGGAAGGGATTAATCAATTTAATTTGTATATATAATAATACATAATTCAAGTAAATTAGAATTTAGGTTCTACAAAAGTAGAGGTATAAGTAAATTAGGGTTCTATAAAATTCAATCTCAAAAGACAATCCTAATAGAGCAACTCACATACAAAAATAGGGTTAATTAATGCTTAGTTGTTTACCACTGGAAATGACAAGTGACGGGCCCATGTACAGAGAGACAAAGGAGTCGGATTGCCACCTGTTGGAATCGGAGAGCATTGAGGTGCTTAGCACCTGTGAGTCGGAAAGGGTCAAGGTGCTCAGGTGCTCTCATTGTGTCTGGATTGGAGGAATCGCATGAATAAAATCACTGTGGATTATGTTTCATTCGAATTTATTCATGCGAGTCAGCATATGGAGTGGAGGGGAGAGTGCTATGGAATGCAAAGGAAAAAAAAATTAAATTGAGAATTATGGACTCTATTGTGGGTTGCTAAAAAATGTGGACTCAATAGAGCAATCCGCTATCATAATAAATAAAAAAAAAAAAAAAAAATTATCACATACAATGTATTTGCATTTGTTTACCTTAGATAAACATACCGCAGTAGCAGGGTTTGTTTGACAAAGACTGGACACTTTTTATATATTTTTGAACATATAAGTGGCTAATTAAGTGCCGATTTAAAAAATAATAATAATTTAGATGGGCCTATATTTTAATTAAAGTAAATTATGAATTATGAATCCTAAATAACGATCTGTATTCCCACTGGATCCAAATTAAATTAGTAATCTGCATTCCGCTAACGCAACCCATACTAAAGATTTGAGAACATGCATGCATGTCTATTAATTGGAGAATTTTACAAGTTTTAAAAAATAATTTATTAAGACGAATAGATGTAGTTCACTCCAAGTGAATTTTATATATAAACGTTATACTAACTATTAAATTGTTTAAAAAATAATCTATTAATCCGGATTCTCTGGTTTTTTTGATGCTCCTTAATTAATTTTTGTATCACTTTTTAGACATTTTAATTTATTAGTGGGTCTATTGAGCAATGCATCTACATCAAAAACCAAAGTCAATAATTATCAATAATACAAAAAAAAGGATAAATGTACAAAGTTTAAATTCAAGAAGGGTTTCAAGTGGTTTTATTATAATACGATTTAAGAACACACAAATTAACCATCCATATTACGTATTAACAAATTTCATAATTTCATGGTTCGATCGTATAATACAAAACCAAATGCTGGACATATTTACGTGCACATAAATAGGCCGATTTTTTTCTTTATGTATTTGAGTTTTGAATCATTAAATATTTAATACGGTACTGAAAATTTCAATGTATTTAAAATAGGACCATATTTATTCACGTGTTTATTTAAAATGAGAACGGAGTAGGTTTGATGAACATCATACCTAGTTTTGAATCCAATAAGCTCCAAAACTGTTCGATCCGTATGAAAATATATGCACACAAAGATTAAAGTAGATGAGCCCGAATTTTAAAGTATAATACGCGCATCTTAATGCATATCGGACGGTAATTTAATCCATCAAATCAAAGTAGGTCTGATGTCCATCCAACTTACTATTCTCTGATTTGAGATACAGTTTACAATATCAATGTTGCTTTGAAATTTGTCCAGAAAAAGATTTGAATAGTCCAGACTTCTCACATATCATCATATGAGGGCTTGTTCGGCTGCACGGTGGGAATTTATTTTTGAACTGAAATTTACTGTTCACATGAGAAAAAAAAAATTCAGTCTAAATCAATTTTATTTTTCTCAAATAAACAGTATTTTATGGGGAGCAACCGAATTTCAAAGCAAAGTTGGATGGCCATGCCGAGCACCAGCACCTGATTCGGTTCTGTTTGTACTTGGGTAGGGGCCAACAGATAATACAATAGAGTGGGACCCACACATTCCCAGTTTAACCGTGATTGTATGGAACAAAATATTTTTTTAATGTGGGTTCAGATCTACTTGTCAAGCAATTACAAAATCAGGCCACCAGAGTCCAAATTTCTGAATAGTTCTATGTAGTTATTTAAATTAATTTATTGTTCTGCATTTAGGGGTGAAAACGGGAATTTTTTTTTTTAAACCATAAATAAAAAATAATATTTTACCAAATCAACTTGATTGCTTTGGTTTTTACATAAACCATAAGAACCGAAATTGTATTTCGGTCAGAATTTTTTTTTGGACCGAAATGTCACTTTAGTCTGAAGTGTTTTCACAAGTTTTACTATCATTTTTTTTTATCGAAATATGTGAAAATGGTTCAGACCAAAATGTCGTTCAGTCCCGAAAAAAAATCGGACCGAAATGACATTTCGGTTCTTATAGTTTTTGTAAAAGGAAGCGTCTAATTGTCCATAGACTTTTGTCCACCATTTGTCCCCAGCTTTAACTTACGCGAATACTGTAAAACTACTTCTACATGCTGTATAATTATACAATATATCACATAAAATATATCAGTTAATCATAAAACATCTAGCAACTATTTGAAGTGGTCCCATGATAGATAAAAACAGATTGCAACTTGCACTATAAGACAAAAAAATTATACTTCCAAACTGTACTTTCGGATATTGCAGTTATAGGAAGTTATTGGCAGTTAATGTTAGTTATGAGTAGTTATTTTGACAAAAAACGTGATAAAAAGGCAAAATTAAATTTCCCGATTAATTTTTTTTTTCTCGATTTAATGAACACACAAATAAATCATCAAAATATTGAATACTGTAAAATTGATCACTTTACCTATAAAAATAAAATGTACAAACTATACAATTACAGACATGCAAAATTCACAGATGAAAACGATAAAATATAATGTTAAAAAATATCAACTTTCAATAATGTAAAAATATCAAGTTAAACTGTAAAAACAACACGTAAAAACTATAAATTTTTAACAATGTAAAATTACCAGATGAAAATGATTAAATAAAATTTAAAAAATATCAATTTTCAATACTGTAAAATTGTCAACTTAAACTGTGAAAACAAAACGTAAAAACTATAAAATTTCAATAATGTAAAATAAGCAAATGAAAACGATAAAACAAAATGTAAAAAATACAAAATTTCAATACTATAAAATTGTCAACTTAAACTATAAAAACAAAACATACAACCTACAAAAACCAATACTGTAAAATTGTTATATCTAAACTATAAATCAATTGTATGTATACAACATCCAGAACATTCAAAATAAAAAAGTAAAAAAATAAAAACAACAGTAGCTCAATACTGTAAAATGACACATCTTAAATACAAATATAACAATTCCAAACTATAATACACAATTACTCAACAAAACACATCAGTTCAACAACATCTGTTCAACACATCCATAATATTCACCACACAATACCAAACATAAGTATATTATTCAACATCCAAAATAGCGTCAAACAAATTATGGAAACTAAAACTTCTATATTAATAACCTCCTGTGAATATTGTTGGGATGAGTAAAAAGCCTTATCACAAGAACCACTCGTTCTTTCGAGATATCATCCTCCATACAAATAAAATAAATAATGTAACAAATTGGATTTATTATATGTAAGTACTGTAAAACTGTGAACTATATTCTATAAAACACTCTATGTATCATCTAAAGTGGTGAACTATATCATGTAAAATTGTGAATTATATATTGTAAACCTGTAAACATCAATAATAATAGATACTATAAAATAATGCATATATCATGTAAAAATGTGAACTATATCCTGTAAAAATACTCTACATATTTCACCAGATCTGTAGTGGTATATGTTAATTGACTACTTCAGAGACGACAAAATACCGTCGTGTTCTTTTTTCTAAGGTGAAATCGAATACTGTAAAACAAAATATAGAATCATGTAATTTCGTACATCAGACAATTCAAAACAACGACATAAAGAAAATGAACTATGCATTTCAAATCAGACTATTAGATAATGCGATATCCATTATTGAATAGTAAATGATACAATTAAAATTCAAATCAATGTTCATATAATGCATACATGCCTGAGACTACATCAATTCAAATGAAACTTCAATAAAAGCAAGAAAATCATGATTATCAATTCAAATCAATAGAAGGAACGAAACTTAAATAGATTAGTAAATAAACAAGTTGTTTTCAATACTGTAAAACCACAAAATGCATATTGTAAAACTACAAAGTGAATACTGTAAAACAACCCGATTATGCTCCAGATCGCCTCGCTCTTATCTCTCTTCTTCATATCGTTTCGCTCTCATCTCTCTCCACCAGATTGCTCCTCCAGATCGCCTCTCTTAGATCATCTCTCTCCATTAGAATTTATGAGAGATGCCGGAGAAGTCCGTCAGAGAGAAGAAAGAGTCGACAAGTAGTGGCGCTTGTGAGCGGTGAGTAGTGGTGTTGCCGTTGAAAAATGAACTGTAGGAGAGGAGACCGTTCAGATCTGCACGATCAAGAACCCGTCGAAGAAGAGACCATCAAAGGAGAGGTCGTCAGAGGGAAGGGATTGAGGAGAGGAGAACCGCCAAAGAAGAGGAAAACATCTAGCATCTAGAGAACTTCGATTAGTGGTGCCGGGTCCGATCGGTGGTGGATTAGCGAGATAGGCAGACAGAGAGAACTCCGATCAGTGGTTCTGATCGGTGGTGCAGGGTCTGATCGGTGGTGCCGGGTCCGATCATTGGTGCCGCGCCTGATTGGGATGAGAGGAGTGGAGGGATTCCAATTGGAAATTTGTACGGGAGAGATCTGGAAAGAAAAGAGGATGGGATCAGAAATTTTAAAAACGATTAAATAGCCTTAATGAGGAAAGGGAGAGAAAGGAAGGTTTATCCAAGTAGTTGTCGGACCGTTAAAATCCGTTAGAATTGGATAAAATTCGTTAGTGGACAAATCGTGGACAGATAGAGGTGGATAGAAACATTTTCTCTTTGTAAAAATAAAATCAATCAAGTTGATTTGGTAAAATATTTTTTTTATTTATAGTTTAAAAAAAATCTGAAAAAGGAACGAATAGGAATGGATAGTGGTAAAACTATATCCATATTTATATTTTAAAGAGCGGATACAGATACAGGTACAGATTCAAATACATATTCAAAATGAATAATTGTTAGATAATTAAGTTATATGAATATTAAGATATAAATAATAATTAATAAATTTTAAATATGAAAATAAATGAATAATTGTAAGTTGATGGAGAGATTGATGTTAGAAAGATGAAAGATATTCTATTGATATAATATATAAACAAAATAAAGAAGTGGTAACAAAAATAGTGTAATTTAGTAGTTTGAAGCTTTGTTGCTTAAACCCTCACCAACAAAAATAGTTTGGTACATGGGTTCAAATTCCTTTGAAAGCAAATTTAAATTCTCTTATACTAACGGGTCTGTATGATACTATCGGTATTCGAATCCGGATCTCCTATTTGATAAATATCCTAATTTGTATCCGTTGGATAATCCATATCCGTTTACAGTCTATCTGCATTGGCTCTGCAGTGTAAACTAATAAATATTGAAATGTTTTATTATTTAAAACATCACCCAGCTGTTGTGCTATTTGTTATATCATCACAAACAACAAAAAGGTAAATCTAAAATAATTTTATACCCCATCAATATATAAATATTTATATAGAATTGTTCAAGTTAAGTGATAATATTTGAGCGCTTACCTCTAAATTGGAAAACTCGTTAAAAGTATACAAGTGTGGGAAAAACTATTCAAAAAATGAACACAGAGCTTTGATCTAGATGTGCATTGTTGGTAGGGCCGGTTCCGAAAATTTTGAGATCCGAGATGAGAGAAAAGTTTGAACTCTTTATATATATAAAAGTTTGGGTTATAATATTTTATTTATTTTTAATATATACATTTTTTTTCGGCCCTCTTGGATCTTGGAGTCTGAAATTATCGCCCTGGATGTCCTACATCAGAGCTGGGCTTGATTGCTGGAGAGATGGTTTAAAATTCAGATAATAATTTTTTTGTGAATAATTTAAATCAGAAGACTTGATGCTCCTTTTTTTTCTTAAAAAAATAGGCACGATATCTAATAAATTTGGTCAAGAAATTTTGTTAGAAGATCTAAATTAGTTGTTGAATTCTAATTTGTTCTCCAAAAAGTTTGTTGAATCTTTAATTTGTCTCAAAAATATGACTCTATTTTTTGTGATGGGAATATATTTTTGCCAGTACTAATATATTTTAGCAACGAGAATAATGAAATCGACATTTTTAATTTGGTTTAGGAAAGAAAAGACAACACAATAACTTGATTAGAAAACAAAATTATATTTTGTGATGAATTAATTAATTTTCCATGCAAAAAAAATATTCATGATGAAATAAAAAAATTGCTTTACGAGACCAAAAATTTGGAAATGGATTGAAATTTAGTTAAGAAGATAAAAATACAAAAATATACTTCAATACTGCAATTTAAGCAAGATGTTTTTACAAAATAGCAAATTATGTTATCTGAACTAGTAAGGCTACCATACATTGCAATGCATAGGTATTTTTGTACATTGGACTATAAATCACTGGATTTAAAGTCCAAATAACCGATCCAAACCGTTCATCTGGTTCTCCGTATTAATATGTCTTTGGAGATCAAATTTTATATATTTTTTAAATTATTTTACTATTTTTTTAGATTTATTGAAAATTATTTTCTTATGGTACAGATTTGTCTGAAAAACAATAATTTTTAATAAATCTAAAAAAATAGTAAAATTTTTCCAAAAAATGTAAAATTTAGTCTCCAAACACATATTAATATGAAGAACAAAATGAACGGTTTGAATTGGTTATTTAAACTTTGAAACTAGTGATTTATAATTTAATGTACAAAAATACTTATGCATTATAATGTATAGTAGCCTTACTCTTATTACATATACGAAGAATCAAGTATACAACTTTTGGAAATAAAAAAAATTGCACATTTCTATGATATTTCTGGGCACCATAAGGAGGGCCACACCAGTTCCTATTATATTGAGCCCTGAACAAAAATATTTTAAATTTAGCCAATTTCAATAGAAAAAAAAAATATATCGAAAATGATGTCGATCGAATTTGATAGATAATTAGAAAAAACAAGAATTAAATTTTGGTTATTCCTGACATCAAACCCATCCATAGTAATCAAATACACAGTTAATTCACGAATTATTCGCGTTTAATTCATTTTTTCAATGTTTTCGAACCGAACACCGAATAAAATGCAACAAAATGTATAACACATTTTATTCGCAAATAAAACACGTATGATACGCGAATCACAAATTATTCACGAATAAAACGGAATTAATTTTTTTTTGTTAATTTCCTTTTTATGGATTTTTTGGATTTTTTTTTGCTTCATGTGTTACTGAATTATTCCTAAATCAGGAATTTTTAATCCACTAAACTGAATCCTAACTATTCATTTGTCACTGTCTCTTTGTAACTTACCCATCTACTTGACTGCTTCCATTTCATGAAAGCCACAGAATTGGATACACAAATAGAGTCCATAGAAGACCAGAGAGACAGATGGAGACGTGCCATCCACGTACACCTTTCAGGAGAACACGCTTCAATTGTAAAAAAAAAGGAACACGCTTCAGTTGCATTATTACATATAGGTACCCATAAACCTCCTTATTCTAATTTTATCATTCGATGTTATATTGATTTTTTTTAAAAGCTTAGTAGTTAGTAGTGACTAGTGTTCTAAATAGCGCGCTATAGCGTTTTTGGACCATAAACGCTAAGTTATGGCATAATGACGTTCTATTTGAGCTACGGGCGCTATAGCGGTAATAGCGGTTTGCTATGCAACATGAGTTTTTTTTTTTTTCAATTTATATGGGCTTTAAATAAAGGCTCAGATTGGATTTTAACCGTGATTTTTTTTTTTGCAATTGACGTACTAAGCTTTATATTAAACTATTAAGTATTTAATGAGAGATCCATCGAACGAAATCAAAATAAGGAAGCTACAGCGAGCTATGCAACATGAGCTATTTTTTTTTCTTTTATTTTCAATTTATACGGACTTTAAATAAAAGGCTTAGATTGAATATATTAAGATATTTCTTGAAGTAACAAAATGATACTTACTATATAGTAGTTTGAATATTTTGAATAGATTAAGGAGTTTGGCTAGTATAACATCAGTGTCATTTCAGCCTATATAACACAAACTCTAAAATCTATCAAATTGACTTCGAACGACTAATCCAAACCGTTCAAACCGATTTACATTATGAGTGATGCGTTGATATACAATTTTTTTTTATATATTTTTGAGTTATTTTAGTATCAAATCAAGCGGTAAAAATATTGAAAAATTAATGTATTAAAATTAACTTAAAAACTCACATATTTGACCTCTTAACTTAATACTAAATAAATTTGAAAAGTTATAAATTTTGCATGTAAATGCACAACTAATGAAGTAGATCGGTTTGAACGGTTTGGATTCACCGTTTGAAGTTGATTTGATAGGTTTTAGAGTTGGTGTTATATAGGTTGAAATGACACTAATGTTATACTAGCCAAACTCTAGATTAAGATAGTTAATTATGCCATTATGTCTAAGTTATTTTGAAATTTAAATAGAAAAAATATAGATTATGTCATGATGTTGAATATATTTTGAATAAAAAAAGATCAATAGTTTATGATATTAGTATTACTATGGATATTTTGAGTCGCAATTTGGACTTTATATTGGTTCAATATGAATATTATAATTTCTTAATCAATTTGATATTATTTATTGTTATATAAGACTTGGATAATGTTGATATTTAGTATAAATATATGATATAATTTTTATAAAAATAAAAAAATGCTATGTAGCATAGCTTTCATTATAGCGACGCTATTCGCTATAGTTTTTTTTGTATGCTTCTCGCTATGACACAATAAACGCTATTTAGAACCTTGGTAGTGACTATTCCGATATAATGTTATGCTAATGTTTTTGCTATTTAGTTTAATATTGAAATTCGCAGAATCCTTCTAATGTTTTTGCCATTACATAAATGTTCCTTACTAACCTCCTTATTTTAATTTTATCATTGCATGTTATTATATTAATTGCTAATCAGTTTAATACTAAAACATAAAGCTCATCATGGTAATTTTAAATAAGTAGAGTAAAACACCATATAAACATTGGATCCACTATATAAAATTTTCATGTAAGCTATTATTATAGTTAGTTATTGGTTTATTACTTTATTATAAATCAAAAATAAAATTTTTAACAATTAAAAACATGACTATTTTTCCCTTTTTAAATCAAATCACTGAACTTATTCAATGATACAAACATTCAGCTGCCCTACCTAGGGTTTTCAAACGGTCAGTTCGATTCAAACTGAAGTAAAATAACCAAATTAAAATTTTCTTTAGTTTTCAAAAAAAGAACCAAATTAACCTATCAACCGATTAAGAACCGAACCAAACAAGCCGAAGTAAACCTATTGGTACTATTATTAACAAAAATAATATATTGCCATAAACAACTATTGAAGTTCGGTTTAATTCGGTCCAGTTTGATTTAATGAAATTATTATAACACTAATAAAATTAGAGTCGAACCAATATAAACCGATCGATTTGATTTAGTCAGTTTTAAAAAATCTAAACCGAACCAATCTATTTAAGCCGAAATATTCCAGTTCAGTTTAAAACCGAACAAACTGAACGTTTGAACACCGCTAACTCTACCTAATGCATGAGATAAAATGTCTTTATTCATTTTTTTTTTGGAGAGAGAGAGAGAGCGAGGGGTCTAACCGAATTTTTAGAGAAATTCAAAATTCTTCGCAACATATGCTTAGAGCATCTACATTCCTGAAACTATTAGAGTTTCTAATCTGACGTGGCAGTTTCTAATCCAGTTTCAGAGATGTGAGAGAGTTTCTTATTTAGAAACTATGTATGAAAGTTTCTTATTAAGAAACTGTTTATAAACTCTATGTTGGCCAAATGATTGGCTCAAATTGTTTCTCCTTTTTAATTTGTTGCTGATGTGGCTTAATAGAAACTCTAAAATGAGTTTCAGGGATGTGGAGGTTAAAAATTTTAGAGGCCATAATTTCTAAAAAGTAGTTAACAGTTATTTACAAACCCTTGTGAGTTTTAGGGATGTAGATGCTCTTATTAAGATACTTGCAAAGTGGATTTTTTTAGTAAAATTTGTTTTTCCCACTTTATCTCAAATTTCTTCAGTATAATATTGTAAAATACTGTAACCTTGTTATTTTAATAGAAAAATGATGTGGGTCTAGATTTATTTATTTTTCTCAAAAAAAAAAATTCATATAAGAAGCACATATAGCACAGTTTGCTAAAGTATTATATTTTTGTACAACTGGTTATAGGTTGAAAAAAAGAATTTAGTGTTATATATATTAGAAGCTATTCTTGTAATTACAAATTTCATACAGAACATTTCAACTAATTAATTACGCAAAGTTGAACTAAGTTTAATACAACAAAGAGGTAGGACTAAAATAAGAATTCAAACTCTACGAGGGTATATTCGAAAATGTTTCCAGCTTCAAAAGTTCAAAGAGGTCCCTACCGCTCCATCTCGAGTGCGAATCCCGTGAGATATCTCATATTTTGCGTGACCTACGTGTCCGGTGCCTATTCGGGGATAGCACAGGGACCCAGTATTGTTTGAGAATTGAGATTCGTGTAGAACGTCTTTGAACAGTTGAGATTTTCCAAAAAGTCACGTAAAATATGAGATATCTCAGAGGATACGAATTCCTCCATCTCTCAGTCTCCGAGATTTTGCAGCAAAGGCGCGAACTACACGACGAACTAGCGGTACAGCATTGCTTATTTCAGCCCAGTATTCTCTCTGACACCCATCTTATTTCAAGTTTTCAACTGTTCTTTTTAAGCACTCACCTTACCAGTTACCAGTTACCACCACACCACAGAGCGTAGAGAGAGAAAGGAAGGTGAGAAGAGAAAAAGAGAAAGAGAAAAAGAGAGAGAGAGAGAGAGAGAGAATGGGGGCAGAGGAGAGGCAAAATGGCCAAGGTGGGTGTATAGCGATTCGATCGTTCCCACCTCCTTCCATCTCTCGCTGCACCATAGGCGGCTCTTCTACTACTACCTCTGGTACACTTTTGCATTTTAGTCCATCAATATTTGTCTTTTTGCTTCATGAACTCAGGCTCTCTTCTAAGTTCTAACAGTATAACCAAAATCCACCATTTCTCCTTTTTTTTTTTTTTTAATTACATTCCTTGTCTGATTCTGTTTTCAGGCTCATTTTCTTTTTTAAATTGAAATTAATGGGTGGTAATTTGGAAATCACCTTTTCTCTTCCTAATAGTATAGTTTTAAAAAAAATTAGTCGTTAAAACTTTGTATAATTGTTCTCTTAAGGATAAAGATCGGACCTTTGATAAATTTGTCATGTAATTATTCCTTTCTTTTTCAGAAAAGACAATCTATGTATTAAAGTATTATTTAAGCGACAGTATTAAAAAAATTAGGAACAATAAACGAGGCTGTAGGGTCGATGCCCCACCTAATCTGGTATGTTTGGTACTAGATCTTAACTCTACCTTTTTAAAAATGTCTAAGGCCCTTTTCAAAGATTTGGTGAACCTATTATTGTGATGATTGGATGGGAAATATAATGTTACTAATTAGGGATATACTTCTAATTTTCAATCCAACCTATTTTTTTTTTTCTCCTTTCAAAGAGGCCAACTTTACTTTGACAACGTTTGGCAACTTTGAAACAATTATTTTATCAAATTGCTGGGTTTTATGACATAGATTCTGTTCTGCAAAACCCTCAAGGTCTACATAATTTCTTGTGCAAATTTAGGAGAATGTTGTCGGGTAAGAGCATATAATGTTGGCAAGACAGTGCTATGGTTTTAGGCAATTTAATTTTGCCATTTTCCTGAACTGATGATCTTATCATCTAAAATAAAATAAAAAATCATATTTTATTTTAAACTTGTGGAGTTTTCTATTGCTAGATGATGCTACATGTGGGTCACCAAGATGGATTGGAAAGAGTCTGTCTTGTGTTTGTATTAAAAGAAAGGGAAATTATGAGCGCATATGTATGACTCTTACGCCTCAACAGGTAATGTTTTTCTCTTTGGTTGTATATTAGGAAAAAAAAATGTATAATGGAAGTTTTCATCTTCTGATTTTTTTTTCTCCTTTGTGTTAAATATAGAACGAAAGGTTACAGAGGCTGAAGCACCGGATGAAGGTGTACTTTGATCCATCTAGACGGGATCACCAGGTTATCTCACTTTATACATTTATTGTTTGTAAATAAGAGCATGTGCATCTCTGTGGTTACAAAAGATGACCTCTTCTGCCACATCAACAACCTTTACAATTATCCTTAATTTAATATAAAGTCATCTTCGTCCCTGCAATTCATCCCCAATTTCAGTTCTTAAGATCCATTTATTTTTGTAATATATTTTATTTTTACATCCTTGCCAGGGGCGGATAGAGTAAGAAGGTATGGGGGTCAATTGACCCCCATTTATTTTCAATTTTTTTGTAATTATACATAATTTTCTATATATTTTAGAGTAAAATGCTACGGGTACTATAAAATTGACCCCCATACCTTGAAATGAAAGTTTGGCTCCGCTTCTGATCCTTGCAATAGGGTTTGCAGATCAATTGCAAATGATGATGTGGCAATTCCTGCCAGATTGCTAAAATAGTAATTGTTTACATCCTGCAATTGATTTGCAATTGAGATGCACATGGTCTAATAAAGTTGTGAAGTAATATGATATTATGTACCTGTAATTTCTGAAAGTCCATATTTTTTGAATTAATAAAAAAATCATAATAGGAAGCATTAAAGGCTCTTTGGCATGCTACTTACCCAGATCAAGAGCTTGAAGGTCTGATTTCTGACCAATGGAAGGCAATGGGCTGGCAGGGACGGGACCCATCTACTGACTTCAGGTATCCAAGTATAAAGAGTAAATAAATAAAATTATACTGGTTCCTTCATATACAGGTGTATAATGTTCTAATAGATAGATCTATACATTATTAGAGGTGCCGGATTCATTTCATTGGAGAACCTACTCTTCTTTGCAAAGACATTTTCAGTAAGACCTTTTCTTTGCACTAAATAATGCTTTGCCTTAATTTCTTTTTAATTTGTTCTTTGTGGAGTCCTATTATTTGTTAATATTTGTATTTTTTTAAGACGTCATTTCAAAGACTGCTGAACAAACAAGGAGGGAAGAGAGCTACATGGGAGTACCCATTTGCGGTGGCTGGAGTAAATATAACATTTATGATCATGCAAATGCTCGACCTGCAATCTAGTATGTGGTAGTTTTACCTAGTTTACTCCGATATTTTCTTTATTATCATGTAATGAACTAAAGGCTTTTGCTGGCCTAGTAGTTACAGTTGTATGCAACAAGAATGGCCTCCCTTAGGTTGTAATTTAAACCTCCATGGGGTCAATAAATATGGATTTGGGAGTTATAGCCTTCTTCATTTTCCCCTCTTTTAAAATTTAGTGGTAATTTTAAACTACAGACTTATGTGACCTCCGTTGCTGAACTGTCCATCACCTTTTCACAAGGGATACTTCATGTTGGAACCAGTGAGTAGGTCACAGTTGGTGGGTTCATCCTGGCCATGGCAAGTATGAGTTTATCATTGGTTATGTTAGGGTTTTACATTTTAAAAGAGGCAATACAATGAATAGAATCTGGTGGTCAGAATTATAATTCTAGTGTCAACTATGGGACTGATAAAAATTGTACATGACGAAATATTAATACAAATTAATCAGTACTGGTATTAATGCATAATTGAGTACCATTTGCTACCATCTATTAGTTTATCAGTTTCTCTGAAACTGCTTCTTACTGCAAAATTTCTTCCTTTTTGCAAAACAGCACCCATTTTTTATTCTTATTTGCAGAAAAAACAGATAGTTTTATTTAGTGGGGCCCTTGAAACTAATTGCATTGGTTGTCAGAAAACATACAAAAGATACTAGTAAGGGACTAGGTATTTAGTCCCTTACTAGTAAGAGGCATTCTCTATAATACCTCTAATTCAAATTAATCCTTTTCTAATTCCTTTGCTCCTCTGTGTTCTCTCATGTCTCAGAATTTGAGCACCCTTGGTTAATGAGAAAAAGAACCCAGTTTTGTCGGAGCTAACTTGTTCAATTTAGCATATTTAACACATTAGATATTATCCATTGAAGCATTGCTTGCCTAACAAGGGTCTGTTCTGTAAATACAAGAGACCTGGCATATATCGTGCAAATATGGTGAAATAGTGTGGTATCTTTTGCATAAAAACCTAAATTTTTTAAATCTTTATAGAAAATCATTTAATGCGTTTTCTTTTAACCCATGTATATTGCAGCTAAGCCGAGAACCTTTGTTAGAGCTATTTTTGTTCAAATGCTCTCAGGTAAATAGATGTGACCAAAATATTTATCAAATCTAAAGATGTTTGTCTCTCGTAATGCCTTGGTTTATAAATATTGTTTCATGCTACAAATTTGTACCTTTTTCAGAGGATGAATGGGCATTTGATTTACTTTATTGTGTTGCCTTCGTGGTATTGGACAAACAATGGCTTGAAAAGAATGCCTCCTACATGGATTTCAATGTACTATTGTTTTCCCCTATATTTATGAGTTATTGTACCAGTTGTTTCTTCCTGTTAACACAACTGACCTGTATGGTATTGTTCAATTATTGAATAGAACCTCTCAACTTTTTCTAAAATTGCTGAACTTTATATTGAAACCTCAGTGCACTTGTTCAATCACAACAGGCCCAAATAAAAACAAAAAGCGGAAAAGATGTTTTGGATACTACTTACCAGGTCATAAATTATTAAAACTTTTTGACAGTGTATGTCATATCCTTATTAACACCTTGGTTTGAGAACCAAATCAACATGTTAATTGATAAAGCCTTAAACTTTGTTTTGAAGGAGAAATTTAAGTTCAGATTGTTCAAATATGTCTCATTATATTATTAAAGTTTTGTTTGCTTGTGTTATTAGGAGGTTCTGAGATCGACTCGAGTGCAACTAGAACGGGAGCTTCTATTGGATGATGTAATGCGGATTGAAGATATGCCCTCTTATAGTAACCTCTCTTAGTTTCTTCACTTATTCTCTCCAACTGAATTGATTCTAAATTGTACAGTTTTCATGGTTTCTGTTTTATTTTTTTTCACCCCTTTGCTTTGAGAAACGTTTGGTGGGGAACTGGTGCACTGATGTTGGCTGTACTCGTACCGCTAAATTAGTTTTGGCTCAATTCAATTTGTGATGTTTGTCAAAATGTCTTGATGAATTGGAGAAATTTTTTCATGAAAACATCCGTGGTTAGGAACTGAATCAATTTGTGTATAGCATGACCTGCATATGCAGTTAACGTAAAAAATAAAATGTAATACGTAATTAATACTCTCCAAGTCATTGTTTTAGAAATTAATAATTTCGTAGACTCTTAGTTATTTGGAAGTGACACTAAATCCCAAAATTTTTATTTATACCATATTTAAAAAATAGACCAAAACACTCCAAATTGTGGGGATTTTGAAAAATACCCTCATTCTCAAGGGATCGCAAATTAGTTTGGGGGCTTCTCAAAAACCTAAATATATTTAATATTACAGTTGTTTTTGGGGTCCGCCATGTCAATCGGTGCCCCACCAAGAATGAGACCGTAGAGGCTCTGGTATTTTTTGAAATCCTCTCAAAACATGGTTTTTTGGTTTATATTTTTTTTTAATATGGTATAAATAAAAATTTCGGCAAAATTCCACTAACATGTTATAACGTATAGATTATACTAATCAACTGAGAATGATGTTAGCAAGAGAGGAAAATAACAAAGAAAAATAATATAAGAGGGGAAAATAATGTCATCTAATGATTATTGTCAATAGAACTTTTCATTAAAAATTCATTCTAAAAAAGAAAAAAACTTTAAAATTAGAAAGAAAAGAAATTTTAATACGCGAGATTTAGTGGCATTGCGAACAAGGTCTTTATATTAATCATAATTGATTACACATAAAATAAGGCTTTTAAAATAAAACCTTTTGGAAAAAGAAAACAAATTGACTAAAAAAATTCAAGTGTTTTTCAGAAAGTTGAAAAAGAATAATTAAAAGGAAAAATTAAGCTTTAGCTAATTAAGTATTGCTTATTTTGACCGAATTTCACTAGTGTACACTCTTTAATATATGCTTAAATGTAACTTCATTCATATTTCTAACCCTTTAGTTGTGCTTCAATGACTTGTAACAATTCCATTTTAATTAGCAATTGGTAAAGAAAATACAACTTCACATCTCTCTCTTGAAGGCTAATACTGCACCAATAATTCTAATTTTATTTCTATATATTAATGAGTTAAATTATGCATCACAACATTCATACATGTTCGAAACAGTTTAACACCGCAAATTTGTGCGCTAATCATTCAAATTGCATGAACTTATGGATTTAATGCAATGAATGACGAGGGGGGACAATAGTGAGTTTAAATATATTCTATTTTACATCATTTATCATCTGCAAATAATGACCAATGGAAAATGGTTGGGGTTTTTGTCCAAAACTATTTGGACAAAGTCTCATCGCAAATCGGGTTTAATCCGTCCAATCTATGCTGAAATTTGCACAAATGGTTTAGATTTACATAATTATTTAAGTTCATTAAATTTTATGTCCATTCCCACAAACCTCAACACATATTTGATAGTTCGAGCCCGACTTTAGATAAAATTTGTTCAAAACCCTTCTAACAAAATTCAATTTCTATAAACATACTCTAGTTAAAGAACCAACATTTGGTTTGTGTGAGATGTCATAGATTTGAAATGGGAATAAAAGTTCTTTATAGACATCATCTATAAGTTAGAAGAGGAAGACCAGATCTGCGTCTTTCTATATCAATAAAAAAAAAAAAATTACTCTAATTAGCTAATTCTTGGGCTGAAATTTCTTTAACAGTAGCATTGGACTATCAGAAGAAGCCTGGTCAGACATATTTACCTTTCCTACTCACTATCTGCAAAGAGTAATTCAGTGAAAACAATAGTGATTTAACTGTTTGATTACTAATAGACATTTTTGTTCAATTGATTCTTTTCGATGCATCCGAACCTTTGGCGTATACATTATAAACATCTTTTTAAAACCTTTTATTTCAATTATAAAATCCGATTATAATAATTCCGTAACTTGTTCTTTCATAAATATAAAATTTTGTGGCTCGAGTGCTTGCTAACAAGTTTGGCATATTTGATAATCTATCAAAAATTATAAAACATGAACCAATAAAATATTCAGATTGTTAAATACACCATAACACACAATCTCATCATTTTTTACATACATATAAATAATTCCAGTGTTAGATTTCAAAATTTGAGTTTCATTTTACATAACTAGCCCTTGTGCTTAGGAGTGTAAACACTAAACATGCCAGATTGGTCAGATTTTATCGAGATAAAAGTTGTCAAAACAATTTACAAAAGGTTACATATTTTTCAATCCATAAATAACTAAGCATAAATTAGCACCAATAAAAGGCTTCTTTCCTTTCCTTTTATCTTTTATTTTTTCTAATGGAACAAGGACTTCAACCAACAGAGAGTATTGCACAGATATCAAAATCTTCCACGGATTTTCACAGGCTACAAAATAAAGAAAACGAACATCTAATCAATACAAGAAGACTTGCTGTAGTTCCCATAACAATAGGAAAAGGCTTATGAGCTGGCATTCGGCATTACTAGAATCACTACCAACGATATTGTTTTCATTTCTCACTCATTTTCTGATTGAAGATACCGGTTCTTTTATAGAATGTCAACACTCTTCTGGTTTCTTACAAGGTACTCCCTTCACTGCATGCCTGCAATGAAACCTAAAAGAGGGAAAGGGAACTTATAGAAAATAATTACAAAACTGATTTAAAATAAAAGGGCCAAAGGCAAATTGAGAAAATCCGACTTGTGAAGGAAAATTTAGCAGCAATTTGGTACTTGCTGAATTCAGCTATTACTGGTAATTATTGCCACATCTTCATATTGACTTGCTCTCATCACATGGAAAGACACACAAACACAAAAGGAAAAGAAAACAGGGAAGAAACTCGGTTTGGTGCTGCTACAGTAGGACAAAATACGACTGCCCAGAGCACTCTAGATACTGTCCTGAAAGGTGCTATTTGTGAAGTTGAGCATTTATAAAGAGAAAAGTGGCCCACAGCAAGTTTGGAAGAGAAAAAAAAACATGAAAAAAAAAATTAATTAATGGAAGCGGAGACCCAAATCGGTTGATGTCCACTTGGAACCGTCTGATTTGCTTCATGATTCATGCGCGCCACTTCAATATTCGTGGGTACCAAGCGCGCATGAATCATGAAGCAAATAGGATGGTTCCGAGCGGACATCCAACCAATTTGGGTCCAATGCCCATCGGATGCGCCCCACTTCCTTAATTAGGAAAGCTGTAAAATTAAGCAGAAGGTACATACCAGATCACATCATCCAGATCTGCGAAATTATGACAACTGTCATTATCACCCTTTTGTGAAGCCACAACTCTACACTTTATGTGCAACCCCCATTGTATAGCCTGAATTAAAAAAAGTCCATTTTTAGTAACCTATTATTGTCTGGTATACAACCACCAGGCTGATACCTGTACAAGATTTAGCCATGATCACCCCATCAAACATGAAATGAAACACAAAAGCAAAAGGAACATGAGTAAGAAGGACAGCAAGAACTATACCTTTTTGCTGTACCGAAAATCACGCTTTGGTAGGAAATGAAGAGGCATGTTGAAATTGGAAGGGCACTTGATTAAGAGAAATAATTTTGAAATTCCTTTTGAGTGAGAACATAGAGTTGATAAAGATAAGAGTTAGCATGATACAGAAAGAAATAGGGAAAGACCATGACTATCATAAATATGAAAAATTGTTAACATAGAACTTTACTATCTTTCATATTTAGTTGAGTAAACTTTTTATTTTGCAATTGCAGGCACTGGTCAATACGGGCACAGTACCGGTTTTTGGCAGGTAATCTTTACTACATTCCCAAATTAGCCTGTTGATAATAAGACTTATACACCTTAAAGTCTATAGGATGAATAGAACTTTTTTGAGGCCCTTATATGCATCGCATTGAATTGATTGATAGTAACCTTCTGAACTAACAACTCAATGACTGGTTGCATTAGATTTTGTATCAAACCAAGTTTGATATGTAATCTTAATTGAAAGTCAACTTAATCTTAATTCACAAGCATGTTAATGCATATAAATAATTAAAAATTAGTTCAGTTGGCAATACAAATATGTTTTAAAATTTTGAGGTGTCATATAATCATATCCTTGCAATATCTACTTCAGTGTCAAATTTGCTGAATTAAATCCTCATTCCTAGCAACTATAAAATGCTAATCCTGCACAAGAAGAATAATAACTAAATAAAATAACTCGTGTATGGCTATGATCTTGGGAATCACTCAGTTTCCAAGTGATTTTGCAGTTGCAAAGGGTGGAATTGCAACTTTGATCACAGGATATGCTAATTAATAGTTATTGCAGCACTAACCCATATGTGTAGAGCTGCCAGCACCATTGGACACTAAAGCACGAATAGCCTGCCAAAATCCAAGAAATCATGTTTAAGTAGTCAAATGTAAACAAAAAACATGGCAGAAGCAAGTATTTTTCTCATTTTGCTAGTCAATTCTGCCATTGAAAATTTAACAGGAGATGGCTTAAAATTTTACACATAAAGCCTTCAGTTTCCTGTATCTCAGTACCAAAAGTCCTTGGTCCTTTTGGGTAGGCTTGGTTGTTGTTGATGTATTTAAGCAGTAAAGTTTTTTTTTAGTTGTTACCATATCAGGAGAGAGTTTAATGGAGCAGGAAAATTATGATATGCATTTATGAATCGACACCAAACAGAAAAAAAATAAAATAAAATAAATCTCCCAATAGAATTAGGATGTGGTCCAGCTTTTGGGTATTCGGTTTCTACATAAACCAAACACACAAAAAAGAGGTGCATCAGTAAAGCATATATAATGACATAGTACAAATAATTATAAATAACACTATTCATCAGTATATGATTACATAAAAAAAAAAAAGATGCTGCAGGCACATATTTGCTTCTAGTGAACATAGTATGTGTACCGACAAGATTTTTTTTTTTTTTTTCAGAAAGAGACAAAATTATACGGGGTTTTAATTAAATTAAATGATAATAATAATAAATGTTATTGATTTATGATAAAATTGCCCCCTCTATTATATATTTTCTGGCTCCGTCACTGAATTTAAACCCCAATTAGCCCAACTAAAGCTCATCTGAGTCCATTGTGCAATATCAGCCTCAATTTTGTTCCTCATCTGTCTAATTTAAGACAATTTTCAACAGTCTAGCACAATTTGCTTTAACAAACATAAATTGAATTTATCCATAAACCAATTCCTTTTTACATGAAGGAAGCCCACCTTTTTAGAAAGAGTTTGAGCAACCTTGCTAACGACCCCCTCTCTTGAAGTGCTGGAACCAAACTTCCCTACAGCAAATCGCATGCTGTACACATATAGTGGCCTCACAAGGCTGCCTCCAATCACCAATCGAACTTCTTCAATGATAGAGATACTATCAAGAGCTTCTTGCAAAGCAGAGAGCTGATTTGAGATTCCCTTCATTAATTTCTCATGTTTTTTTATCTCATTCTTCACCTCCATTTTTCTCGTGTTATGCTTTCTTATCTCAGATGGCTTTGATTCTGCCAATGCTGGACCCGATTCTGCCTACAATTTAGAGCTTGCTTTAGATGTTAAAACGACAGCTGATAATTCTGGTAGACTTCAAAGACGACAGCCTAATCAAATACCTCAAAAATTGAGGTAGACTTCAAACAGAATATTCAACAATATATAAAATTACATACATACCAAACTTTCAAGCTCTTGCTTGAGAGAAGCAAATCCATTTTCCAAGTCTTGCAAAATCCTGATATAACAGGAAATTATCATATGAATTAGAAAGAGCAAATGAATTTTGGATAAAGCCTGGCAACTAAAGGCAAGGTCTTGTCAGATCCAAAGTCAGCAAAAACTGAAATTCTCTTTTCTCCTAATTTTGGATAAACCTAAGAGTTATACTTCTCAAGTTTGACAACTGGGATCCTTTTTACCCGAAAACCTCATGATTTCTCATCCCTAGTTTCCTACGGCCTCATAAATGGGTCACTGGAACAATGAAATCTGTGTATAAGTATACAGTGAAAACAAGTGAGGAGTAAATAATTTTAATTGAGGCATGTTGAATAATCAAGGCTAAATTCCAGACTTAAATTGGACAAGAATACTTAATCGGCCATAAAAAGGGCTAATTTGACCAAAAATTACAAAAAAATTAAAAATCATCTTCTTAACCATACAATGTGCATACGTCCTTAAGTGAGGGGTGTGTGTGAGTGAGTGTGTCTGAGAGAGACAGAGAGAGTACAAAGCATACACTGGGATTTGGCTGTGCATGAAGAGAACGAATCCAATCACCTCCTTGACAATGTGAAATACCTCGGCTCTGGCAAGCGCCTCCGACTTCGTCTCAATCTCCGAAAACCCTAACCCTGACCCATCTTCGCCTCCTTCTCCACTGGATTCCATTACCTTACCGAGGGCAAATTTGAATTATACGGCGGAGGGAAGGAGAGGAGAAATAATAAATGTCTGAAGATTTTATTTGGAAATGATTGGAACCAGCGGTGTACTTCAGTAAAACAGACAAATTTACGGTTTGAGATTAACTCTCAGATCCTTTAAGATTCGGGCTAACGCAGGTGCAGTATTCGTGCCAAGTTAAAATTAACGGTCCAGATCCAATAATCCTAAAAGATTCTCTATTACGGTACTGGTGAGGATCTGAATTCGGGAATTCACATCCCCTCGGGTTACCGAATTCGTATCCTCTGAGATATCTCAAACTTTGCCTGACTTTTTGGAAAATCTAAACCGTTATAATACGTTCTGCACGAATCTCAAAGTCAAATAATACTGGCCCCCTACGTCACCCCGAATAGGCACCGGACACGTCGGTCACGCAAAATATGAGATATCTCAGAGGATACGCACTCCAGGTTACCTGACGGTTCGTTGTTCTTTTAACTTGGCACGAATCTCAAAGCACAAATAATACTGCCCCCCTGCACCATCGACGGACCACCGCCTCTCGGTCGCTCTCAGTCTCTGCCTCTCCCCGTCTCTCTTTCATTTCTCTTTTGAAAAAAAACACGCCGCCACTTGCTCCTCTCCGTCGTCAATTGTTCCGCCACGCAGCCAGTGGGCCCCTCTTCCTCCTCTCCAATTCCGCCACTCCCCCTACTACAGATCGCCGGTGGAACCAGGTATTCTCCATCCCTCCGACCCTTTCTGTTTACTTTTTCTGCTTATGTCCCTTTTCTGTTTTCTCTGAGGGCAGCGAACAAATAATTAGTTAGTTTGATTCTTTTAAGGTCTATTTAATTAGTTTGATTAAAATGCCTTTACACATTATGCTTGGGGGGAATTTCACGTATACCCCTCAAAAACTTCAAAATTACGTATTTCCCCCTCTAAAATTTGAAATTACATATTTCCCCCTCTAAACTTCAAAAACTCACATATTTACCCATTTTATTGTCTTTTCTATTAAAATACATTCTAAATTTATAAAATACCTATTTTACCCTTTTATTAAAAAGCATAAAATACCCATCTGACTCCAATTTGAATCTAAAGGTTCCTCTACCGTCTGAATTGCTTTGAGATCGGTGCGCGCTAGATCAGCACGAATCTTGAAGCGAACAAACACTGAAATTGATGCAATTTACACATATCTTAATGCGCTGCACACAGATCAAAATTGCTTTGAGATTCGTGCAGGCTAGATTAGCACGAATCTTGAAGCGAACACGCAATAATCTTATTGCAATACGTGCAGATCGGACGGTAGAGAAACCCTTCAGATTCAAATTTGAGTTCGATGGGGCATTTTATACTTTTAATGAAGGGTAAAATAGGTATTTTATATATTTAGAATGAGTTTTAATATAAAAGACAATGAAATGGGTAAATATGTGAGTTTTTGAACTTTAGAGGGGGAAATATGTAATTTTCAAATTTAGAGGGGGGAATACGTAATTTTGAAGTTTTTGAGGGGTATACGTGAAATTCCCCCTTATGCTTGTGTTCTGTGAAGTAGTCTGATCCATATATGCCTGTAACATTTGTTACTGCTATCATATTTTAAATGAGGGTACATTAATTGTTGGTAACTTACTACATAATTATAAGCTTGTTGAAACCGTTTCAAATAGTGCGTACTGACTATATATGTTGCATAATTGCATTTCTTTCAGTTGAGAAATATCAAATCCAAAAATAAAATAAAATAGAAACTGATGGTTTGTATACATTTTAGATCTGCATTTCTGACTTGTTGCATACATTTTATATCTATTACTGATGGTTTGTAATAACTTGTAATGTTTCAGGTGTTACTTGCTCCTAGTGACTCAGTGTCAAGTTTAAGCTTCAGCCCAAAGGCAAATCATCTGGTCTCGACTTCTTGGGATAATTAGGTGAATAATTAACGTAAAATAATTTAATTTTTAGTTTTTGCTTTAGTAAGCTGTGGTGCTTTGCATTGCACTGATCAGGTTGCTCAATGTAATCTACATATCAAAATGTTTTAGGAAATCAAGTATTATATTTTCAATCTGTTAGATGGCGTTTGCTCAATTTAATCTACAATACTAGTCCATCATAATAGTAAGGTACACACTTCCTTTTGTAGCTGCTTCACGTCTCTTTCAACATGCTTGATGAAGACTTTTAGATTATATCCAGCAACTGAAATAGAAAAACCTCAATTAGCTAAAGAGGCTAAAATTATTTTAATGTCAATTGGACAAATCTATGGAAAGCTTAAAGGTATTATTAAACAATTTACCCTTCGGTGATGTGATTTAAAGCTTTTCTTTGTTATGGATAGTAGTAAAACTCAGATCATATATTGCAATAATATAGGATCAAGTAAAAGATTCTGAGAGTGAGAAACTTGTTTATGACAAGTAGGTATTGGATATAAAGATAGGTACTTGTTACCTAGGGAAAAACAAAGAAATTAAAATGGAAATTGCAAAATGAAAAGAAAAGTCGGAAAATCTGGTACTCAAATGACAGCTGGTACATACAGACAAATACATGCTGGTACTTGATCTGACCAAAAGTTTACAATACTTATGTGTACAAGTAGCGGTTTGAGTCAAGATTTTTGACCAACAAATCACTACCCTTTTGAGCTTTTCAGGCCATCCTGTTAGCAATCTCTAGGAACGAAGCTTATATCGTTTTTTACAAAATTGATAGCGTTTGATTTGGGCTCAGCCTTCATTGATTGAAACCCCCATCCATCTGAGCTATTGAGGTATAATTCTGCTAATTTAACTTGTTTTAAGCTCCGATAGTTTTTATTTGGAATTTTCCATCTTGATACCTTGGAAGCTTCTGAGAATATCCTGATTTTAAGGATCTTTTGCTAAGGTTTACAGTTTAGGTTCAACCACGTAGGAATTTGGTTAATTTTTTTTAAAATTTGAGGGAATTTGGTTAATACTACCTTTATTTTGATTGAACCAGACCTACTGCCATAGGTGGCAGTGGATCTTATCCTTTTGATCTCCTTTCTTAAATTTCTTGTTGCTGTCAATCTCAAGTTCAATTGCGTAATTGAAGCTTAAATTACCATAATCAGTTCCCTATTTAACCAGCCCAGAGCATCTAAGTTTCGGGCTGCAGTCAAGTAACCTCACATTCAAACGGTCAAGCAACCTCACATCCAAGTTTCAACCAAAATACTGTTGCTGGCTCTATACTTTTGATGTTGTTATAGATGATCTTTTTAACTATTTACACAACAAATCATTGAACATGTTCTCTTTCTGATAATGTATTCTAGCAATGGAAGCAAAGTTCTTCCGATTTCTCAAAGTTGTAGGTGTCGGGTTCAAGGCCAGAACTGAATCAGCAGGCCGTCAGTTGTTTCTAAAACTGGGGTACAGCCATGAGGTTGAATTTGCGGTCCCACCTGCAGTTCGAGTTTTCTGTTTCAAACCAAATGTAATTTGTTGCACTGGTATCGACAAAGAGAGGGTGCATCAATTTGCAGGGGCAGTTCGAAGCAGCAAACCACCTGAAGTATACAAGGGAAAAGGGATTCTGTACTTGGATGAAGTTGTGAAGAAGAAACAAGGGAAGAAATCCAAGTGATTTGCAATTTTTCTCTGTGCCTTTTCGGAAGTCAGAATATTTTTTTTTATGCAATCCTATTTTATGCTTTTGTTTTAGATATGAAACCTTGAGAGGTGTAGGAATAATGAGAACTATGTGATGGTTATAAAGGGGACACAGAGCAAACTGATATAATTATCCCCTCTTCTTCTTTTTCCAAAGAACTTTCAGCTTAGAGTCTCTTTGATGGCAACATGAGAGGGTTATAGTTATAGTGTCATGGATGGTTTCTTTTGTTATTATATACCTCTTCTATAGTAGAGATATTTATGTTGGAATAATTGAAAATCTGATGTGCTGATTTTTTTTAATTCCTTTGTTGTATACTTGTATGAACTCCTTGAGTCATTTGATTTGTGCATCAAAATCTGCACTGGCGAGAATTTAGGCAATTAATAGCTTTCAGTAAAAATTCATTTCTTCAATAAGCATAAACCAAAAGGAATGATAGTCGTTAAGATGTTGTTAAGGTAGTCTAATCTTGATGATTGGTACTAGAGGATGTGAATCAGACTCTTAGATGTGTTATCAAAGATAAAGCGCCTCCTCCAATGTAATAACGTGAACCGAAATGAAAATTTTAGATATCATAGGCTGCATCTCTTACAAGAATGCAAAAATAGACTACACAATGTTGCCGGTTGTTGCAACATTGTAACTTGCATCTTAACCTCTCTTTACCATTACAATGAACAACATTGTCAAATTATTTTATTCCCAAATACTTGTCAATCACGTAAATGTCATGACCAGACAGATCCACAAATGGAACAGTGGTCAGGAATATCCATGATGATTATTCATATCTCAACAAATGATGTTATTGTCTTAAATCCATGGTTGGAAGGGAGAGGTGCGTTGCCTGGACGAATAGAGATTAAAACTTCAAATCCTGAAAATAAACCGAGAAAATCCACTATTATATTGCCAAGAAGAACTTCATAGGTCATTAAGTAAAATAAAATTATACTTCTTCTCTTCTTTTTTCAGTTCCACAATATTAATTTTGGGGTAATATGCATAAAGGAGCATCCATCTCCAATATTCAACATCAGAAGAGATGAATGCAACCTTTTACTGTGATTAACATTAAAACCAAATTCTACTTTTTCTTAAACTTTATTCGCTGTTTCACTGAGTGAAGGAAAAAAGAGTGTTTGTGAAACGTCCGATTTTTTTTTCTCATCTGATAAAATAGCAAGTAGATTAAAAAAAAAAAAAAAACTTGGTCTATGCTATAATATTTTATTCAAACCACGACCGTGGATTTGGTTCACCCAAAGGCCCTTAGTGCTCCAAAAAGCATAGTAGCTCAATTACAGTGTTACTGTCTCAATTATTTATTTTTCAAACAAAAACACTAACACTTTGTTATTCAATATTCATATCTTTTCTCATAAGCACAAGGTTAAGACGATCAAACTTTTTCTGGATATAAGCTAAAATAAGAAAATTACTTACCAGCTGCCCTTGCAGCCACAGCTTCCTGATAAACATCAGTAACAAACAGGATTTCAGACTCATTGTCCACTCCAAGAGATTGCGCTATCTCCAAATAACTACGAATCTCTTTTTTGTTACTGCATATATCAGAACAGGAGTATTATTAATGATACACGTAAAAGCCTAATATTAGCATATAAGCATTATGTTTTCTGCACACCTGTCCAATAGAAGATAAAATAACCACTCGAACCCCCCCAAAAAAAAGAATAAATTAAACATGAGAGATCCGGATCTAGGGGTGTAAACGGTCGGATACAGATCGGATATCGGATGGATACGGATATTTTTCATAATTAGCTTGTTAGTTACAAAACATCTATTATATTATTAAAATATTAGTCACTAATTATGTCATAGTGTTATATTGTTCATCAAAATATATATCTATATGTAATTTAATAAATCAATTTAAGAACATACATCACATTTGTTGTGGTTTAAAGTGTAAACGGTCGGACACGGATAGTAAAATGCCTTACCATATCTGTATCCGTTATAATTTTTCGGATACGGATACGAATACGGATAGTCTCGGATACGGATACGGATCGGATAATTTAAGTACTTTTCCGGATTCGGACGAAATCGGATATTATCCAATCCGTTTACACCCATATCCGGAACCCCTGCTACTAGATGAATGTCACAAAATTTTGGCCACTATAACTCAAATCTGAGCTCCTAATGACAGCATAAACTCAATTTAAACTGCTTACCTACTTACCTTGCATTCTCTTATGATAAACTATAAATCATATCATTTCGACATTGTTTTGACTCTTAAGAGGGTAAAAAAATCAATACACCCCTTACTGATATTTTTCAAGCAACTTAAACCTAAATGAAGACAAGTGACTTGTTTTTTATATGTATAGAATGTGATATAGATAATGGACAGCAGCTTTATATGTCACTTCAATTGCTGATTTTGCATACTGTGTTGGTAATAGCCAGTGCCAATAAGTTGGCAGAACAAGAACTCCTGTATTAAACATACAACAGACTTCAAGCTGCAAATTTTTATGTTTGCAAAAGATTCACAAAGCTTACCCAACTGTTGTGTCGAAAAATCCACAAAGATATCCCCTGAGATCTCCATACGAAGTGTTCCCAAATATAAGCCTTTGTGCTTCTCGACTTCCACTTGAATATATGTAAACCTAAAATCATTAATGCATGGCAATTTCAATAAGAAAGAGGAAATTTTGGAGGACAAGGACTTCAAGACTTTACCAAATGTGTACCAGTTGGATCTCCATTAAAAATTCCCCGCCTTATCTTTTCTTCAACTTTCTTATATAAGGTAATGATTCTGACTTGCAAATCAGTTTTTTGGCATACCATCTAAAATTTTTCCAAGCCGTAAGTTTCAATGCTTGGATCATATCGCATACAAGAGTAGAAACAAAAATACTACTTGAATCAGATAGCTGTTCCGCCAAAAATAGTAACTTCGGACAAATAAACAAGATAGCTAGAGAAAGTAAGAAACCTTTTTGCCCTCAGAATGCCATTTCTTTAGTGCTCCGGGAACATCCTCAAAAACAATTCCTAGCAGATCTTTACACTCATAACCAGTTCTCCATATATGACCCTGAATATAGAAGTAAGTGAACAAATTTATACCAATAAAGCTGATTCGAATTAGACCAGCATTAGACATGCAAAAAAAATTAGAAAGGTTGTGTAAGGTATGGAACTCTTATTTCACAGATACGTTGTAAATTGAAATCTCAGATCTTAATACCAGTTAGACTGGTACTAGCTTCTGTTAGTCCATCAAACAAATACTCTCTTTTTATAGAAGTAGTATTTCATTGACTAACACCAACTGGTGCTCCTAACGCAACGATATCAGCATGCTGTCAGATTTACCAATTAGGTAGTACCAGATGCACAAGTCTTTATCACCTAAAACCATCTTTTTGGTCTAGTATTTCTTACTTCTACCAGTCCAAAGAAAGTGAGCATGTACCTGTAACTGCTTAAGAGATGTTATCTTTCGGTCAGCTTTTATCATTGCTTCCACATTGGTTACAATAGCATCAATTACAGAATCTCTCCCACTATTTTCAGGTGGAATTGGCACTGCTCCAGCAACCCCATTCTTACAATCCTCTTCAACCTTCAAATTAAAATTTAATATCCTTCAGGTACGAATCATATGGAATGCACTTAAAATTGTACAACTAGTCAAAAAACCTCCTTAAAGTTTCCCCTACAACTTAGCATCCTACTGAAAAGATCTGACATTATACTGAAAACAGAAACAAGTCAACAACAACCCCTCTACAGCCACAAAGAATAGTGATCTGACACCCAGTTTTGCCCCAATAATAAATTAATGGTACTCTGTAGGAATTAAATCATAACTGCAAAAGGTATCTTTCTGAATTTTATTTCTTCTTTTACGATGACAAGGAAAACTTACCTGAACCCGTAATAACTCAATATCCTCTTTGGTTTCCTTGTTGTCAAAAGTGGAGATGAGGTGCTTGCGCACATTATCACGTGCATAAGGGAACAATACATCTGTCACAAAAGATATTGGAGTTGTTGTTCCTTCTATGTCTAACACTATGAATTTCTGCATAGAAAACAAATAGAAGGTGATTAAAATTATTGAAAGAGAGTACAAAACAAAAGGGGAAATAAAGACAGAACAAAATAGAAAAAAATAGAAAAATGAGCATCAATTCAAATATTGCAATTTTAGTTCTTGCTGAAGCAAGTATCAGTCCGGTACACTTATACCATTCCACTCCAAAAATGAAAACCATGATCTAAGATCTAACTAGAGGAGATACAAGAACTAACTCTTGATGATTCAACTGCATAATTGTCATGTTGTGAACCTCCTGTTGCAGGTGTTTGCTGAATAGCCCTGGGAATGCTTAAAGGGCCATGGTCAGGGGTGGTCCAGTCAATACCCAGCTGGTACAGTCTTATTGCAGCATCAAAGAGATAGTGATAACACTCTGCCTGGCAAGGAAAAAGGAATGATCATTAGTATTAATTTGATAAACACATCGCTGCTACAACACTGAGATTTGCAGAGAAAGAGAACATACTTGTGTTTTGGCACTAATCCAAGTGTCACCCCACACAAAAATTCCGTGGTTTCTGACAAGAACAGCTGTAGCTTTGGGATATGCCTCTATCTGTTCATATCATTTCAAGCTCATGTAATAAAAACCCATCAGGCAATAAACTCAAAATCTGATCAATTACTGAAATTAGTGGATATATGCTAACATGTTGTTAAAGAAAAGATAGTGGATGGATTACATAAATGATCCACAGTATCACCCACTTGCCGTTTAGATTTCAAAGTTTCCTGGTGGATTCTAGCTTTCTCATTAGAACCAGTTTGATCCCAAGTCAACTAGCAGTCAACAGAATGAATTGAACCTTAGCCAGTGTTAATTGTAGAATGAGCCATCACCCATTGTAAACTTCCCCACTACAATAATTTATTTTCATAATAGTGAAACGAAAGTAGCACTTATAGAAACATTTACCAAATTGGTACTGTAAAACTCTACAGAAACAAATGATGATTGGGCTATACTTCAAAACCAATTCTGTAATCTGCTCCAAAAATGACCAAGTGAGAGAAGATTCTAGCTTATACTTCGGCAGCCACATAATAACGACAAAAAGAGCACAAAATATGTAAGGCATATGAATAAAGCAAGACCTTTGACAATTTGTCATATCCAACAAGAACCAAACCAGGTCCCAGGCGTAAGGCAAATGATCATAAATATTAAATAATGATTTTTTCCTGATTCTGTATCATAAGATTGGAATTTTGTGCCGACTTTCACAACATCCCACCTCGGAATGGTGTTTCGGGACCAAGTAGGTGCAGTGGACTGGACGATATGTACCACATAGATGTATTGCAGAATGACAGCAACTGATAGAGATTTAAAGACATACTGCTTCAGCAAAAGAATCTGTGAGCTTGGACTCCTGTGGTTGATTCTCAATTATAGGAACGATCAGTTCATCGTGATAGCCATGCCCCTTAATTCCTTTAATCATCTCCATATGAGTCATCTAAGAAGACAATCAAAAGGAAAAGGGTAAAAGAGCTTCCAAAATGGAGTTAAGTATGATAAGTACAGTATGGAATGACATTCAAACAAAAAGTAAATATGAAGTTAACACATAACTTATATAACGAAGCAAAACAAAACAAAAGAAGCACTTTATGGTAGTTGTCAATTACTCAATTTACCTTGAACTCCTTTGCAGAGGGGTTCATCATGGTGACAATACATGATTCCATACCATGGCTGTGTATAACTGCTCCAGCATCACGCATTGTGTAAGCCTACAGAACAACGATTACATTAAACATACAGCAAATCAACTTATATTTTATGTTGTTGCCAGTATGGTAGGTAACCATGTAGAATAATACAGTTATACACTGCTAATTGGTGTAATATATTCTTGTGTTTACTTCAGTCTAAAATTTTAGCCGATCAGTGTTATCAATTTGATAGGGAAGGGGGCAAATCAGAAAGTAGATGTGGTAGTTACCCGAAATTATTAACCAATGGCAGAGTTGCTAATAGTTCGGTAAAAGAAGAAAGAAAAGATCAAGCACCTTCATAAAAAGAGGGCCACAGTCCGTACACTTAGGGGCCTTATGCGGGTATGGTTTAGGAGATGGTTCTATGAGAATATTGCCATCACCTGACATCACATACATGTCTTGAGGCTCCATCCGCTCCTTCTGGACCCCTGATAACACGTGAAATGAGCAAAAGATCAATTACCTTGGGAGGGGATTGTATGCAAAATTCACGGGCGGTAAGGAATTGCAGGAACACGACGTGTCAAGACACTTTCCGACACGCACAGATAAGGACACGGCACAACGAGGGATGGACTTTTAAAATGAGTCGTGTCTACGCGTGTCCGTACCGTGTCGTGTCGTTAGGGTGTTGTGTCTTTGGGTGTGTCCCCGTCGGGCGGTAGTGGAAAAAAAAAATACAATACCTGAAGGGGACATGACGATGAGCTGCTGTGACTTGGGTACAGAATCATCGTGAACCTTGACGGTGATGCTACCGCCGGTGCCCGTAACCCAACCCTGAGGATAAAAGAGGCGACACAGGTCGGCGACAAGAGAACAAGCCTCCTGTACAGGTGGACTCGAGAGGTACGCCGGAGTAGACAGAATCGGATTTGCCATTGATAAAACCTCGCTTTTGATCTTTTTCTCGAAGAGGAGAAGTGAGGAACCAAGGCGACTGTAGGATGGCTGTTGTTCTAGTGAGGACTGAGGACTGCTCGGGCGAATTTTTTATTGGTGTTTGGAGAATAAAATATTATATAAGAATTTTTGTCGAGCTAGCAAGAGATTCCCCGATTACCATCCTCTGATTATTCATTATTGAAGTAATCCGGCAACCGGTCGAAACCGTTATGCAAGGACAAATTTTAACTCTGATATGACGGCCACGATCAAGAGTCTGCATAGTATAACATTAGTGTGTGCATATAACATTAACTTCAAAATCTATCGAATCAACTTCAAACGATGAATTCAAACCGTTCAAAACAATCTACTTCGTTTGTTGTGCGTTTTCATATAAAATTTATAACCTTTTGAAATTATTTGATATCAAGTCAAGTAGTCAAATGTGTGAGTTTTTAAGTTAATTTTAATACATTTATTTTTCAATATTTTTCCTGATTTATTTGATACAAAAATAACTCGAAAATATAAAATTTTTGCATGTAAACACACCACTCATAAAGTAAATTGATTTGAACGGTTTGAATTAGTCGTTTGAAGTCTATTCAATCAATTTTAAAATTAGTGTCATATGACATCGATATCATACTAACCGGACTCTACGATCAAATATTGAATGATCGATCTGATGTCTATCAAAACCTGTCTCCCATTTTATTATTAGAATTATTAAGGGGGGATTAAAAACATTAAAATTACATATTCTTCCTCTAAATTTTAAAAACTCACATATTTATCCATTTTATTGTCCTTTATATTAAAATTCATTCTAAATTTATAAAATATCCATTTTACTCTATATTAAAAGTATAAAACGTCTATTCAAACTCAAATTTGAATCTAGAGGGTTCCTCTATGATCTATCCGTGCGCAATAAGATCTATGCATGTATGCTTCAAGATTTGCACTGATCTAGTGGGCACAAATCTTAAAACAATTCTGATACGCGTGCATCTTTTTAAGATCTGTGCATGTTGCTTCAATAATTGTGCGTGTTCCCTTCAAAATTTGTGCCGATCAATCTTCAATAATTGTGCGTGTTCCCACGGATCTTAAAGCAATTCGAATGGTAGATCAATCTTCAAATTCAAATTGGAGTCAGATAAGTGTTTAATGTTTTTTTAATAAAAGAGTAAAATTGGTATTTTATAAATTTAGAATGTATTTTAATATAAAAAAATAATAAAATAGATAAATATGTAAGTTTTTTAAATTTAGAAGGAGAAATAATACGTAATAATGAAGCTTTTGAGGGGTATACGTGATATACCCTCAATTATTAAAGTATATGTTGTAACCCGTTCGGTGAATGAATTCAGATTCAGTGTAATATTCGACCGTGTAGAATGAGATCTAAGTCATTCGACGTCGATCGGACCACATTCCGTTTTTATCAAATTATTGTTACTCTAGCGAGCAAACAGTAGCACACTATCACCCCCATTTCTTTCTGTCCGATCCTTATTCTATTGTTCATATTTGTTTCACTGATGTCACATACCGTCACCATAAAAAATTCTTCCTCACTTCGTCGTCGCGTGTCCCTCTCATTTGAGTACTACTACCTTCCGTCATTGCCACAGGGGCGTAGTTACAATTAGTTTTTGGTAAATGCCCCCGGGAGTCCAATCTGAACCGGTCCGTTCGTACTCGTGCCCAGACCGGACCGTGTCCGTGCCACGGGTATGCACGGGTACACGGGTACATGGGCACACAGGCACGGGTATTAAACGGACCGGACCCCCATACTCTTGAACCCATACCTGTGAATCCATGCCCATGAACCTGTGCGCCCGTGCCCCTGACCCTGCCCGTGAGCCCGTGGCAGATTTTTTTTTTACTTTTGATCTAAAATTCAAAATTTAAACTCAAATTTCCCCCATTTTATTTTGTATATATGTATTATTTATTTTTATAGGAAAGATATAATTACATAAGCAATTAAAATGGATTAATTATAACAAAAATTATTGAGTTAAAAAACAAATATAATTACTTATATTTCAAATGGAGAGTGAACAAATAAATCTAAATTTTTATAGGTTGTAAAAATAAGTTATAATCTATTTTTAACAAATATAATTACCATGTCAAATGAATTTTAATAGGTATGAATTTGGATTTATAATTTATTGGTTTTCAAAGAAAAAAAAACACAAAAAAACACAAAAAAAAACAGTAAAACAAAATAGAAAAAAAAACCAAATCCGGACCCGGACCAGACCGGACCGCCCAGACCCCCGTACCCGGACCATCCTGCCCCTGAACCCGTGACAGGCACGGGTATTAAACGGGCAGGGCACGATTTTTGAAAAAAAAAACCGTGATGCCCAGCCCGTTGTACCCGTGACGCCCGTGACCGTGGCTACCTGTGCCCGTGCCCGGGTTTTGCCCGGACCGCCCGGCCCGGCCCGTTTACCAAACACTAGTTACAATGCTGCAGGGGTAGGCCCCTAGAATATATATATATATATATATATATATATATATATATATATATATATATATATATATATATATATATATATATATAAGCTGTGGCTAATTTGCTGCCGGCAGTGCTGCCGCTGTTTTTTTTATTTTGTGATGTCCAAACAATAAATCCAAACCGTTAGATGTTTAATCTATATTATAATCTACTTGGAGACCAAATTTTAAATTTTTTGGAATTTTTTTACTATATATTAAGCTGGTTTGAAAACTGCTGATTTCAATGCTGCAGAAATTTACTGAAATCAGCGGTTTTCAAACCAGCTTAATATATAGTAAAAAAATTCCAAAAAATGTAAAATTTGGTCTCCAAGTATATTATAATATAGATTAAACATCTAACGGTTTGGATTTGTTGTTTGGACATCACACGGCTAAATATAGCCTCGGCAGCACCTCTGCTGAAATGCTGCCAGCAGCAATTTAGACAGACCCTATATATATATATAGATATATATATATATATATATATAGGAATATGCTAGCATGCTATGCATAGCATAGAGCCCCTTCATGCAACGCTTTGGATTTCGACTTTTCAAAATCCTAACGGTCGATCCGAACCATTCATCTTGTTCTCCATATTAATATGTGTTTGGGGACCAAATTTTACATTTTTTGGAATTTTAATAAAAACAGCGATTTTAAAACCATCTTAATAAATAGTAAAAAAAATTTCAAAAAATGTAAAATTTGGTCTCCAAGCACATTTTAATATAGATTAAACATCTAATGGTTTGGATCGGTTATTTGGACTTCGGAACTAGAGATATGAGCGCGAATTAAAATAGCATGTTTAATTCGTGAAGTAGCGTAGCCTTACTATATATATATATATTACTAAGTTCTTCGGTGGGTCTTGTCTACTCCTAGATTTGATTTTGTCTACCCTTGGAATCAATTCGGAGTAGCGATTGTCAGTTCTGACTTCAGAGATGAATGTGTGAGTCGTTTAATCTAATCAGGGAAGAAAGATATTTTTAAATCTTTGTTCAATTCGGAGTAGCGATTCTCCTTCTTCACCCAATTGATACCAATTGTTTTAGAAATTACAAGTAATTATTTTAATAATTTTGGTACCAATTAGTAATTTAGTACAATCGATTCGATAGGCAAATTAAGATGCAATTTGGTAGGCAGGTGGAGGTAGGAAGATAATTATGAAGGAGATTTGAACCTGAACCCGTTTAGATAAAAAATCTGAACCTATTCCTAGCTCAAATCCTGATTACGCCATGCGCACGACCATCCAACACATCGGACTCCCTCCTCCCAACCACCTCCAGCTGGTCTCCTCTTCTCCAAAATTTTTGTAGATGCAAATATATACTTGTAAGTCACTTGACTTTATTCGTGTCGTTCTTTGGTTCATTTTTTATATCTTTCAACCTTAATTTGCTTTAAGAAGCGCATCACACATCACACACGAACGCAAGTGTGTGTATTAATCTATTTATATTGTTTTTTTAGGAGAATGTTCTCTTGCAGTTGCAGCTAGACAAAGCAGGACATCACACTGTTTGTTCGCTTTATTTTCTTAATTTTCAGAGAACCCTAATTAATATTATTTTCTTTACTTACAAATGTTGCAACCGTGTTGTTCGTGTATTTAATTGAATACCATGCACCACTACAATGATTAAGGCTGCCCTTTTTCATAAATTGTATGCGAGAGTAATCCATCCAATAATTAGGGTGTCAATGTCACCCTTTTACTCGTTTATCTGATCTGATTTGTAATGTATCCGATAATATGGATATAAATAAAAAAAACTTCTTTTTTAGTTTAATTTATCGGATACGAGTAAAAAAAAAAATTATTTTCAACATAACAGGTAAATATTATTTTTATATGTTTCTTATACAGTAATAATTTAAAATAAAGATTATAAATTATTTATATATATATATATATATATTTACATAAAAATTATGAATGATATGATATAGTTTTATTCATAATTTATATATATCAATGTAATGACACTCTTTTATCTGTCCATATGTATTGTATTTAATAAGAGAAGTATGGATAAGATTTTTCGTTTAACTTATCATATACATATAAGGATAATTTTTTTTTAAACATAATGAATAAGGGTACGAAGATGCTTCCTCCTAACCTGTTTCCTATCTGTAACTAACAACCCTACTCCCTCTCTCTATCTCTCTCTCGGCTCTACTTCTTTGAGCGGAGAGGAGAATAAGAGAGAAAGGAGGGAACCGAGCGGACCTGACCGGACCTGACCGGAGTCGAGAGTATGGTATCGTTGGAGCTTGGAGTTTAGAGTCCTCATCTCGATTGGAGCATGACGGTGAGTAGATTTGGTTGTTAGAGTACAATGGCGGTCAGAAGTGTAGATCCGGTCGTAGAGCGAGATGAGGATTAAGGTGTTAGAGTGATTATGAGTGTATATAAGTAGGATTAGAAGAGTAGATCTAAAAATTTAGAGGATGATTTGTTAAATATGTACTAACAGGTCAGAATATTTTAGGCCTTAATTAATAGTTAATTAATTATGGATTAAGTCTTTTTGGGCTGCATTAAATATGGGCCCGAAATACTCTGTTTTCTGATATGATATGATCAGATATGATTGGGTATGCATATCTGAATGGGTGCGAATTGAAAGGATGCAACCAACAGATGTATTGTATTACTAGTATTGTACCCGTGCGTTGCAACGGGGGCATTTTATAAGATAATAAAAATATATTCTCATATAAAATAAAATATTTTCATAAAAAATAGACCAAAAAAAGAATAATTATTCAATAATGAAGTTAAATTAAAAGTCCAATGAAACAAGGTGCTAATTTAACTTCATTTTTTCCTAAAATTTTAAAAATAAAATAAATAATTAAATAGAACTTTCTATAATATAAACAAAGCCAACAGGTAAACCATACAAATTCTCCACATTTTGAATGATATAAACCTAACAATATAACTTTAAAAAAGAAACCATACTTGCTCCTGCTTTAAGGCTTGCATCTCCAAGTGCTTACACAACTTCTCATGTACATACATTGGAAAGTTTCAGCATTGTGTTTTTTTTTTAAATAAAAATAAAATGATAAAAATTCCTTCAAACAATAAAAAATTATGCATTCCCCTTCAACAGTGCCCTAACTGCCCTTAATGTTTCATCTTCAGAAAAGTGTATTAAGAGATAAGAAATAAATCACCTCAGTGTTGAATCTTGTATCAGCTGTTGGGATATTCAAATTCTCCTTCTTCTTCCAAATCCTGGCTTTAAATGGCAGCACTATGAAACATTAATAAAAAAAAAGTATATCATTTGTTCATCCTCTTCTTACCTTGAAACCATTGTATTGTAACAGCAGATGCTATGTTACCAGAATAAGATGGAACAAAAACATTACTTTCTACTTAAATGAAATAAATCTAGAGCTGCGCCATTTGAGACACATCCTTGCTGAAAGGTCTCAAACAAAACCAAATTTGGTCAAGCCAACTTAACAGTAGATAAATAAGATCAAGATGAGAAAATAATAATAATATCATTTGGACATTCCTATTGAAAATGGTGGCATGTTGAAATTCATACTTTAAAAATCCAAATTCTGTGAAGTGTGCCTTGACATCTACGCTGTTATAAATTTTGCATTAGTGTTAATCCAAGTGTTAGATAGAATTAAATATTAATATTTAGCTGCATGGTAGACTTGATACTAAAGTTTAAATCTGTGAAGTTTCATTCAAAAACAAAGAACCAATTTGCTGTATTAAAATTGCGACAACCTGAAGTAGTGATGAACAAATGTTTAAAACTTCGCATACTTGGAAGCAACAACCTGAAGGAAAGATTTCAAGCTGAACATTAAAAAAGTAAATTATTGTTAAGAAAAGCACGACGACAAATTAAATTCAGTTTGAAACATGATGAACAAAAGGCATACCCCAGTTTCTTCTTTTCTTATTGCTTCAGAAAAACTATCCTCAGACAACACTATCAACACAAATAACCATTGAGTAATATATTTACATTTATTTTGTTTTCTCATGAAATCCTGCTAATAATTAATTTAATTTGTTGTAAATAATCTTTAAGTGCTTCTTTTGCCTTTTTTCATGTTATTAATAATTAATTAACCTTGTCGATGATAAAACCAGTTGGAATTTTCCAAATGCCAGAACACCAGGAAGGGCCTTTATTCTTTTTCACCACAAGAACCTGCACAAATTGTTGGTAACGAATGAAAAAAAATACCTATTTATCCAAAAAGAAAATATTGTATTGTTATTGTCTATATTGAAACAATTTTAAATTACACCACTTCAGCCAAAACTCAAACTATCAAACCCATCAACATAATAATATTACCCATTAACATCTGTTCATAGTGTATGAAAACCTTATTGTGCATATGCATTATGCAACTTAATGATTTGTGTTTCTAAAATAAAGTACAACGTCGACCATGCCCCATATCTCAGATAGCATCAAGAAAAATTCTCAATCTCATAGTATGAACCAGTCAAACCAGTAAAGATAGAAAAATGAAAAAAAAAATACCAAGGCCAATTAAATTAAGATAATTGAGCATCCTCCAGAGTCAGGAGGAACCAAGCAAGCCAACACGCATTCAATTTGTCCATGCTAAACAAATGGCTTCTCTAGGTGATGAATAAGGAAACTCAGAAATTGAGCACAAGGACGTGCAGATTTGTATAGAAACAAGTAAGTAGATATAAGGAAAAAAAATATCAATTTTCATTATGCTTAATTGAAGAAGGAGAATAAGGAAACATATATATGCAGAATTTGTTTAATTGAAAAAGGAGAAATAAGGAAATATATGTCACGCAAAAAAATTTGCCTAAAAAATTGAGGTGGCTCAAATTTAATTGTAATAAATAGTGTGATTGTATGTGTGGCGAGTTTTGTTTTAACTAAATTTAAACTTCTACATATAAAAGAGATACATTTTATCAATAGAAGACAAATTATGTGATTAAAGGGTTGAGATTAAATTCAAAATTTTATATTTCAATCGTAGCCGTTGGCGGATCGGACACCCAACGTGCTTAATAATGGAATGGAGATAAATATAATGGGTAATTATAATTTCCTCCACCTATCCATCTCCCATTTTATCCCCCAACTAACTTTCTATTTTAACTATAACTATAACTACTATTTCTAACAACTTTTATTTCTTTCCTTTTTCTCCCTTTCTCTTCCACCTCCATTTTTCCTCTTTCACCTCCATTTTCTTCTCCCACCTCCACCTCCGCCTCCCTCTCCCACCTCCCTCTCTCACCTCCGCCTCCCACCTTCCTCTCTCACCTTCGCCTCCTACACCTCACCTCACCTCCGCCTCTACCTCCCTCTCCCACCTCCGCATCCCACCTCCTCCTCCGCCTCCATTTTTTCATCGATAAGCTCCCCTCCCTCTCCCACCTCCCACCTTTCTCCCACCTCGAAATGGTAAATACAATAAGGTCCCTCCCTCTTACACTTTCGCCTCAGTTTTTTACCTCTATGCCTGCTGCTCCCGCTCCAGCAAACGTTCTGCCGGAGATCATCCGTCACTCCATCCCAATCAAGCACGCCTCTTCCAGGAATGAATACTTCAACGTGTATGAATGAATACTTCAATGTGTATGAATGAATACTTCAATGTGTAGGAACGAATACTAGAGCACGTCTCTACCGGGTCAGATCCGTCACTGTCGATCGTATCAAAATAATTTTGTATATGTATATGCAATTAATCCCTTTCATGTTTATGTTTCCCTTCCTCATGAAGTAGCGACTTTTGCAAAGAACAAAGCTTTATTAATGGTGAATTAGGCCACTGCATATTAAATAAATGACATAAAAATAAATTTTGAAAAAAAAAGAGAGATATATGAATGAATACTTCAATGTGTATAAATGAATACTTAATATCTTAAGTATGAATACTTGCGTGACAAGATATTAATACTTGAGCAACGGACAACTCGAAAGTATGTCATCATGGATCTCATTTGCAAGATAAAAATGTGTAGAAAACATTCGTGGTTTTAAATTTGCAAAATTTTTCACAGATCGTCAGAAATATTGGTTAGATTGAACGGAGAAAAAAAAATCCACCTCTAAAAACATGTAAAAGATGGATGAGTGATGTTCCAGTTTTTATATTTGCACTTGCACGATGAGGATAAATACTTTCTCGATAAGGATGAATACTTGTACAACGGACAACTCAAAAGTATATCATCATGGATCTCATTTTAAAGATAAAATTATGTCAAAAACATTCGTGGTTTTAGATTTGCAAAATTCCTCACTGATTGTCAGAAATATTGATTAGATTGAATGAAGAAAAAAAAATCTCACCTCTAAAAACGTGTCCAGTTTTTTTTTAAATACTTGATATATTAGATGTGAATACTTAATGTGTTATAGATGAATACTTGATGCATTATAGATGAATACTTGCGCGTGCCAGTTGTAAAATCTTTCAAATATTATGTGGTTCCCAAATAGTAAGTGGTCCTCCTAGGTAGTTAGTAGTTATTGAAGTAGTTAATGACTGGGGATGAAATGGGGGATTGTTACGGGGGGATAGCTAGGTGCTCCCAAATATAATACATATGCTATTTTCGGGGTTGATCTCTTCAGATCTCTCTCTCTCTCTCTCTTCAGAACAGATTTCCCTCTCTCTGTCTGTTGCAATTTTCAGATAGAACCAAAAACAGTAAAAAACCAAAAATAAATATATTTTCGGACAAGAATAGAGAGGAGATTTCGGATAAGAAAAGAGACTGAAAATAGATGAATAAGGATTTTTGAATTTATTGGATGAAACCGAAAATCTGATATGTCTGATTCGCACTTAGTCAGAAATGAAAAGGAAAAGCAGAAAGACAAGAAGGGGATTGCAAGTTGGCACTAGCACTTCTACTTGCAGTTGTTCGTCAACCTGTTCATGTGGATACTGATAGAGATGTGGCTGCGGTAGCTGTTGCGTGAATCCAACACGAGGTGTACGAATCGAAGAAGATCACTGCTAGGGCTTGAAGTTTTCGCTGCGCGTCTAGTGGTAAACTCTATATTAATCTTGGAATTAGTTTTATACATGGATTCTGGTTTTCGGGTAGTGAATCGAATTGTTGCACTATAACCTACCCGAAATCCCAACATGATTAAGGACGATTAGAGTAATTTTGAGTAATCTAGAAGATTTCGTGAGAATAAAGGAACAAATTTAGGAATTAGAGTTACTTAACTCGTTGTAAATAAGTTGTTTATTAATCGACTTGTTAGTAGTTATTAAAGCCATTAACCTTCAAAAAGAAAATGACCCCCTACCACTGATGCAAAGATATATATGTTTTCAATTGTGAAATTAGATTCTACAAATCTAGTCTAAACTTTGCCTTAATCAGCAAAGACGAACTATTTTTTGAAAAAGAAAAGAGAATCTAGTCCTCATTTCATTAATCAATTTGTAGTTACAAGGGATTGGAACTGTGAAGAGTAAAACAAAATAATGTTGCTCAAGACAATTAAGCATAAAAAATGAAAAAGAAATAAAAAAATAGAGACAGAAATAGAAAATACATCAACAAAATAGTAAAAATATTATTCTAATGTTGTAACATCTCAATATTCTTCTCAATTGCCTGATGATGAGTTGTATCTCCGTTGAATTTCAATTTGTGTACAGTATATATATATCCTTCTAAGTGTTTTAATGCAAATATAATTAAAGTAGCATTTTACAAAATTGAAATTAGAACTTGCAATTTAAGAATTGAAGTTTTCAACTTTTCAATTGCTAATTAAAAAAATCTAGTGACTGCGGTCACAAATTAAACGTGACTATTTGCTATCATATTATTGTGGTCTGCATGAAAATTTGGCACACGAGAAATTTTCCCATAAGAAAATAAAATAAAATTAGTATTTGAAAATGAAACTTAAAAAAAAAAAATCAAAACAAAGGGTTAGATTTCGAAAGACTGGCCTTTATTTTCGGTCCATACTTCAAAGTCCAGCGCAAAAATAGTGGAATCCGTATCACCCCAGGTACCTGAGGTGCAAGTTTAAAATGAGGACCGTTCTTTTAGCATAGCACAAATCTTAAAGCAGCCCCCTACAGTAACTACAACATTAAGTTTGATTTGAATAGAATTAATTTGAACCGTTCGTTCTTTTAAATTGCACCTCAGATATCTGGATACGCACTCAAAATAGTGACCGGACTTTTTTAATCCCATTTTTTTTCCCAATTTTAATTAATACAAATACTAATTTCGATTTCTTTCCAAAACTGAGCTTTATGTCTCTTTTGTTTATTTTGTATTTTTTGGATAGATGGCCAGTTATCTGTATCAATGTTGCAAAAGACGTCCGTTTAGACCGATTAGTCGTTAGCGGTGACTAAACCATCATGAATTTTTTTAACTAATTGGTCGATTATTTTCAATTATAGCAATTATTTTTTATTATTCCCGATTAATCGCTTGGCGGTCTGCATACCGATATTTACAAAATTATTAAGATCCTAAATTTTCATCCAAATTGTTCCTCTCGTCATGATGGCATAGTAAGAAAATATCCATATTTTAGTTGTTTCGAATAATTTCAAAATGCTGCAGATTGGTTTAAAAGTGTTTTCCCTCAACAATAGATATTTTATACCCTAGCAGATATTCACAGATTTGTTTTAAAATATTTTAAAAATACTCTGAATTTGAATTTTTATGCTACCAAATTAATTTAACGAACATCATACAAATTTTTGACAATTCTACATGAATGTTATTTTAATTATTCTTAGTTTCATGTTGTAGACTTAAAAAACTTCAAATAGATGTATATTACTCTGATAAATTTGTCAATAAATTTGTATATAAATTGTAATGGTTACAGACAATTTTGGTGAAGTTGAATTTGATTTAATTTAATCAAGTTGCAAACTAGTTCAGTGGCAATTAAGTAATAATTTAATGAAATTGATGTAATGGACTAGTGACTATAGGACAAAGATAGACTGAAGAAGAGAATTGTATTATAAATGATCTTAGCGGGACTTGTTAACAAATCGAAAATGACTATTACCAACTGTTGCCGTTTACAAACCGAATAAATATTTAATCATAAAAGACAGTTTTACTTAGAAGAATAATTCCTTAATTCCTTTACACAGATTAAGAAAACAAAATCAATTTCAACAAACCACCGCCCTCTCAAAATTTAACTAATATCACCCCCAACCGCTAACCCCCCAAACGGTAGGGTAAAGATTTTAACAGAGGAGTTTTCACTTCATACAGAGCACCAACTATAGAATCAAAACAGAGCTACATATGATTCATGCGCTGGATGAAGTCAAAAGTGCTCTGTTAAAATCTTTACCCCAAACGGTACTAAGAAGAACAACACATCACTGTTTCTTTTCTGAAACAAATTAAACTGTAGAACACTTACCATACATACATAAAAACCTAGTTATATATATGTGTGTGTGTGTGTTACAGTAGAAAAGTTGATCAGGAAATGATGCAGCCACGTTCTTCATGCCAGACAACAGTGCCATACGGCGGCATATACGGCCCTAGGCTACATGAAGTGCAGCAAGAGACTATCTCCTTGGGTGGATCATCGGGTTTTTTTTCTGGACCAACGCTCTCGATCTGTGCGGGTTTTTTCTTCTTCCTGAGAGCAGAGATGATACACACCGGATCCACATCACCCACCACCGTAAGAGTGCTATTTTCGCCATCAATACTTAGTGACTTGATACCTGTACGAGTTAGTAGGAACCATAAAAGTAAAATGTGCATCAACATTAAGCATATATATATACAAACAAAAATTGTAGAGAGAGAGAGAGAGAGACCTTCAAGTTTGGCGACTGTTTTCATGATGAGAGTTTTGCATTTTTCGCATGCAATGGTCACTTTCACCACAATCTCCTGTTTAATCAATGTGTACATGAGAGAAAGGAAATAAAACAAAGTTAGAGATTGATATTTATATATAATCCCAATACAATCTATAAAATTACTGTAAATACAATAGCAAAACTTCATAAAATATAATCAAATAATAAAACAATATATCCAAAGAAACACTAAAATGAACACAAACTAATTGGAATCAATTTATGGAAGGGAATTGGCATGCATTATGCATGCAAAACCAGAAACAACATTTTATCTTGTGCATCATCAAGTATACCTTCATATTTGGGAGCAGAACAAATGAAATGATAAGATATCAAGTCTAAAAGAGACAATGGTTGTTGTTAAAAGTACCCCGATGTGAGATTATATGTAGTTCTGTGTTACAATTTTTTATAGGCTATTGACCAAGCCTAGCTCTTCGTTGTTTTATATTTTGGGGTGGCCCCAATTTAATTAATCCATTTTACCACTTGAAAATTACCGACTTTAGTTTTATAGCCCCATCTTGTCTATGGATAGATTCAAATAAGGACTTTGATCCTTATTTTTCCTCAAAAAAACTCTTGATTTTGACAAGAAATATTGACCAAATTAATTAGGTACATCAATGGAGTGTTGACTTGACTTTTGCTCCAACGACCTTAATTAATGGACTTGGTTAAACTTGGCTGCATGTCATGAGCACTATACCAATTAATCATGTGCTAATTTTTGGAGAACATACATAAGACAAAAATCACATATTCGTCCTGGAAAAGACTCACAGCTCTTAATTACTTACTTTCATATTCCATATTTCCATTCACTAGAATTTTGAATTTATAATTTTTCTAAAACTCGTTGTAGTATTTTTTTATTTTTTTTACCAAGTTACTAGCTAGCTCGATTAAAAAACAATGTACTTTTACAGCCAATTAATATTCTTCATATAAGCGCCAAAGTAAAAAAAAATGTTTAGTATCAACATAATTTTCTTATACTACTCTAAAATTACATTAATGCATGTGTGATTAATTATTTTTTGAGAGAAATGTGTGATTAATTATTGTTGTAATTGTTTTACATTTCATTGAGAGGCTTCAGTGTGGAACGGGAAACATATGTTTGTTTACAGTAACAATAATTTGTAAAAGGAATACTAACACAACAATTTGGCTACTGATTAGGGACCGAATACTAACACAACAAACAATGGAGATAAGAGGAATAACTGTGGTGCCAGGGTG